>NC_090925.1:63061194-63364224 GCF_040938575.1 Ambystoma mexicanum | reverse complement strand
ATGAGCTTGGCACCCGGTCGCATCACCACAGTTTCTTTCGCCCCTCCATGTCAGTTAGCTGTGCCAACCCATGATTCTGCCTGCCTCTACTCCTGTTACTTTCTCAGACTGCTCTAGATCAGGGTATCTCTGCAGCCTCATCCCTCCTACCTCCTTTGGTTTTATGCTGAGACTGCAGGTCGTGAAGCGCTCCACCATGTCCCGCTCTGTCACCCCTCCCTAACTCAGTGTTGCTCATCTATCATGTTGTAATCTGGTGGGCAGATGTAGTCCAATCACAGACCAGCTGTGAGCCACTTTACTGTGAAGAACCAGGATAGCTTTATTTACACTAGTACAGTTCAGTAGTTCGAGTAACTCTGCAATTATAAACGTAAGGGACAGACCACGCATCGGCCATTCTCTAGCTCACCAGCTCCGCCCCTGAAATGACACTCTCAGAACTCTCCCCAGCAAACACTTGGCATTCTCCTGCACCGTCAATCACTCCAAGCACTAACCTTCTCCCTGCATCCATAGATGGCCAGCAGGCTGGACAACATGTGTACATCACAACACACCTCAGCTTGCTTTAACACCTGTAGCTCCCGGGTTGCTCATCTCAACCTACCATGAACACATGGAAGAAGGCTGCCCTAAAAGGCCACCAAGGGGCGTTTATTGTTGGTAAAATCTGCTACCAATTGTGTTTCTTTCTATCTGTGTGTTATTGAATAGAAATGTTAAACAACTGCATCCAATAGAAACAGGCCCACATATAGAAGCGTGTGTAACAATTGAGCACATTGTTAACATATATTTAAATAAGTTAAGAAAAAATAATAAGTACAAATGCAAATTGTGTGGCTAAAGGCAGATCGTTCATAATTATGTGTTTCCTTGTTATCCTAAGAAAAGATGAATCTGCCTTTTAGCTAAACATAAATAAATATATATGTGCGTGTGGATTACATGGCCTGCGGTAGTTATGGTTAAGTTGCTAAACCCATAGGAAGAGCACTTTTTGGGTGGCTTTTAAGTTCGCTCTCCCTGGACGAATCCTCACCAAACTTTGCAAATAAAGTATATGGCCCACTCTGAATTTATTTAAAAAGTCTGGTGAGGTTTGGTCAAGGGGGGGTCAAAATTATAGGGGGGTCCCAAAATTTCATTTTTTTCCATAGACATAATGGGAAACCATTTCTGTCGCGCCTACAGCCCAAACCCATGGACAGATTTTCACCAAATTTCTGGCAGGTGCTGCAGCTTGGTCTCAAAATCGTGCTTTTGTTAATTTGATGTAAATCCATCCAGTAGTTTTTTTTAAACAACCAAAATGTAAGGCAAAAAAATTAGTGATATCTATGTCCGCTCTGTGGATGCACTTCCCTGTTCGCTCCGTGGACAGGGACAGGACACTGATTGGCCAATCGGCTTGCGTCATGTCCGCAGACACGCAACGTGTTCTATGATTGGCTGGGATGAGGCGTAAGGTGCGTTATATTGTTTTGATGCGCCCGCCATATTGGATCCACGGACATGTTCGGACAGCGCTGCGTGGAAGTGAGCTTAAATCCAATTTTGGGGAGTGTGTTGGTGTGTATGAGTACTTGGAGAGGGATGGGGAGTAAGAGATGGGTCAAATGCTGTATTTGTTTAGGTGGGAGAAGGCTGTGATGTGTTCACAGTGACATACTAAACACTGGGCGCACTAATGGCTATTTTAGTTTAGTATGATGTTGGTTTTGGGTTGTTAGAAGAGCATTGGGTGAAGAGTGTATGTATTGAAGAGTTTGTGCGTTGGTTGTGATTATTTTTTAGAATGTTAATTGAAGTGGATATGTTTTCAGGTGGAAGTAATATGTTTTTTGGGTTGTGGTCATTTGGTAGGTGTTTATTTCTATGGGTGTGTTATGCTGCGGTGGTTGTGGCCAGGGCCTAGAGTCTTGGGTGCATGGCCGAAGTTCCTTCCGCCATGCACCCAAGACTCTAGGCCCTGGCCACAACCACCGCAGCATAACCCACCCATGTTATCAAAATTTTTTACTGTGGTATGTGGGCTGCTTAGGGGATATGTTTTCAAAAATGTGATTAATGATTGGCAGTAGTGTAATAGTGTTTATAGGATAGTGAGATGATGTGTGTTAGTTTGTTTGTTGGATTGTGTTCAGAATGTTGGTATTGAAGGCATTTTGGGTTGTATTTATTGTTAATGTGTTTGTTTGCATGGCTGTGTTATGTTGCGTGTTTGTGAGTTTAATTATTATATACTTACTGTTTCGTTTGTTGTAGCTGTATGAAGAGTTTTGGCCAGGCCATGCAGTCAAGATTGTAGTGTTTGGCCACAAGCGCTGCAGCATAAGATACCCATGGAAGCAAACATTTTAGATTGTGGTTTATGGTCAGGTGTAGGCTTGAATGGGTGTGTTATGCTGTGGTGTTTGTGAGTCCAATCATTATATACTTACTTTGTGTGGTTGTATGCAGATTTTTCATGACATGGGTAGTTGGAGTAGACATTTTTTTCAATCACTGTGATAAAAGAAAAAAACAGATGTTAGTGTAGGTAGTTTATAATGAGTATTGCATTGCATAGTAGACATTTCTGTATTTTGTGAACCCTCATAGTTAGTACTTTAGAAGTACTATAGGTCCTGGTCAGTGTACTGTGCAATTTGCTCGGTTCCTGTGTTTGTTGATTAAATCATTGGGTCTGTGGGAAAAAATACATGCTGGATTAAAAAAAAAAACGTTTGACATTGTGGTACAATATATTTCTTTCATTGTGTTCAGTAGGAGCAATTGAATATGTGTATGGTTTTTTATTTGGAAGTGATGGTAGTATTGTTACAATTATATAGCAGTTGGTGTATTCTATTTGTTTATTTCTTTTTCCATTTTAGTGGTATTCATCTAACTGTTGCTATGCGTAGGAAATCGTGTAAATCTTCCCATGCGTATTCTGTAGAACTTAATGTCACAAACCAAGTGGGTGGGCCAAGATTTCTTATCATGCAGCGTACATCTCTTTGATGTCAGAACCAGTATTCTTTTGTACCACACATGTTTGCTGAAAGGTTTATAATGCTTGACTGTAAACCTCATATTTTTCTTGCACCTTTTGTAGTAATATTATAATAGCTCACATATTTTGAAAATGGGTACCTGATTTCAATGTTTGTGCAACTCCGTAGCATAGAGTTGCTAGTTCATGTTCAAAGAGAAGGTGGAATATGTATTCCACGTTTTGTCTGATTCTGGGTCTTCAGAATACATTCGTAAAGCGCAGTTTTCTGATGTTGTTATTTGTGTGGGTCTATCATCGTATCTTCCTCCTTTCCCAGTAGGAAAGAGTAGAGGAAAGGCATGTGCTTCTCTACTTTTTTCCCATATGCTGATTGGAGCTCCTTTGGCTTTTCGCATTTGCTACATTTCAAGTGCATCATCTATGGTGTCTTTAGAGTGTAATGGATGAATTGTATAATGGTCTAAAATATTGGATTCTGTTGCAGGATCTAGAAGTTGAAATTGACCAGTTCCTGATGATTCTTGAATTTTTTCAGTGGTTTCCCTCAGGTTTTCTTCGATATTAATTTCTCTGTAGCATTCATTGTTGTCTTTTAGATATTGCAGGGCTTGTTTAACTTTATTAAAGTCTGCGAGTTGTTGCCAAATTCTTTTGTGTTTTGTAGGTACGCCATTTACTAAGATATCTAAAGATTGATCTATTGGATGTTGCACTCCCAGAGTATGTATAGTTTCTTTGAGATCGAATGGCAAATAAACTACTTTGCCACGAATGCCTTTCACTAATTCAGAGGGAGGTAGTTTTGCTGTTTTTGGTTGAAGGCGTATTATTGCTTGAAATGGGTGCACTGTTTGAATTATGATGCTCTCATATATGTTGAGTTGTTGCAGGGGGTTTGGTAATGGGAATAATTACAAATGATTTGTGATAGCACATGAGGGTGTTGCTTGTTCTCAAGTTTTGTAGTGCTGTAACTGCTAAGTATTAAGGGGTCAGTAATCTCGTACTTGTTTGATGCTATAAAATAGAGAGCTAATTGGAACCATTTGGAATCTTCATTGTCTTCTATTGTGCACGTTACGTCTACAGTTTTTGTGCTATTTTTATAAAAAGTCCTGCGACAACACACACACAAATGGTTTGGTACTTTAGCAGATGTACTTTTAAACTTTAGTATTTCTTTTTTGTATGTGTTTAAAAGAAGGTTGCCATCTGTACAGTTGTTGCAAGTCTGTCTATTTCTTTGAGTAGTTGTTTGGCTGTACCATGTAGAAGATTGTTATTTAAATTGGCTAGTGTGAAAGCAGGACTTTTGGCATAGCACATTTTATGGACCAGATTTCTTATAGTTGAATGATGTGTTGATATCATTTTGATATGGTGGAAGGTGCTTTTGCAAATTGGTCCAGAAATGCAGGATAATGAATGTCCTTGTAGTCTTGTGTAATTGCGCCCTGGACAGGGGTCCATATTTTGTAGTAGTTTCATTTTGAATTTGTCTTTGCCTTTCACATACTGATTGAGGAAGTGGCGTAAAGATTTGAAAGATTTTTTGGCAATGTTACATATTGATGTGCACGGCCATTTGTAGACTGGACATATTGGTTAAGTGGAATGGACACTTGATACTGAGTTTTCTTGGGATATTTTTGTGAGCAGCGTTTCTTGTCCTATAATGATATTATTACGTTTTTAGTACCCTTGTCCACTGCTATGTATGGCAATTGGGTTTATTTGCATGTGTTTGTATGCTTCTTCATTGAAACATGTGCTGGTGGTGTGAGTCCATTCACCTTCACAGATGTGTGCAAAGCTATCTTTGTTAATATTCCGTTTATTGAGAAGTCTTTTTTGTAGTTTTGTTAGTGGTTTCATTCGGTTTAAAACTAAAATAAATATTTTTCTTTTGAGAAGGATTGCACTTTCTATGAGAGCTTGTAGGATTAATTTTCTATGGTAGGTTTTAAGGGTTGTGCGTGATTTCTCTCCTGTTTTTATAAGGTTCTGAAGGACTCTGTGGCGGAATTTGTTTTGTAAAATATTTTTTTTGGTATGCTTACTTGCCGCTACATCAAGATTTATAGGTGCAGTGTTAACACTAGTGGTAGCTGCAGTCTTGTTAATCACTTTCTGTTTCATTTTACATTTTGAAAGAGGAGGCAAAGTTAATGTACTGGAAGCTTGTTTTGTTTCGCTTAATGACTGTATTAGCTGTTCTTTTGAACTTTTTGTACAAATTCTGCTAGAGATGGATGCTTATTTTGGAGAGTTTTAGTTTGATTTCATTTAGTTTTGTGTTGCTTTCTATGGAGTTGGTTTTTGCTAGGCATTCCTTGGGGTCTGTTATAGAAAAAAATGTGTGGGTTGGGATCTTGTGCAGTGTATGTGTGCTTTGTGCATGAGTGTCTGAGTATGATGGTAAGGATGTATGTAGAAGTCTGTGATTGTGTAATGAGCTGCTACATCATGTTGGGAAGGCTATTCTTGTATTAGTGTGTTCCTATACTGCTGTTCAGATTACAATACAAAGTATGGAGCTGGTGAGGGGAAGCACGAATACTGAATCTAATGTTGCAGGGTTAATACAATTGTTTGTTCTAGAATACTAGAATTCTACAGTGTTTGAGTAACAGTTAGAACATTATGGCAGTATTGCACTTACTTTTTTGGATGGAAAGAGTAGATTTGTTCTAAGTACTCCTTCGCACCTCAGACGCTGCTGCTTTTCAGGGGAGTGGTCTTCACTGCAATTGTGAAAGAAAGAAGTTAGTAAATATGTGTGTTAATAGCACTGTTGTTAATGTAGACATGGATTTATTTGTTTTTGCAGTATTAGTGCTTTGTGATAACTGTGCATAGCATGTACATGCACTTTCCTTTGCCTATGTGCATTCTGTATATTTCATTTAGAATCTGTTAGTTGAATGTGCTTTAGAAATGAGTACAATAGTAAGTGCACAGAGCACAGGTGTTGTTATTGGATGTTAGGAGATAGAAGAAATAATCGTTTGTTTTTTATGTTATTTCTACAGTGTAAATGGCAGGAACTATACAGAAAAGTATCCAATGTATGCATTTGTGAAGGTGTGGGAAATAAAGCAGAAGGATTTTATGGGGTCAGCAGCTTATTACTCAGTACGTCATTACCAAAGTACTGGGTGATTCGGTGGTGCTTGGAGATGGGAGAGTCTGAAATAAAGCAAGGGTTGCAAGGAAGGATCTGGTGCTTGTGTTGCAGACTGAAGGGAAGGGGGGACATGTTGTATGTCTTGCTTTACAGCACTGTACATAATTGTAGATGATGTCATAGACATGGCTGCACCTGTGCATAGTTGAATGCTGTTGTAAATTCTAGAATGGAATGGGCAACCAGCTGCAATGAGAGAGCTGTCTAGATTGGAAGAACAGTTGTAGAGGCAGTTGTTTCAGCTGGGAGCCTTTCAAATGATATTGGCTATCTGTGTGCATAAATAAAGATGCATGTACTCATCCTGGCCGTGGGTCATTTTATAACACACTAGAAAGCCTTTTTCCAAAATTATACTGTTATTTCTCCCATATCTTAACATGAAATGACACTTTGTTAGCTAGCTGTGTGTGTTGTGTCTGATTACTATTATAATCATTTGTAAATGAAGTGGAAATGATAGAATGTATGTTAAATATGCAGAATGTATAGAAAGGAAATTGTATGTACATCGTATGCACTATAATGCATCAAATGCTATTATGGTTGAAATGTGGATACATAGATGGCAGTGGTTACACAAATGATAAAATGAATGAAGAAAATAACAGTTTGCACATTGCAGTTAATAATATGGGTAAATAAAAATGTGGAGAGCAGACAACTTTGCAAGTGAGACTTGATCATAGCATAGCAGATGAGAGAAATGACAGTAAACTTGTTTTACAGGTTATGCAGGGTAAGTGGAAGTTACTCTGTTTGCATGCATTTATACAAGAGATGTACATGTACTGTGCAGAAAATATTCATACCTGTAGTTTGAGTTCATGCATGTGGATGTGCATGAATCTTCAAGTTGAAATGTTGGAGAGTTTACTAGTAGTGTCTGTAGGTGTTTGCAGTCACAGCCCAAATGTACTCAGAGTGATCAACAGTACATCTAAAGTGCTGAATTGTGATGACGGAGTTAGATGTGGAGGTCTTGGATGTGATTGCTGGATGGTTGTGTGACTGCTAGTAGCCAATGAGGGAATGGTGCAGAGAGTGAAATGGAAAGGGTAGAAGGGCTGGCCCAGTGTTACGCACTCCACAGACACCGCGGCTGTTTGCGGAGAGGGCGCTCCACATCAAGGGTTTCTCAGCAAATCCAACATGGAAAAGGGCCTGTAGGGATCAGCCAATCAGGTGTTGAGGTTGTGGTTTGTGTTGAAAAAGGCTGCGTGTAGTGAAGATGGCAGAGGTGGAGAAAATCAGGGTGTTGGTGGTTGGAGATATGTTTGTGCATGGTTTGGAGCAGTATGCGAAATGCAGGAATGTGGCAAAAATGTTGATGTTAAAGGAGTGGAGGTGGTGTGGAGCACTGTGCCTGGTTTCAATGAACAGGGAATTGTACAAGTTTGTGGAGATATGGGCAGGGTGAACAGTCCAAATGTAGTTGTTTTGCACTGTGGTGTTTTGCATTTGGGCTACGCCAGTGCCCCTACTTTGTTGGTAGATCTGGAACACTTGGTTCAGGCAGCAATGAAAATACTTCCAAATGCCAAGGTCATTTTTTCTGGTTTAGTACCTAGGGCAATATGGGACAATTGTTTTGTTTTTTGTCCTCAGCAAAATATTGCTAGGTGTGCAATCAACCGAGGCATGTTTGCTTTAATTCTGGTAATGTTGTTTATTTTAAAGAAGATGGCATTTCTTTATCTTTTATGGGAAATGCCATGCTGTTTTGGAACATACGGGTTGCTTTGGAGAAGCTAATGTGAACATTTTTGGAGTAAAATAATAAGAAAAAAACAAAAGAAAAACAAAATAAAAGGTGTTTCTGAATCAACTGTGTTGTTGTTATACAGTCTTGGGCACTTAAATACCTGATGGCGTATTCAAACTGTGTGTAGTCTTCCACTTCATTTTTTGGTAATGTAGAAGTACACATTAGTTATTCAATTTTGCCTTCAAGAGGATTAAATATCATTTGTAAGATTAGCTGGTAATCTCTGCTTTAGAGTAATGGTGGTATCATTACATTCCACCATCCACATTTCTTTTTAATGTATGCAGTGTAGTGACCTGCATTGGTTGTGGCTCCTGCATGGCAGATTATACCTACGGTTGTAAAGGTTTTCTTTCCAAGTGACACTTGACCGTGTGTGAATCCAGTCAGCTTGCAGTTGTTTTTGGTACCATCTGCTTTATAACGTAGCAGCAAAAGTATTATGTACTTACTATGTGTTTGAATATTTAAACTGGAGCGATTGTCTGAAATAGACATAGTAAAAATCTGCCATGGTTTGCATTCTGTACAAGATGCTGAAATAGAATGGATTCACAATTAGGTATGGATACATACACAAATCGCTCATTTGGGATTTGTTCCTGTATCACATTGAAACAGGGAGTACATGTATGTTTCCACGTGTATGAAATCTGGAAGATTTCATTTATAGGTATGCTTTTGTTTTCCAGTACTTGTAGTAAGTACATTAGAAATACTTGTGGATCTTCTTGTGAGTTTATAGTGAATTTCACTATTCCAGCACAGTAGTCCAATTCTTGTCTTATTCCCTGAACACTGTACGTGTTGTCAGGATTGTTTGTTGCGTTTCTATGAAGGGCTAACATTTGTAAACACAATTCGTCTGTACTGTGTAAGTACATGTTGTTAACAATTGGTCGCAATTGCAATAGAATTTTTATTGCTACATTTGCATTGCAACTTACACCAGTTTCATTTGAAAATTTGAATGGAGCAGCTAGTTCTGTATCTGAGTTCTTTTTTGTCTTCCTTCTTTGAAGAAGTACCTGGTTTACTTTCCCTAATAGGTTCTTCTTTGCTTGTGGTACTTGAGGAACCGTTACCTTCCTTTGTTTTCTTTGAAGGATTTGCTGTGAGATTCTGTTGCATTTCTGTTTCAATTAGTTTTCTTTTACCACGTTTTACTTTTTCTGGAACAGGATATTGCTTGAGATGGGGGGTGTACAGTGAACGTAGTCTATTGTATCCTATAATGCAAGGAATATCAGCGTTCACTTTACTTGCATTAAAGTTGATTAGAAATAGACTGTCAAGTGGACGTAAGCATGATAGTGCTACGTAGCTCATGTCTTCTTTAAAGACTGTGTTTCCTATATCTATCAATGCTTTGTCTAGGGTAAGACCTTGGGATTTATGAATGGTGACTGCATATGCAATAGTTAGAGAAAATTGTTTTCTACGTACATACATGTCTTTGAACAGAAGGAATCGCACAGTTGAGCGCCCTATTCTTTTCACTTCTGAAAGTTTGCCAAAGCGAATATTGACTAACTGAATGTTGGTGTTACGTGGGTATGATTGAAAGCCAACAACTGTACCCAGTGCTCCATTAACTAGCCCTTGCTCTACGTCAAGGTTACGTTTAAGCATTACTCTACAATTTAAGGATAATTTTAATATTTTTTCCAACCCAGCTGTGTAGCTATGTAGTCTTGTTGTGGCTTGCTGACACATGGGTAGTGTCATACCATGTATGTCTAGTTTGTCTGTGGCGCAAATTTCCATTATTGGTTGCATGTATTTATTTAACATTGTTTCATTGAATTTGAAACAGCTTGAAAGAGTTGGCATTAAAGCCATACAAATGACATTTATGTGCGCTAATTGTTCCACAACATCAGTAGCACATGCATTATCGCCATAAAGTGCATGAATGTGGCTTTTTTTCAATATTGCTTGTGCTTCTTGAGATAGTACACCAACTCTAATATTTTTTAGGATGTTGGCATAAGTGAGATCTGCCGATTGCCGCATGTTTTCTGGTAATTCTTTGTATTGAAATGTTGCCAAAGGTTGGCATTTTCTATGCTGCCAATTGTTTTGTGGCAGAGTTTGTGTCCTAAGGTTTTAAAAATAGGTTCACCTTTCACTGGTGTCAATTGTAGAAGATCTCCAAAAATAATAATGTGTATCCCTGCAAAGAGTTCTTCGTAGTTTGTTTTAAGTACTTCTTGCAATCTGAGGTGAATCAAAGGCAACATTAGGTTGGAGACCATGCCTACGTCATCTATTAGTAGCATTTTCATTTGCTTTAATACTCTGCGTAGTTCCATTGCAGCTTCTGCAGAAAGTTTGTAATAGTCTAATTTGTTTTGGTGTTCTACTGGAAGAAGTAGTAATGGGTGTAAAGTGACACCATCTATGTTGTAGGCAGCTAAACCTGTGGGGGCAGTTACAAGAGATGACAGTTTGTTGTTTGTCAATTGCTGAAGGAAATTTCTGATGATTTTGATTAAGAATGTTTTTCCTGACCCAGCTTCACCACTGATCTACAGTAGTATTGGTTTGTAATTTTGGCAGGTACATTCTTTATTTTTGTGCTGTACACCATGTGCTATTTGTTTTGTTACATCTTCAAAAATGGTGCACTGATCTTTGTTAAGTTTTGCATGTTGTACAGTTAAGCCTTCTATATTTTCTTGATAGTGACACATGGTGTTTTCCACTTCTGCCATAGCTAATTCTGCCTGATTTGCTATTAGTGGCTGTCCTAGTGGTTCTTGGCTTTCTGTTACAGAAGGTTGACAACTGTCGGAAGTGTCCTTATCTAGCTGGGCCTGAAGTTCTTCTTTGTGTTGCTGTTCATTGTGCAACATTGTTTTGGACTGCGCAAAGTTCACATCGGTGGTAGCGCTTTCATTTGCTTTGAAAGCATCTTCATAGCAGTCATAATGATCTAGTATCTCTTCCTCTTTTCTCAATGTTTTAAACAGTTGTAGCAGAGACATGTAATATAGTTCTTTCTGTATAGGAGTTTTTATTGACAATTTAACATGATTAATTAAGCTGCCTATGGTAAGTTTCACTAAGCTGCTTTCACAATTTGTGACTCTATATCTGCCTTTGTTTTCATCAGGTTCTATATTATTTTTGTATGCACAGTTTTGGGCTATGTGGTATAGACACATGCTTTCCAAAGTCCTACTCCTGTTCGGATAGTATGTGTCCACATTGTTTTTTAAAATGTCTTTGCAATTGGGATCATTTCTGGCAATTGTTTCTATGTCCTCATATGATTTCAGAACTCTTTTTCTACATTTAGCAGGACCAAGACTTAGCCATACTATGTTCTCTAATTTTCCATACAAAGCAGTACCGGTTAAACGATTGCCGCTTCATAGGCATCACATTCTCTATGAGAGAGCATTTTTATGCCCATGCTGTACAATTTCTGAGATAATGTTTTGTCTGATGATAGGTCATCCCAGAGGTCTTGAAGCTCTGTTTTTTCTGCTTTTGTTAAGTAGGCTGTAACAGATCGTGCAACAGCAGTAGAATTGTCTGCAATGTACTGCACATCTATGTTTGCATTCCATAAGAGGGCAATGATTGCATTGTAATCATAGTTGTATTTTGATTCTCTTTTCTTTTTATGTAATACGTGTTCTTAGGTGATTTACCGTTAACACTATGTCGAACTGAAGACATGAAGTTGTTGACTTCACCTGCTTCTGTAACTTGTCTAGGGAAACCAAAGTGGCATTTGGTGTAGTATTTTCCTTTGTTTTTGTATTTGGAACGACAATATTTGCCACATTTGTGTCTTTGAAATTGTAAAATCTGTCCATGCAGGTCACTATGTGTCCGTTGTGAAAGGATTTCACAAGTGACATATTTTTGGATAAACTGCAAAACAGTGGCATCGGTGTTGTGCCCAACTTTAGGTGCACCATAACAGCATGTGAATATGTGGTGCTACTCTCGCTTGGTATTCTATTCTCCAAAAGAAGTGTTGCACTTCTACGAGGGAAGGAACAGTTTTATTGCAAATAAAGTGTAGCATAGCAATGAAACGATGATGGAAATATCTTGACACATTAACTGGATCTAGATAGCAAAATTCTCCAGGTGTTAATAAATGTATGTCGGTTTTGTTGTTGTTTGATATGCGTAGGAACTCATGTAAATCTTCCCCTGCTTATTCTGCACAATTTAGTGTAACAAACCAAGTCATGGTCCAAGGTTTCTGATCATACAACGTACATCTCCGTGCCGTCGGAACCAGTATTCTTTTGTACCTTCGCATGTTTGCAAACAAGTTTGTTATATTTGATTGTAAAACCTCATCTTTTTCTTGTACTTTTTGTATTAATTGCGTAGCTGACATATTTTGAAAGTGGGTTCCAGATTTCAAAATGTGTGCAACTCCGTAACATAGAGTTGCTAGTTCACTTTCAAAGAGTAGGTGGAATATGTATTCTACATTTTGTCTAAACCTGGGATCTTGCGAATATATTCGTAATGAGCGGTATTCTGATGCTGTAATTTGAGTGGGTCTATCATCGTATCTTCCACCTTTGCCCGTAGGAAATATCAGTGGAAAAGCATGTGCTTCTATACTTTTTTCCCATATGCTCATTGGTGACCCTTTGTTTTGTCGCATTTTGTAAGTTTCTAGTGCATCATCTATGCTTTCATTGGAATGCAATGGAAGAATTGTGTACTGGTCCAAAGGCGTGGATACTTCAGCAGGATCCAGAAGTTCGAATTGTCCAGTTTCTGTTGACTCTTCAATTATTTCAGTTGTTTCCCTTAAGCTTTCTTCAATACTTATTTCCTTGTAGTATTTGTTATTGTCTTTTAGATATTGCAAGGCTTCCTAACTTTATGTAAGTCCACCAGTTGTTGCCATTTTTATTTTTATTTTGTTGGTACACCATTTATCAAGACAATTAAAGAATGCTCTATCGAACGTTCCACTCCTAGAGTGTGTACATTTTCTGATAGATCTAATGGCAAGTAAACTACTTTGCCACAAATGCCTTTCACCAATTCAGAGGGAGGTACTTTTGCTGTTTTTGGATGAAGGCGTATAATTGCTTGAAATGGGTGAACTGTTTGAATTATGATGCTCTCGTACAAATTGAGTTGTTGCAGGGTTTTTGGTAGTGGGAACAATTCCAAATTATTTGTTATAGCACGTGAAGGAGTTTGGTTGTTGTCTAGTTTTGTAGTACACTAACTGAAACATATTAGTGGTTCACTTGTTTGATATTTGTTTTCGGCTAAAAGGTATACAGCTAATTCAAACCATTTGGAATCTTCATTGTCTACTATTTTGAATTCTACGTCTATATTTTTTTGTGTTCCTTTTGTAAAACGTTCTGCAGCAACACACACACATATGGTTTAGTAGTTCAGCTCATGCACTTTTAAATTGTAGTATTTCTTTTTTGTATGTGTGTAATAGAAGGTTGCTATGTGCAGAATTGTTGGTTCTACAACTATTGCATTTTGTAAGTGGGTTTGACTTCCAAAATATTTTCTCTGAATACAGTCCATTTCTTCTTGTAGATATTTGGGTGTACCATGCAGAAGAGTGTTATTTAAATTGTCTAATTCTGAAGCTGGACTTTTAGCATAGTATATTTTATACACTAGATTTCATACATTTGTATGATGTATTGATATTCTTTTGATATCATGGAAGGAGCTTTTGCAAATAGGTCCAGAAATGCAGGTTAATGAATGTCCTTGTAGTCCTGTGTATTTGCGCACTAGACAGATATCTATATTTTGCAGCACTTTAATTTTAATTTTGTCTTTACCTTTCACATACTGATTGAGGAACTGATTTGAATAATTTGTTATGAATGGCACACATTGATGTGCATGGACATTTGTACACTGGATGGTCTGGTTCAGTCGAATCGAGAGGTAATTCTGAGTTTTCAGGGGATACTTTTCTAAGCAGTGTTTCTTGTTCCATGATTCTATTATTGATTTTTTTATACCCTCGTCCACTGCTATGGATGGCAATTGTGTTTGTTTGATTTTGTTTGTATGCTTCTTCTTTAAAATATGGTTCTGTGGTTGTTGTGTGACTCCATTCACCTCCACAAATATGTAAGAAGTTATTTTTGTTCACATTCTGTTTATTGATAAGTTTCTTTTGTAGTTTGGTACTTAGTTTTGTTAGTGGTTTCATCCTATTTAATACTAATATAAACAACTTTCTTTTCAGAAAGATTGCACTGTCCGTGAGAGCTTGTAAGATTAATTTTCTATGGTAGGTTTTAAGGCTTGAGGATGATTTCGGTCCTCTTCTTATTAGATTCTGAAGGACTCTATGGCGAAACATTTTGGCTAAAATACTTTTTTTACTATAGGTTCTTGTCACTATATCAGGATTAATAGTAGCATTGTTAGGAGTACTGGTAGCCAATTTTTTGTGCAGAGTTTTGCCTTTCGTGCCACATTTTGTTGGAGGAGGTAAAGTTTTGGTAGTTGAAGCTTCCTTTGTTTTGCTAGATGACTGAGTTAGCTGTATTGTTCCAACGTTCTCTACAATCTCTGTTACAGATGGTTGGTTAGGTTGGAAACTTTTATTTTTATTGGCTCTACTTCTGCGTTCCTTTCTACGGACTTGCTTTTTGGTAGGCATTCTTTGGGGTCTGTTGAAAAAAGAAGGCATGGTTTGGCCTATTGTACAATGTAAGTGTGCGATGTGCATGCATGTATGAGTTTGATGGGGAAGCTCTTTGTGGTGGTGTGTGAATGTGCATTGGTCTCTTACAATGATTTGGGGAGGATATTTTTCAGTTTGCATACTACTACAATGTGCTTCAGATGAGTACAAAGAGGCCTAGTGGTGAGGAGACGCATTAATAGTAAACGTAATGTCATTACATTGAAACATGTATTTGTTTTCTAGTACTAACATTGTAAGGCGTTTGTATGTTATTTGCGTTCCAAACAAATGGGGATTTGTGAGCCATTCTGCCTGTTAATCTTTGTTTAGTAAATGGGGATTTGTGGGTAGAATGGTTCAGAAATCACTGTTTGCTTTGGTGAGCAAATTAAATACATAACCCACACACTCTGTTTCAGGAATAGTTAGAATATAATGGTTGCCCTGTACTTATTTTTTTTTGCAGAATGACCAGGTTTCTTCGGATATGACGTTTGGAATGTAGCTGCTGTTGATTTTCAGGACAGTAGTCTTCACTGCGATTGTAAAAAGAAGAAGTTAGTAACTTTGTGTTTTTAAAGTAGTGATGTTACTGTAAAAGTTAATTTTGCATCTGTCGTCAGAGTATTCTCCTTTGATATTTCACACAGTGCATGTGTGTATTTCACTTCACTGTGTGTTGCCTTTGTATGTTACTTGCAGTTTGTTAGTTGCAAGTGCTTCAGAAACGAGTAACATTTTTAGATTATGAAAATGCCTTGTTTCTTTTAAGCTGTGTTATCTATAGCAGTGAGGTTTATAAGCGATAGCTCATTATAGTTGCTGGGAAACATTTCGGTACTTTCTTATTATAAGTACGATTTCAAAAAATCGGGAGACCGACAGAGAGCCATGTCACCACAGCAATCGGGAGCATTTATTATTCTCATACAATCATATTGGAAGTAGCATTGATGTAGGCGGTATACAGTAAAAAATGGTGCCATTTTCTAATGGAAAATCGACTTTAGCACTAAATTGGGAAGGTTGTAACCTATGTATAGGTTATGCGGGAGACAGTAAGAAGTATGTATTGGCTATGCAGATTTAGTGGCATTCATTTGTTTAAATGAAATCACACTGGTTTTACATGTTCTCTGATTAAAATATGCATACCTGTACTTTATACGTATGCATGTGCACATCGATGGAGCTGTACATAGAAATCCGTGACACTTGTACAGTACTTTTAGAAGTAGGTACTTTGCAATGATATGCGACTTGTACTCAGATTGATCAATAGTACATTGGAAGTGCGAAATTTTGATGACGGAGTTAGATGTAGGCCCTCATTAGGACCCTGGCGGTAAGGGGTTTGCGCCAGCGTTAGCTGCGCCGACCCCTTACCGCCAACTACGAGTTCCCATAGCGCCATGGTCATTTTTCCGCCCGCTTTTTGCGGGCGTAAAAATCCATGGCGCTATGGGACCTTGGTGTTAATTACGCCACCGTAATTTACGGTGGCGTAATTAACACCTTCCCCACTCCCATTGAGCCCTATGGGGCCGAAATGGGAATGGGGAAGGGTAAATGGGTCAATGGGGACTTACCGCCCCGCCGACCTCGGAATGGGGCGGTAAGTCCGCCATCCGCCATGGCGTAAAGGGACTTTACGCCATGGCGGAAAAGTCCGCCGACGGCGGAAAAAATCCGCCAGGTCCTAATGAGGGCCGTAGGCATGTTGAATCTGATTGGTGGATGGTTTGGTTGTGTGACTTCTTAGCTGTGTCCAATGAGGGAATGGATTTGTGAGTGATGTGGAAAGGTTTGAAGGACTAGTTAACAGATACGTGCTGCACGTACACAATGCTTGTGCGTGGGTAGGGCGTGTCACATACGGGTTTTCTACAGCAAATCTAGCATGGAAAGGGAACTGTAGCCATCAGCCAATCAGATGTTCACATTGCTCTTTTGTGTCGAAAGACGGTGCGTATACTGAAGATGGCAGAGGTGCAGAGGGTGAAGGTTTTGGTCGTTGGAGATATTTTTGTGCATGGCTTACAGCACTATGCCGAAAGTAGGAATGTAGCGCACCATTTCGATGTGAGAGGAGTAGAGGTGGTGTGGAGGGCTGAGTCTGATCGCAATGTGGTGGCAATTCTCTGAGTTTGCACCGAGATGCGTGCGATGACCACTCCTCATGTGGTACTTTTGCACTACGGTGCTTGTCATTTGGGCTACGTGAGTGCACGTACTTTGTTGGACGATTTGGAACAGTTGGTGCAAGCAGTCATGAACATATTTCCAACTGCGAAATACATTTTTTCTGGGTAACTCCCTAGAGGAAAATGGGACAACAGTTCTGTTTTCTGTCCTGATCAAGGAATTGGGAGGTGTACCATCAATTTTTCTGCAGCCACGAGAACATTGTTCCCAGTAATGTGGCTTATTTTGAAGCAGATGGTGATGCGTTATCTTCTTTGGGAACTGCCATGTTCTTTTGGAATGTGAGGCTTGCTTTGGAGAAGGTTCTGTAATGATTGGAGGAGTATAGTAAGAAAAAAAAATATTTTAAAAAATATAAAATAACAGATGTCTGCTTTCAGAGCCCACCTTAAAGGGGAACAGGGGAATAACATTTAAATGTACAGTCCTCACGATCTGATCCTGTATGTGTCCACGAACATGGCAGTAGTTTGAAGGTGGTGCCGATTCTGGGGTGGAGACACATGCAAATGAGAATGTGCGCAGCTAGGGATTGGTCAGTAAAGTTGAGTGGGTGTGTTTTGTATGAATACATTTAGTGAGAACGTCTTTTCCCTGACAGGCGACCAGACAGCCATGGCTGTGTGAGCTCGAAAACAGATGATCTGGATTTTGGGAGACTCATGGGTACATTGGTTGAAGGTGCATGCTGAAAGTTGCGGTCTATGTGCAGATCTTGGATTTCCTAATGTAGAAGTGCACTGGCATGGCATGCGTGGAATGAGGTGGCTGGACTTGGTACCTCTCTGTGCATCTTTACAGACAGAGCGTCATCCGGACATACTTATCATTCATTGCGGAGGAAACAGTTTAGGCCATGTGTCTGGAATTTCTTTGCAATTTGCAATGAAGGAAGGACTTGCGAAGGTCATGGACATGTTTCCAAATTGCCAAATTGTTTTTTCCCGTATTGCACAAAGACAGATATGGTTGCGTTCCTCTGCATTTGGTCCACAAATGGAGAAAGTGAGGCGCAATGTGAATGAGGCTGTTTGTGCCTATCCAAGAGATGTTGGCATGTCCTCATTCCACAATGAAAAAATGTTGTTTCGTAGTTCTTTAATTTTTCATAGAGATGGAGTCCATCTCATATATGCTGGCAATCAGATCTTTCTTCGCAATGTACAAAATACTTTGTGACTTTTTTTGACATCAGAGTCACCAATTTAACAATCCGTTTTTTCTTACCTACCAAATTTTTTTAAGGGACACACACCACCACCGAAAGGCTCTTTTCAGAGCCACCACTTACTCCGAGCAAAAAGTCCATTGGTTTTGTTATGCTTACTCTGTGTGTCCTACGACTGTCCGCAGACTTTTCCAAAAATGCACGGGGGCCTACAACGGTCACTTAATAGTTCTATTCTTAACTGAGAAAGGCAGCTCTGAAAAGAGCCTTTTTATTAATTTTTGTAATTTTCCAGTTTACTACTTTTTATGACACGAGACACTAGGAGAGGAAGGCAAAGGAGGGTAAGGAAGGGACACCAACCACGGGGATAAGAAGAGGCAGGTGGAGCGAGAAATATATAGGGTGGCCTTTACTTAGGTAGGGAGCAGTTCTTCTGGTGCTCCGTGACCATAGCCTCAAAAGCACTTTGAAGACTCTCCCACTGCAGAGTACTGCGTCACAATACACACACAATATTGTGACCTTCTAAAGGTAAGGGTCAACAGCATTGTGAATGACTTGTGAGGCAGCTGGAGGGATGCGCTCCTCCACAGGAGTGTCTCTTGTGGTGAGAGATTCGGACAAGGAGGATGCTGTGGAGGAACTCAATCTACTACGTTCTTTGCATGGCACCACCTTGCGAATGTCCGCACTGTAAAAAAAAGTTAGATGTCGCTTCATGGTTGTCGTACCAAAGCTGTACGCACCAGGTCTCCCGCGACTGAGCACCAACTGGCACCGGTTACACCTGACAAAGTTTGCACATGCTTTCGGTACATTCCCTAAAACGGAAAACAACCGCCACACCCACGACTCTCGCCGAGTGTTAGTAGTGCAGAGTTCCTCCACTTCATTCTCTTCTTCCTCTTGTTCCTCCATCTCTACATCCTCACCCGTATATCCCTCTGCAGGCACTTGTGGAGGTGGTGGCGGTGGAGGGTTTGGGGGTGGTGCTGAGGCTAATGAAGCAACAGTAGCCATTGATGCCATAAGGATTAGTTACCTAATGGTCGCTACAGCAGTAAAGGCAGCACACCTCTAACAGCTACAGCCAGAAGCACAATGAAGATGAGCTCGGGGGTGTGGCCATTTATAGGGGTGGAGGGCTGCGCCTCGTGACCATATTGATCACTCAAAAGCGCTGCAAAAATTCTAAGCGACAAGTTCTCAGGTAGATCTACTGCATGCGACATGTGAAATGGTGATTTTATACTGTAAAATATTTTCTTATGTATATATAACCTCTTTTGCAATGTCGCGGAAGCAGCCAAACTGCACAAATTAGTCCACACGCTCAGCGTGGGTGTGGTCACATGATGACGTCCTGAACACATCCGCTCGGGAAATGCCTACCCGCTGGACAGCAAATGCAGAGTAACAAACGTGCGCATGCACACCAGTGTTCTACGGACAGTGTTCGGGTCCTGAAACTAATTAAAAGTGTGACACAAGTGAGACGGACAGTTAGGGACAGGCGCAATGTTCGCAGTACTTATGGGTGTACTGCGCATGTGCGTACATGATCTGATGGCTGTACGGACAGGTCCTGGGTCTTTAGGACACCTCCATTTTGTTTGACTACGAACATGCCGGCCACCGCGCCTGTTCTACGGACGGTTCCATTTTGGCTGCGGACGATACGGACGGTTATAGTGTCCTTAGGACACTACCACTTTTCTCTGTTACAGGCATTCCTGCCTCCTGGTGTGTTCTAGGAACATGTTTATCTCATTTGTGAGTGGTACGGAGAGGTACAAAGTCCTTAGGACGTCCCATTCTGTTCATCTACGCATAATTTGCACAGATGGTGCATTCTAAGATCAGTTTCATCTTGGGTGGCATTGGTATGGGTATCTGTATTGGCATTAGAACATCCATATTCTATTGCTTACGGCTAGCTCGAACAGGCGCGCTGTTCATGAACATTTTAAGTCTTTAAAAAAAAAAATCCTCAAACAGTTCGACTACAGTAAACATACAAAACCTTTCTAAAACCACATACACACTTCAATCAACAGAAATACCGGGGGAAGCAGAAACTGACATGAATATTGGGGAATTAGGGTACAACACGGGCTGATTGTCAGGAGATGATTTGTGAGGGGAAGAAGGAATGGATATTTCATCAAAACGTCTATTTTCTCCTTGAAGGTTTGGGGATGGTTCACTAGGAAATGGAGAAGGGGGGCAGGTACAGGTGAGACAGTGATAACATATTTTTCCTCTCACAAATTCTTCCACAAATTGCCTTAAATTATTAAAATTGTCATTCAGTGTGTCCATTTTCAGTTCTATTCTTTTCAGCCTGTCTTCCTCTGTGTCGTTTGTTGGCCTTTCTGCTTTTTTTTCCTGGTCTGTTAAAAATAAATATATATATATGTTATATGACCATACAATATTCACCATTAATTTGCATATGCAGATCACTGTGTACCATTATTATCGCTATCTTCGGACATTTCCCCATGCGGGAAATTCTCCTCGAGCCACTCCAAAGTACTGCACATTTCTGTGTCGAAATAACAAAACTAAATTATTTTTTCTGTCCCTCGTAGCAAAAAAAATACACACACATATAAGAAGTTCACTTACTATTTTCTTGTAATTCGTGTTCGTTGTAGTGAGTGCGTCTACTGTCGGTCCTGGCTGCAGAGTTTCTGTGAGGTAATTACGTTGGAGGCATCATTTATTTTTTATGGTATAACCCATTTAATTCCACATGGTCATTAAATAAATGTTTTTTGTTTCAGACGTTTATGTTTCCCTATTTATTTACTAGTACTTATAATGTCTTTGTGTGTCCTTTTTCTAAGTTGCGCATTTTTTGATGTAAGACATTAGTACAATTTCAGATACCCCCTGACTGTTTGGGTACTGTTCGTCTCGTCTGCGCCTGTCTCCAGACAGGCACTCAGTCCGTGCCTTTCAAATATGAAGAGCAAGGGGGTTCTGTATGTTCTATGTTACATGTATATAAAGTAAGCAGATTATACAATATATCTCCCATGATCACCTGATGATAGGTTATATTGAGCAAAAAAACTTTATTAACCCGATGTTATGATTAGGTTCCCCTTCAAAAAACATGTGAAATTCACTAAATAAAAAACCTTGTTAAGGGAACATTATGGTTAAGTTGCGCTACTAAAAACCTGTGAAATTTCCTTAACAAAACTTTATAAACATCACATTATGGCTCCAAGTAAAACAGAAACACCCCTGAAATTCGCCAGTTATGGTAGCCTAGGCAAACATAACTGCCCACACCACTGTGCACTGCTAACACTAACACCCAGGACATCACAGATGACATCACAAATGGCATTTGGGGAGGGAAAATTATCGACATAAAAAGTAAAAAATTGGACAGCGGTACAAACATGTGTCTCAGGACATAAGCATGTACAAATAAGCTGTCAGAGTCACCAAATGCTGGAGATCATAGGGGACAAGAACATGAACTGTTTTTAGTAGTCATTTACAAACTACACATACAACATTTTGTACTGATTAATCCCATCTCAGGGAGTGTCTGGATGCAGCATTTCATGATAGTGTACACACATGCATTGGAATTGCAACTTCTGTAGGAGGAAATAGCCTGATTCTACCTTACTGCCACTCTCATTATACCACAGGACCATAACTATGCATCATCAGGCATAGTACTGTACCTTTCATTCATAACACCCATCTACCTTGGGATGCAAGAACAAAAGACAGGCATGCTCTAGGTACAATAAAGAGCACTAAACACTTTCACAGATAGGCAATCTCATCAGCAAGAAACAGGCAACCCGCTCATGTCACATGCTAAACATGGATACAAGTAAAAAAACAATGGGCTTCATTACGGGTCCAGCGGTAACCCTTCCGGTGATACCGGCAGGTTGCCGCAGACCATAAAAAATTACTGGTGCCTGACTTCCTGGTGCCACCGGGCTATTCCATGTCCGGCAGCCGGTAAATCAGTCGCCGGTAACTCATTAATCCCCATTCCCTTAGAGTCCTATAGGACTCTATAGGAGTTGTGACATGGGAGCAGCAGCACTGTTACCCACTTAGTGTTCTAGTCCTGGACATATTCATGCGCCTGCAGCTATGCCTTCACCTTTGTGGCCTAAGCATATCTGACCCACTCTATCTACCCCCATTATTAAGTGTTAATGTCAAATGTTAAAGTACACACTGAAAATACTGCACAAATTATTCAGCTCATAAATTCTCTAACATGTCCCCCCTTTTCTGCGGACACACTTAAACCTGTGTTCTCTTCTTCTCTGTGGCTATGAACCCATGTGAATTGTTAGGTAATGTTATTGTCAGCGGCACTTACCATATTATGATTGCAACTATCTACACATTTCAATCCCTCCTCTTCCTTCCCATAGACCACCATCTACATGAAACAGTGCTAAACCTCCAAAGTTATCAAAGTATCCTTAGGTAGTGTTATAAAGAATACATTGTACTGCAATGACCTGACAGCAAATAACCCATGACTGAGGTATATGACTGTATTGATCACTGCACATGCACTAACTTTTCATGCTTCGGATTACTTATCGATACCACACGTTCCTCTGTAATACTCTGCTCTGCCTGCAACCCACATGGCACATGTGTTGCATCAAGTATGAATAGTTTCCCTGGGCATATGTAATTTTGCTCCTTCAACATTACACAAGTACCTCATTTTGCAATGAGGTGCAAACCTGTCTCCACTGTTTGAAATACCACCATTTCGATTGTAACAATGTGTATGTATTCATCATACTGCAAGGCACCTACATTATGAACGATTTTGGTCTGATATATCAGTTCTGGAGTGATATATGGAATACTCAAAGAAACCCAACCTCCATCCGCGCTATATGAATGCACCTCCCCTCTCAGAGGCAATTTCATCTTGAATTGTTTCAATTTCTCTGTGGGTTCTCGATGCCATCATTTGCCGTTTTCGGCTGCTGCAGTGAAGAAAAAAGGTGAGAGCCCTTCTATCTCCACGTCGATCTCCGGCTGTATTTCAAGTCGGAGATCGAGGCAGGTATCATTGGAAAGGGGAGATACACCCCTTTCCAATGATATGCATTGCTGCCCGCGGATCGGGCACAGGGTGCGCGATCCGTGTGCAGCAATGTCACCGGATTAATAGAGATCCATTTGTGACGTGGGGGGAGGAGGAGCTGCTTACGAGGTAAGCGGCCCCCTTCCCCCCGTGGCCCCAAAGCATGGCGCCACAGTGCTGGAGACCCCTGGGGGCAGATGATCACTGCCCCCAGGGGTGAAAATAAAAAAAATAAAAAAATCGAGGGATGGGGGAGGTGGGAGGGGGTTAGGGGCCCTGCGGCCCACTAGGCCACCAGGGATATAGGAAAAAGTGGTGTCCTTGGAAAGGGGAGGTTCTCCCCTTTCCAAGGACACCACGTATATGACACATTGCTGGTCACGGATCAGCGCAGAGCGCTCGATCCGTGACCAGCAACCCACTGGACCACCATGGATTCGTTTGTGATGTGGGGGGAGGGAGGCTGCTTCAAGTAAGCAGCCCTCTCCCCCTCTGGCCCCCAAAGCATGGGGTTCCCTGTTTTCCTTGGTGGCTTGGACATCCAAGGCCCATATCTGTATGTTGTGCTTGTCTGTAGAAAGTGTCAAATTCAGGTGTAGAAACAGACTTGGGGTTACCTGTGTTTTAGGCTTTCCCCTTGGCGCCCAGGTAGGTGCACCCACACATGTGAGGCACCGTATTCATCGGGACACCAGTGGGAACACGGAACGATAGGCCATGTGTTGTTGGCAGCGTGTTTCGATGGGTGAGCCGAGTGAACTGTGCGGAAAATGCGTTTTTTTCCCACATTTTGGAATTTGCGGGGGTGTCTGGGTAAAAAATTCTGGGCCGGTTTGTGCAAAGCATACCTCTGCAAATTCCCACGGGTGTCCTGTTTTCAGAAATACATGGGGTTCGTTGTTTTCCTTGGTGGCTTGGACACCCGAGGCCCATATCTGTATGTTGTGCTTGTCTGGAGAAAGTGTGAAATTCAGGTGTGAAAACAGACTTGGGGTTACTTGTGTTTTAGGCTTTCCCCTTAGCGCCCAGGTAGGTGGACCCACACATATGTGGTACCGTTTTCATTGGGACACCTGTGGGAACACAGGAAGGTATAACATTTGTTGTGTTTGTGCGGTTTTCATAATGTTTTGACGCATTTGCTGGTGCCCTTTGTCACACAGCCCTTTCATTTCCCAAATGTGACCTACATTTAGTCGCTGCTTTAGGCACCATACACTTTTGTAACCTGCACATGTCACCTACACTTGGAAAGGTCTGCCTGTGCTCTTTCAAAAAATGGATGCTTGTCGTTCATCACCACATTGGTTTTCCCGATTTACACGTGCTAAGTGCGTCTGTTCAGGCCATGAGCATAAAACTCCTGTGTACCACGGCTCAGTGTTTGGCTTGTGGTATTGCTTGTTTTATAAAACACTACAAAAAATGTGTGCTTTCCTAACTGCAAGAGTCGGGGGAATGTAGCGGAGAATTGCTTTTCTCAAAATTCATAGAAGCCATTGGCGTACCAAGCCAACCATATCCAACACATATCTTTTTTTTCGGTCATTTTCCCGCTTTTCCCCCAATCTATGGCATTTTCCCCTACCTACGCAAATCACCCCTTCTTAAACTTGGAATTCTGTCTACCTTTCAGAAATATATGCCTTTCTGTCCTCCAATTCGGCTTTCCTACCCTTTCCTTCCATTCCGTCCATGCATGTCCAATTGGCAAAAATGATTTTTTTTTTTCGTTTCCACTCAACTCAGCACAGCAAACCATTTGTTCCTAGCTCTTACAAAGAAAAAAACACAGGCTTCTTTGTACATCATTTTATTGGCATTTTTTGAAAAAACCCAAAATGTTCACACTTTTTGCTTATTTTCTCTCACCCCCCTACAGCAACCTAGGATTCCTAGGTGATGTTACGACCGACTACATGTGGGAAGAAAAGGAGCCAAATTTGGCCAAGATATATCTTGTAACTAAAAAGTTACAAGGATTTGAATGGCCACATACTGAAATCACCAAAAAAGGCCTTGGCACTGGGGGGAAAAACCCATGGCAGTTAAAGGGTTAATATATCAAATGTTTTCTGAGTACCTCTGTGGTCCCTTGTTTTCACATCATGGACATGATGCAATATTAGCCCTCGAAACATAATAACGACCACCAACTGAATAGGACCTGAAAGGGATTCACGGACCAACAGCCATCTTGTAGCTGAAACTGATGTTTACTCTTAGTTTATTTTAGTTTAGTTTAGTTTGTTTATTCATAAAGCACGGCAAAACCCTCATGTAGCTGGGTGCATTAATCTTGTGAACAACATGGTTACATAACGTTGCACGAAAAAGGTACATACAGTCAGTGGTACATAGACGAATACGGTAGGTGGCATGATGCAGGTACAGTAGATAGTATAGGACCCGGTTACATAGTGGTCCAGTACAATTATAGACTAGGTTATCAAGTACTGAGTAGGAGTGTAAAGAAGCATTGTAGGTGAGTATACAGGTATCATTTCATTAGACAGAGAGCCAGGATTTCACCATGGCTCTGAATGGCCAGAAGGAAGCTTCAGATCTGATTGATAAAGGGAGTGTGTTCCAACATTTAGCAGCGAGAACAGGGAAGCTAGATCCTCCTGCTGTTTTTAAATTGAATTTGGGAATGTTCAGTTGGTGCAAATACGGTGTTCTGGTAGGTCTGGATGTGCTATGTCTAGAGAATTTGTCAGACAAGTAGCGTGGGGCGGTCAGTGAGAGGCATTTGTGTATGATGACAAGCGTTATTAATTTAATTCTGCCCCGGATGGGGAGCCAGTAGACTTCCTTGCTGGCAGTAGAGATATGGGCCTTGCGTGGGAGGTTGAGTGCACATTTTAGGGCATTGTTTTGTAAAATCTGCAGTCTGTTCAGATTTTTGGTAGTGGTGCCAAGGAAGAGTGTATTGCAATAGTCTAGTTTGGATAATATGAGAGCTCTGGATAAGGTGAGGCAGCTGGTGGTGGATAAGAATGGCCTACAGGCATTAATATGTTTGTTGGTGTAGGTGGTAAATGATATGGTGGCATTTATTTGTTTTTTGAGTGATAGGGTGGAGTCGAGGTACACACCTACTATTTTGACCTCTTTAGAGACTTTTATGATGTTGCCATCGATGGTGAAAGATTGGTACCTGGTGCCTACGATGAGCAGTTCTGTCTTGTCATTGTTAAGGCAAAGACTGTGTGTGGCCATCCAGGCTTGAATTTCTAGGTACATTTCGTTGAGTTTTGCAACATCTTTCTCACAGCACCCAGTGAGTGTGATGATGACCTGGGTGTCGACTGCGTAATTAGATCATCAAGATGGTCAAATAGAAGCTTAGTGAAGATATTGTTAAGCGTGGGTGAAATGCAGGAGCCTTGGGGAACTCCACTTTGGATTGGGACAAGGTCAGCAGCAGCTTAGGGGGGCGACAACGCTGGTCGATCTGTCAGACAAGAATCACTGAATCCAATTCGAGGCATTCTGAGAGAATGCGGCAGCCAAATAAAGGTGTTGCGTGAGGATATGGTGGTCAACAGGAGCAATATGGCCAGGTTGCCCTTATCTTTGGCTTCGTCCATTTTGATTTTTAGATCCAGTAGGGCAGTTTCGGTTCCATGTCTAGGTCTAAAGCCGGATTGTCGAAGGCCTAGGAGGTTATTGTCTTCGAAATGTTGTTGTATTTGGAGGTATGCCACTCGGTCTAGCATTTTGAGGAGAAAGGGTACAGATGTGATGGGTCTATAGTTCTTGGGAATGTTGGGGTCTAGATTGGGTTTTTTAAGAAGGGGAAGGACCCAAACTTCTTTGAGGTTGTTGGGAACAACTGAATTCTTGAATGAAGAATTGATCAGTGAGGTGATGAATGGGGCTAGATCTTTGGCTCTGTCCTTGATGACTGAGGCAGGGCACAGGTCACCTTTGCAGTTGGAGGGTTTAAGGCTGGCAATTATTTTTACTACTTCATCCTCAGTGACTGGGGAAAAATGGAAAGGAGGGCGGTCGGGAATGGTAAGGCTCTTTTTGCTGCTAAGGTGGTCTTTAGAGGTGAGGTTGGCTTTATTTTACTCTATTTTAGCTTGTAGGAGGACAATTTTGTTTGCAAGGGCTAGTTGGATATTATTGCACCATGCTTTGTCCTTGATGCAATCCTCTGTGATTGGCATGATTCATCATCAGCTGAAACTCCTCACTTCCCTTGCAGTTCTCCTCTGTAATGGGATTCTTTTCTGCATCTATCATATGAGTGTAAAACATACTTTGGGTTGGGTCTTCCCTTTGTGTCATAATCAAATCCTGATTAGGTGTGTCAAAGCTCCATTGAACTACTCTTTAGTGGGTAACAGGTCTCCCATTTCTGCCCCAATTTTGGCCAAATGATCAGACTTATAATTCCCTTCCTTTTTTCTCCTGTCATTTTAGAATGACCCCTTATTTTTCTCCAGTGAATTCTCATTCCATTTTCTGAAAGAGGGTTGTTGATGGCCTAAATAAGCTTACCTACAATGCTTGAGTTTTTTTGTTACAAGTGACCATCCCTCTCAGCTTCCAATATGGTAGATATTCCACAATGTTATTCTGGGCAAATTCAGAGTCAGTGACCATCACTATTTCTTTTAATCTGTTTTCTACTGGTGTGGATATTGTCTTGTATATTGCAGCCAACTCTGCTAACTAACTACTCCTGGGACCAATCATCATGCTCAATTATATTTTCACATCCCGAACCCAAACATTTCCGATGTCTGCCACTCATTTTTCAGGGTCATTACTGACATGCACACCCATCCACATATATGATTGGTAGATTTCGACATTTTTCTCCATCAAATACTTTTTGCAGGTAATGTTCAAGTTCAACCAAATCAATTTCCAACTCTGTCTGTGGTTCCTACAAATGCACAATCAAGTAATACTGCAAGCCTCTGAGCCAGTGAGCTTCTTTTACTCTGCCTGCCGCTCACTTCTACGTTAAGTCCCTGGAATGCCAATGTCCATGATGTAATTTTTGAGTGGGCTACAATCTTTTTCTTTGTAAACATTGAAGGAGTTGATGTGCAGTTTCAACAATTACCCTCACTCCTTAAATCATGGAGCAAACACTTGCAATGACCAAACAGTTGTCAATAGTGATTTTCCCATTCATTGAATTTGGTTTCTGCTTGTGAGAAAGCTTTGCTGGCAGATGCAATGGTCTTGTTACCCGAGTCATGCTTTTGATGCAAGATCCCTGACTTGCACAAGTCTGTGGATGCTATTTCTGATTTTTTCATGTAAAAGCCAAACATGGTGCCCTTTCTGAACAATACTTTGAATTAGCTACTGCCTCACATTGTTATTTCCTCCTTTTCCCAGGCATGCCCTGTTTTAGTAGCATAGTCAATATTTGCGTGATTTCTGCATAGTCTTCAAAGAATTTTCTATTTTAACTAGTCTTTGCTAGCAAGCTTTTAACCCCTTCAAATTTGTGGCATCCTTCATCTTTTGAACAGCTTCAACCTTTTTCTCCTGCGGGTTCAATCCCTGGTCTGTGATTTCATGTCCCAAGAGGTTTACACTTTTTCAGCAGCACTGTGTGTTCTGCAATGATACCTTTGACCCAGCCTTTTGCAATTGGCTAGTGCATGTCTTCTTTTTTTTTAATTTGTTTTTACTTATTTGGAGACTTTTAGGTGTTATTCAACAACCATTTGTACGCAGTACAAAATGATACAATTGATACAAATGTACACTTACATAAAATACTGTTAACATTTCACAAGTAAAAGAAAGATACATTGCTTCATTCATATCCTGATATGAGTCACAACAACATTATTTAAAAATCAAGAGATACTTAGAATATATTTTTGTCAAATATAATAAGCAAATGCCATAATAGGATAGGACCATTCACAGTTTAAAGTTCTCAAGAACTAGTCAGAGTCCTGACTGAGGAATTTTGCATAACCTTTTGCATATGCAGAACTGAAAATTGGACATACAGTCAAAACATGCCGCACTGTTTCTACTTCGGTGGCACAGAGGCTATAAATGAATGCCTCTCTATTCATCACCCTCCATGCAGCTGTATTTGCAAACACTGGGAGAAGGTCAAAATGTAGACACAGGATAAAACGTATTAATGCGGGAAGGCGGAGTGACACTGGGTATTTCCTGGGTGAATCCCGGCTCAAGGAAGAGATATGGTCAAAAATATACAGTCAAAAATATATGTCTTCCTACCAAGACTGCTGAGGAATAGCGGGATCTCAGATAATCCCGAGCAGGATAGGTTGTCGGATGTCTTGACCCACGTTTGAATTATTAGGCTACAACATTTGGTGCTGCGGGCTTAGAAAATCCAAGATGGCCGAAAAGCCCACATTGCGCCAGAATCCAGGAAAACCGTGCAGTTTTTGCGCACACCAAATAGGTCGCCTAACCTGCCACCCACCAGTCCGAGCGTGATGGGCCAAAAAGCGACATGAGTGAAACGTGGTGCCAACGGAAAAACAGCAGTGCCTCTTAGCTCAAAAAGTGCTTTGAAATCACCTTTGTTTCTCTGAAATGCAAGCTAAAAATGCCTATTTTAAACATTGCAAGATATTCAAAAATCTCACTGAACACCAGCAGACATTTGACAGAATGTAGTCTTGTGTGCATACAAAATCTGGAAAGATGAAGAGCCCAAAACAATGTTTATAACAAAACTGGCTGAGCATTGGATGTCAGCAGCTTAACTGAAATTGGATTTAAAACCACTAAAATCGAAATGTTTAAAATAAATGAGTGACCTACTTTTAAGTGTCACATAGGTTGCAACTGTTTAAAGGTCATAGTTTTGAACTTAGAATCAGCGTTCTAGCTACATGTGTAAAAATTGTAAGTTTGATTTGAATGAAGAAAACTGGAACAAAAGTGACATTTAGCTGAAGCCTGGCTTGAAGAGATTGAATACTGCCCGGCAACTACCCCTGACAGGAGTTGAAACTTGCACAGCAACTGCATTTGCAGGCCTGGCTGTCTTCTTCTGTTCCTACCAATAGGAGATTACACCTCTCTGATTGAATCAGGGGAGGAGCACCTGGGAGCAGGGAAACAGAACAATGAGCTTTCCTTGGCTCAGGCAAATGTTAAATTAGGGGGGGGTCGTAAATGGCTTCCTCTTGGAAGAAACTGGGAGGTTCAGTGCCTCTGTGAGCAACCTGAGTTGGAGGAAGTGGACAAACCAGAAATTCCACCATGTGCTTTGGGAAACCACACCCCTCTGGGCCAGAGCATAATTTAAAAAAGATGGATAATTCATAGTACGACTTGTCAAAATTATATAATTAATATCATTATTCTTGTCATTTTTCTGTGCACATTTTAAGAGGTGTTAGGACTCTGTGGTATGTTCTGGTGGGTAGTAGCGGAAAATAAGGTGTTACTCCGAATGTCTGTATGTTAAAAATCTGACACTTGATCATCTGATGCCCATATTCCTTGTGCATGTTTGTTTAAATTCTGGAAAAGTTTAGAGGTTGTGTTCTTGATGAAAAGGGCAGAATTCTGTCATAAGTGGACACAACAACTTACAAAGACAGGGTCGGATGGTTTGGTGCTACAGAAAATATGTTAACTGGACATATACTATTAGAAAAATGGTACATAGATAAGTATGTATTTGGATCAAAATAGATTTGTGTGCAAATTGACAAGGGGAGTGTTCTTTCTGTATGCCATAAAATGGATGCCCGATGACACTCCATTCCTTCCCCCAATCAAGGGAGAGAGGAGAGCTTGGCCAATGATAAGTTGTGAGGGGCAGGCTTAGTTATGCCCACGCACACACCCATTTTCAAAAGACATAAGAGGAACACTGAAACCCAGGTAGAAACTTCACTTTCCCCTTTCTTGCGAAGCGCTTTGCCGGACCAGACAATATCGGGAAGGACCATCTCCAGAACTTAGAATCCTTACTTCAGAACTTGTAGCAGAGAGGCCTGAACCACCAGCTGAATCCTTTTTCAGCAGGCCTCAAAATCTTTTGAAAATTATTCAAACAGCCGGGCTGAGCTGTTTGATTCTGGCTAGAACCCTGTGCCAGTACCCAGAAAGCATTGCTGTATCCAGAATCCACTTGATCCAGACCCGCTGAATCAGAGATCCAGACCGCCGTGCAGTGCCGAGTGCCAGGCCAGACCAGCAGAGCAGAGCTGACCGAGAGAGCTGTGACTTCAGAACCACCCGCCAGGAGTCCAGTCCAAACCTGACCAGACCTTGACGGCCTATTTCAAATTTATAGTGTGAGTTCTCAGCCAGAACTGTGCAAACCAATCTCTTAGTTTAAAATAATCTAATTCAAACCATTTCCACCTATCTAGAACTGCATCATAGAATTGTGTGTCCATCCTGTTGATCCACAAACTTCCACAGCGCATCTGTCATTCTGAAACTTTAATTTCATTTCTGAAAATCTATCTCCACAAAATTGTCCGTATCTTTTGATCCGCATGTGCTAGGAACGAGATTTAACTTTCATTTTAAAGCTAAGTATCCAAGCTTTCCAACAAGCCCTAACTCTCTATAGTTTTTCCGGAATCGCGCTCAACGCATTCGGAAATATTGCTGCAAATTGAAATATTAGCTCCTGTCAAAAATAGCCGTCTTTTGCTCGCAACTGCTGACGTCTGTTTTCCTTCTGATAATCATTCCTGAATCATTGCCAGTGTGACTTGAACTAATCTTAAATAGCTATCACCTACCCTGAACCTCCTACAGGGAATTTAAATCATTTTTAGCATATTTTTCCCTTCTTTGCATACCACATTGAAAAGTACTTTTGCCTGTGTTTAAAACCATCCCTGTGTCTCTAAGCTTGCTAGGGGGGAACTGAAATTCGTATTGTATTGTGATTGTATCCCTGAAAACTGTGTGCTTTACTTCCATCTCCTTATATTGCATAGGGGGGAGTGAATTGCCACAAGGGGAAAAGTGAACATATTATCTCTTGTGAAACCCTATCAGTTTATTTCTGTACTGCATTTTTATTCATCATTGCGTTTCCTTGAAATCATAAAAGTATTCTCAGCTACCTTATCCTCCCTATACTAACTTCTAAGTAATTAAATCAGTGTGCTAGTGTAACATCACCCATTGTTGATCACTGTCATATGCCTAAGTGTGCTATCAAATATTAATTTATTCATAAAAGTGTGATATATATATATATTGTTTACTTTTTCAATAAACCTTTTAAATTGCAAAACAAACCTACTTCTTGGCTCAGTGAGGTCAGGGGGATTCAAAGAGAGGGGCGTTATATAAGGGTTTATTATCCAGATTATAACTTGTCATAAAAATATATAAATATGGGCTTCCCTTGGACGTCCCAGACGAGGCACTGACTTAGTGGGATTACTGATTTGAAGTCACTTAACAAGGTTAATATCCTCACAATCAACTGCCACCACAGACTCCAAATCCCCAAACCAACAGCTTTTAGATAAAAAGTGAGCGTGAGCTTGTGTACTATGCAAAAATGATGAAGTTGAACTCCAGTTAAATTTTATATTTTCCCAGAGCTTGCAGGTCGCTACTTTCCAAAACGAAAGCAGCGATTAAAGGCCTAGTTCCAATCTGAGAGCTTCCACAGGGACACCACTCGGCATATTTAGTAGGGATCGTAAAATGTTCACCTCAAACCCTGAGCAGAAAAATGTCCACTGCATACAAGATGGTTGGAATTATCGCCACCTTGTAAGCCATTACAAGGGTTTGAATAGATCTGCCCTCATGTTCGCAAATAACCCTCCAAATGGCTAGCTGCTTGTCTCATGCTCTGATCACTATGCGGTCCGCAAAATGTGCTAGGGCTGAGGAAGCATGCAAGTGTACACCAAGATTCTTGAGCTTTGGACTCGGCCCGTTCGTACATGGTCAAGAAAGCATACAAAGGAGCAATTGGGCATTGATCTCCTGCCACAATACATAACTTTTGTTTTTTTAATGTTGTTTTTAGAGTACGCCTGTAATGCATTTAAGGAGTGATGTAGTCCAATTGCAGTCCGATCCATAACCACAGTGTCATCGGAGTACATTAGGCATAATGTTTTGTGCTTGCCAAATTGGGGAGGGAAGTTGCATACAAGTTTTAAATCCAAACCCTAGTCTATAACCTATAGGTTATATAACAGCAGAGCCAACCCGCAATGCTGCTTAAGCCCCAAATTGGTTTGATATTCCCCCATCAATGCTCCCTCCTGGGAAAGTCTGACCTTAACTCAGATGTCACCATAAAGTAGTTTTATAAAGTAAAGTAAAGAAACATCTATACCCCATATTGTCAATTTATCCCTGAGAGGCGGGGACAAATCACGCTATCGATGGCCATGCTGTAATCCGCAATCGCAGAGGTACAGCAGCGCCCCCGGATATTGGTATGCATCTGGGATAAGTGTCTGAATTATCCAGCTAGAATGAGAGGTGTTGAAGCCCTTGCTGAAGCCCGACTGGTTAGGGCATAGTAACTGGGTCTTCTCTGCCCATGCTGAGAGCAGCTGTAAAAGTAATGCAGCAAAAAGCTTAGAGCTGCAATCTAACATGGCGAGTTGCTGATAGAAAGCTGGGTTGGAACGCAGACCCTGTTTAAATATGGGCATCAAAATCGATCCCCTCCAAGATTGAGGAATAACCCCTTGCTCGCATATGTGCATGAAATATCGGTTCAGCAAAGCAGCCCAAAAGGACGGGTCCATTTTTAGGACTGCATTGCAGAGTCCATCCGGGCCCACCATCCTGGAGGTCTTGATTTTTCTTGCCATCGTTTCCAGGTCCGATGAGGCCTTATGGGACAAGAGTAGTGTATCATACATAGAAAAGGGTGATGACACAGCACTGACCTCCAAGGGTGTCCAGTAATGTTCAGTAATAAAATTACCTGAGTGAGGTGTGAGCCAGTCTGCTGCAGTCCTGTAGTCAGACCACATCATTGTGTGAGGAAGTTCATTTTAAACCCCAGAACACCGCGGAGCGGTGAGCGGAGCTGCGAGCCGAGGTGTGAGCCAGTCTGCTGCAGTCCTGTAGTCAGACCACATCATTGTGTGAGGAAGTTCATTTTAAACCCCAGAACACTGCGGAGCGGTGAGCGGAGCTGCGAGCCGAGGTGTGAGCCAGTCTGCTGCAGTCCTGTAGTCAGACCACATCATTGTGTGAGGAAGTTCATTTTAAAACCCAGAACACCGCGGAGCGGTGAGCGGAGCTGCGAGCCGAGGTGTGAGCCAGTCTGCTGCAGTCCTGTAGTCAGACCACATCATTGTGTGAGGAAGTTCATTTTAAACCCCAGAACACCGCGGAGCGGTGAGCGGAGCTGCGAGCCGAGGTGTGAGCCAGTCTGCTGCAGTCCGCTGCAGACGCTGCAGACGCGTAGTAAGCGTAGAATGGAACCAGAGGTGCGGCCAAAAGCACGACCGATGTTGGTGATGCCAGTATCGGAGTTGGAGCTGGAGCGGGATCCAACAGTTGAGGACGAGTCTTCGCTGCCGTCAAACATCATCCTCCTGGAAAATGAAGCATCACCAGAGTCTGTGAAAGATGCAATAACTCTGAAACAGCCGAGAGGTAAGCCGTCAACTAAGATTCAGTGGAAACCCCCGAAAATAGCACAGACGGGTTTACCTGCACTATGGGCGCCGCCCCCGTCGACGGGGGGAACGGCAAAGGTGTATGCACCGAACATCATCCAACAGCGTTCGGATCCGGTGGACCTCGTAGACCTCGCGGGGCGTAATGGGGGGATCAATCGAGTGCCCCGAGAAGTCCGCTCGGTAAAGGCAGCCACACACGAGCGGGTCGCCAGCGAGGCCGAGGAGATGGACTGCATGACTCAAAATGAGCCAACAGACGAGGTAGGCATCATGCCCGTCACGCCCGCATGCGCCACAGCGAGGGGCTCGCATACTGTCTTGGTGACGAGGGGTGAGGACGCAGTAGCTATCGGAGGATGGCCTGAATCAGAACCTTTGCGGGGCCTTAGCTGTGGAGCGGGGGGCGGGGATCGGAGCAAAGGATTGGAGAGGGAGCCAACATGGAAAGAACCAAAGGGACCCGAAGAACATAGGCCCCCCTGCCAAAAGACTGGTGAAAGCAGTCACAGCAGACATAATAGTCAAGAGACAACGAATTTGGACGGATTAACCACGAACAAAAACACACGTGACACGTCAGACCACCTACCCCCTGAGAAACACCGTAAGCTAGGTACCCAACTGTTGGCGCATGAAGGATTGGAAAAGTTTGAAAACCATACTGGCAGCGTCCAAAGAAAAACACAGTTACCATTCCTGCAGCTGGACATAACAAACAAATCGGACTTTGTGCAGAAAACACAAAATGTTAAAGCGATGATCCACTCTACATATAATGAGCAGTCTTTGAATCAAAGTAAATCCAGCACTTTAAACAAAAGTCAACCGGATAGAAAAACTCCAAAGGCTAAAAAGAGTTTGATGGAGATAAGTTTCGCCGAATCGCTCTCAGAAAGTGACGAAGTTTTTACAGAGAGTGAAACAATAGGCGCAAAAAATAGACAAACCGACCAGGAAGACCCAACGAAGGAAACTGACTATGAGCAAGTAAAAACAAGCCAAAATCAACAAAAAAAGAAAAAAGTGAAATCGAAGAAAAGTCAGACCCCGCGAAAGAAGTCCATATTTAAACCAAACAAGAAGACTTTGAAAGATCAAACTCAGAGAAGTAGAGTGGAAGGAAACGAGATAAAAATAAAAAGACTTTCAACCACTAAGCTGCCGGCACCGCTACTATCCTGCCCCTTAAAAACTTTCTTTACCCAACAGTATAAACAAAAATGAATAGTAGATTCAGAGGTATCGGACGCAGAGATGCTGGAAGCGTTACAAGAATCTATGCCAGGGTCGAAAGTAAGAAAAACTGAGAAAATCTCCATAAAGGTCGGAGACCCAGAAAAACATTCAAATGACATAGAAAGCGTAACAAACTGCAATAGAATCGAAAGTGAATCTTGTGCCACAATAAAAGGTGACACCCAACCTCAGATCAGAAAACCCGAGTCACCAGGTATAGAGACTCAGTTGGACCCTGAAAATAACCCCAGGGACGCAAACAACACGCAAAAAACAGCCGCAGAAGGTAACAACGGAGGGGAGTTAGAGGCGATCAGAGAAGGTTGCACTCAAAACCATCACGTGAAGGAAAATCAAAATCTACCCCAAATAAGTAATGAAAAAGACAGGCGGCAGGCATGGATGCAACCCCATCTGACTCCAGGACTCCAAATCTCTCCAGAGATTCTAACAAGAAATGAGGACACAAAAAGAAACCCGAAAACAACCTGGATGGGCCGACAAGTAATAGAGCAGGTTAACATCTCCCAAATGGATTACCTGAGTCCCCAAATTCTGGAGACGCCAAAAAAAGCAGAAAAAACACAGTCATCACAAAAAAATCGACGGTTAAGCAACATTGCCATGGCCATTCATAAAGACTCTGCAACTAAAAAACCGGACATGACTACAATCATGTCGGCAATGTCAATTGTCTTAACACCCTTCTGCAAGTTATACGAAGCACTAAAAGAAGAAATCCAGGATAACACAGCAATGCTCTCCAATATGATAGCAAAAATGGCTCATGTAGAAAGCTATATAACAGCAGTAGAAGCACAAAAAAGTATTCAAGAGATCCTGTGGGAAAATAAAATCGAGACTCTAGAAAGGAAAATCGAACATTTGGAGAAACAAAAAAATAACTTGGAAATAACGCAAGACCTAAAAGGGGGTAAGCAGGTGACAGACAAATGTCAAAAATCAGAATATGAGCTGAACGGCTTGGAGGTCATTATGGAGAAGAGCTCAGTAAATCTAACATCGACCAAAAATAAATCAGCAACATCGAGAGTTTTACATACACTCTCCTGGGAGGCTAAGGTAAAACCACCAGAGTTGGTTCAAATTCCAAACAAAAAAGAGGCGAAAAAAGATGAGACCCAAACTCCTGACTTTCAGGCCTCCCCGATATTCTCAGATCGGAGATCACCAAGGACGGCGGAAGAGTTTGTGTTAGACTCATCATTGATGAACATATCCTAACATGATAATCAGATTGGGACTAACATGACTACACAGGTACCAACCGTCGCCCCTATAGGCACATTAAGAAAGGAGGAAAAAAACATCATAGAAGAAAAAAGACCTCCGAGTAACGATGAAGAAAATTGGGAGCCAGTGAAGAGAAGGGAAAAATCGCCCAAAAAAGGAGACGTTAACAAACATAATAGTAAAAGCCAGAAAGACAATAAAGCAACACCACAAAGAGCGAGGTTAAGAAGTAGAAGTAGCCCGAGAAAGCAAGCACCCGCGAGGGGAAATGGGAAAATGGAATCAGTAGAAAGAGGCAAAACCCGATTGTTTAAACTCGAGTAACAGGCCTTTAAAGAAGACAACTTAATTTTAAACCGGCCAACTGTTCTACAGATCCTGAAAAAATCTAGAACTCTTAGGGGCCTCAGAACAAAGGACCTAGACCTGGTCGAACCGTACCACAGAGGCAAGATAGCAAAAGCGTTTTTACATGTAAAAGAGGAGAGCATAACGCACCTGAATAAATCTGTATTTGAAGAGTTGAAAGACATGGGCTTCCACATGAGAGAGCTAACATACCCGCAGCAGGAGGAGTGAGGAAGAAACCCAATAAAAAGCAATAAACAGAACATACATTACCATTCAAAAATGGAAAGGTTACATCCTTACAATCGATGGAATGAAAAGAGGGATGACAAGCATTTTCGTGAAGATCTAAAACACAGTCGAAGAAATGTGCCGTGGAATCGGGATGAGGCCTTAAAGCGGGGAAACATCAAACCACGTCTAAGTAGTCATCAAGAAAGTAGCAGCGACCAACATGAACGAAGATCTAACAATAAAAGTAGAAAAAACGAGGAATCTCCACAACTAACCAGGCACTCCAGAGGAGTAGCAATACTTCAGAAGACCTTAGCTAAAACACAGGAATCGAGATCGCCGAGAGGACCGTGGGACTGGTTTACATCTACCTGGTTAAAGAAATCCCAAAAATAGCAGCAAATAGGGCGGAACCTCGAGACACCAAAATTAGTTTCATCTCTTGAGGAACGGCCCGATAAAAGCCACTACAAGGTAGGCTCATGGAATACCAGAGGGTATAACCATTTAACAACGCCGGGGGATGTTGATCTGGGCATATTCGACATAGTATGCCTCCAAGAGACGTGGCTACTTGAAAAACCCACGTTGGACGGATTCTGCTTAGAAACCTCGGCAGCAATTAGAGGCCCTTTAGGAAGACCATCGTCCGGTTTGCTCACAGCCATTAAAAACGGCCTTGGACTGGAACCTCCAAAGAAATGGAGAGAGGCATACGAAATGCTGGTGACCCTTTCCACATGGTCTTCCCCCATGGGAAAGGGCAAGCGCGCCACAAGAAACATCTTGGCAATTATAAATTGCTATTGGAACCCCCAGCGGACGACATCAAAGGCTTTCTGTGCTACAATGAGCGCAACTATCGACCAGTTGTATGAAGATTTCGACGATATTGAGATCATGGTATGTGGTGATTTATACGCCAACTGTAATGAAGAAACAGAGAGAACAGGGACTACTGCAACACAAGAACGTGGAAAAGCCTGGATGGAAGTAATAAGCTCGAGAAATCTACAAAACATAGCGAAACTCTTCCCAAATCAAGTGAATATCCCGACCTGGGAAAGGGGAGCGTCAAAAGCAACCCTAGATTATATCTTCGTATCATCTGGATTGGCAGCAAACATAGTGAGCTTTAAAGTACTGAAAACAAACAACAGTGACCATAACCTACTCACTTGTAAGTGGCATGGCCGGAAAACAACGAAACTTGTATACAAAGCTACACTTGAAACAAATGTGCAACAAACTCGTCTGCGCATAACGGAGGCAAACATTCAACAAATAAAATCAGCGTGGGATGAAAAAGTAAGAGCAAACCTTCAAAGAAAAACAATTGAGAAACCAGACTATCTACCACTCCTTGCACCATACCAGAAACCAATACTTACCAGAAAAAAGGCTGCTCTACAGGCCACCCATGCATACAACAAACAATTGGTAGAAGAAAGGAAATTAGGACGGCAATTAAAAAGAAAGGCAAAGAAAACAAATTTGGCCCAAGACTGGTCAAGCTGGAAATTGGAAGTAAAAAGATATACTTCCTGGAGAAAACAAGCAAAAGCGTTACAATACCAGTTGGACGCAGAAGAAATGATGAAAAAACTGATTACCAAAAAATCTAGTGACTTCTGGTCCTTAATTAAAAAAAGTAATGTAACATATAATCAAATACCAACTAACGCAGTATCAGAAGCAAAATGGACAGAGTATATTTCGAATGAATTTGAAGAACCCCAGAACTCGGCAAAAGCACTGAAATTTGTAACAAACACGCCTTGGGTGTCGATAGCCAATGTGGCAGACATCGAAGAAAAAATAAGAAGCTTGAAAACATCCAGAGCTCCTGGCCCGGACGGATTGATAAATACCATCTTAAAAGATTCCCCAAAAGAGTGAGCAAAATTGATTGGAAAGATTTTCAAGATCTGCGAACAATCCCAACAAATTCCAGAGACCTGGTTAAAAGCAGTCATCGTTCCAATTTATAAAAAAGGCAGCCGGGAAGACCCCGCAAACTATAGACCGATTGCTTTATTGGACATTTTGGGGAAAATCTTTTCCCCCCTCATTCTGGACCATCTGCGGATATGGGAAAGATCGTCAAAATGCAAAGATATATTACAAACAGGTTTCCAGAAAAACGGAACGACAGCAATCAACATATTAATAATAAATATTTTCAAGGCAAAAATCAAAGAAGGGGCGCCAAAAATATACTTGGCCTTTGTGGACATGTCAAAAGCGTTCGACAAAGTGGACAGAAATATGCTATGGGAAAAATTGGATGCGTGGGAATGCCCAAGATCGGTGCTGGATCCCCTAATCGCACTGCACTCAAATACAACGGTAAGAGTGAAATTAAATCAACAGGGAACACTCTCAGATGAAATTCAAGTAAAAAGGGGCGTAAAACAGGGCTGTCCACTTGCGCCCGCACTATTCATCGCCTTTCTGGGAGATTTGCAATATTCGGAAAATGAGATCAGAACGTTTCCACCGAAATTAGGGAAAACAACTATTCCCCGTCTCCTATATGCAGACGATGTGATTCTCATCGACCAGACCAAAGTGGGATTACAACGGAAATTAACAAATTTGAAAAAATACACAGAAGAAAATCGCTTAGAGATAAACAAAAATAAAACAAAAATCATGATCCTTGAGAAACATCGAAAGAATCCAACAACAACGGAGTCATTGTATCTGGATGACATAAAAATTGAAAAAGTAAAAAACATTAGATATTTGGGGTTTGAACTAGACAACACAACAACAGATAAAGCTATGCAAACAGTACTCTGGGACAAGGCAAAGACCCTGATAGCACAAATGAGAAAACTAGATAAGAAATTTGGCAAATTCACCCTAACGCCGGCAATCAATTTCTATAAAATGAAATTAGTCCCCTCGCTGACAAGCGAAATGGAAGCGTCTCTATGTATTCCGGAGAACATATGGAACAAAATAGAAGGTACGGTTTGGAGATCTGTTTTGGGGCTGCCCAAATCAACTGCAATTGCGGCCATTAGAAGGGAACTTGGACTAACATCTCTGGCCTCGTTAGTCGACGCCAGCGCAATGAGGTTATTTAGAAAAATCATTTTAGCAGACTCCCTTCCAATCTACGCTGTAGTCAAAGAAGAAATGGTAAATGGAAATTGCACCGTATTCAAAAAGTGGGCTTAAGCCAGAAAAGAAAGATTGTCGCAAATAATGTGCTCGGAAACAGATTTAAAAGAAAATCCCGACAAAATCAAGTGGAAACTGCAGTAAATGGACTGGATTAAAACCATAGAGACAGCAGCAGACAACAAATGGTTACAACAGCTTCCGCCCACGTTCAATAAACCAAAGGTGCCTATAAAATACGTCAGCAAATTCCCAGAAAAGAAAAAAAGACACTTGTTGATGAAAGCGAGACTAAATATACTTCCCACAAAACAAATACTCGCCATCAGAGGTATGGCGGAAAATCAAATATGTAGGTTATGCAAAAACACGGACACTGTGGAAACGATCAGGCATCTGGTTCTAATCTGTCCACACACCAAACAGAACAGAATTACCTACCTATCGCCGCTGATCACAACTCCCTGGATGTTCGAAGAAGATAACATATGGAATAGACTAATCTCAGGTGAAGCCACCCGGTGGACCATGGCCATGGCAAACCTCATTGGATTGGCTTTTACACAGATAAATGAAGCTCTTCCCACTGAAGCTATTTCATCACCACCAGCCTAAAGGAACTCCTGGATAATTGCACTTGAAATGCACTCACAGACTGTGAAAGGACGCACTTAGATCTGTAGAGAAGCCAAAAAAAAAAAAAAAAAAACATTTTCGAAGATTTTTGCAGAATCTCGGAGGGTTAAACCTGCCGATCTTTTTGACAAAATTACAGGTTTAGCCTGAAATAAAATTCAAAACAAAAAAAAAAAAAAAATTACCTGAGTCAGCTTCGGTATCACAATTAGCTTCCCTGGCCTCTGGTTTAGCATGAAACAGACGAAGCATATGCCAAAACTTCTTTGTGTCGTACATTTTAATCCAAACATGAACTAGTTGCCAGTGGACAGATATATGGCTAACTTTATGGGCCTTAAGCCACTTCTTACACAGATATTTTACTGTCTTTATTGGTGCCAGGATACCTCAGGGATCTTTAGCTATGCTTTGCTTAAGCTGGTGTAGGGTAGCCCCAACTTCCCTCTTTTTGCCTGCAATCACAGCATCATAGGAAGCACCAGGCTTAGATTTAAGTTTCCACTTTGTTGCATGACTCGGCCCCCCAGGCCAGATGACATCCATCAGCTGACCCAGACCCCAATGACACATAGCCAAGAAAGATGCTACTGTCCTATCGTCCCTATTCAGAACATGGTTAAAACAATACACATTAGCAGAAGTCCAAAGCAACCTGTTCCCCTGCAAATTTACCTCAGGGTTTACCTTCAGATAATCCACCACTTTCCCATTTTCAGGATTACAAGTCATTCGCGAAGTTTCATGATCACTCATACTAAGATGTACAGTGCTAAACTGTGGGAATAATTTCATAATAGCTACATTTACAAAAATGAAATTGATTTGACTGTTATACGTCCCATTTGACGATGTATGCCCTATTTCTGACGGGTTAACAGAAAGAGGGAACAAATGAAAGGTTGCCAGCAATTGTTGCCATTCCCTTGTGCGTTTAATTTATGCATTACCCATCTGGGCCTTGGTTATGGCTGTGTCCTCCACTGTACAGTCAATTTTAAAATCCCCCGTAAGGATAAACTCCCCATCCTTTGATTGCGCCAACCATGCCGCCGTTGTATCATGAACCATGTCCATGAGCTTGTATGTCTCTTTCCCCTTAGGAGGGTCCTACAGAGTTGCCACCAAAGTGCAACTATAGATCCTACATTATCACTGCCAGAAGATGGTTATCTTGACTGCTACCACAAAGAGGAGAGGGAGAGTACTCACATCTGACGCCAATATAAAACCCACCTTTGGGACGCCCAGAAAGACAAGGGGGCGGGAAGACAGAAGAACACGATATAACCATTGAGAGAGAATTGAGAATTACGTTTCCTGGAGACTGAAAATATGACACAATAGTTCCTCCAGTCCCAAGGAGTTATCCATAAATGAGTTATCCAGGAAAGCAAAGAAAATAATGGCAGTTGTGTTACCACCGAACAATCTAAATTGGCTGTTACCAATGACCAGATACCGGTCACTCTCTTCTAGGATTTAATAGCTCATATGTCAGAGCCCATTTCCTGTTCTACGGGCCAGCCAGAGCCCCTGACCGCAACCTTTACCCAATTCTCCTTGGAAACAGAATCCACTGCAGGTTGGAAAGAAGAGCTAGAGTCAAGATTAGAAAGCAGATCTTCATGGGTGTTAAGGAGAGCAGTTTCCATGCCTCTCGCTGCGCTGAAGCCAACTGATGGCCATGGAGACAACCAACAGATTCAGTGTTCTTCTGTGGGTTCAATACCTGGTCTGTGATTTCATGTTCCAAAATGTTTACCCTATTTCTGCAGCACTGTGCCCTATGCAATGATACCTTATCCCCAGCTTTTTCAAATTGGCTAAGTACATATCTTATTTCATTGAGTTGGCTCTTTATGTGCTCATTCTTAATCAGGATGTCACCCATATAAACCACAGATCCTCCCTCAAATGCATACGGAAGTGTCTTTTTCATAGAAATTCATAGGAATGTTTGATGTACTGGTAATAGGTCTAATGAATCCTCTGGATAATTGTTTTTTAATTATTTCCTGCAAAGTCTCTAAACAGTCCAAGTGTAGCCTATATTGTCTGACAAAGACAAGCTCCCTACCATAGCCTTCTGGAAATTTAGTGACAGGCAGAACAGTATTCCTCCAGTCAGATGCATCTCTGGTGAAAACATCCGTAAATTCTAAAAACATTTTCCTCAACTGGTCTCTCTCCAACTAATTTGTACATGCATCCACAGCTTGGAATTGTTCCTCTATCAGACGCATCTGGATAGGATCGATTGAAGGATAACATGCCCACGGCCAGAAAAACGTGAATGCTAACATGTGCCACACCTAGAATTGTGAACACCGGCCTGCGTGGCGCTCAGATGGAGCTGTGAATATTAGCATGCCCACACCTGGACGGGTCCCTAGACACTAGCCTGCGCCGCATCTGGATGGGGATGTGAGGGTTGGCATGACCACACCTGGATATGAGGGCCAACAGGTGTCACACTCAAACAGAACTACGAATGTTAGCATGGTAAAGGTCAGGTAACCCACTAACCAATATAAACTCAAACTCTGCATACTTATCTCACTCAAAAAACTCACAACCATCTCTTGCACATCAAGCCGCATGCACTTCACAACACTGCAACAACACATAAGCCGGAACAACAGCACACGCCGACTGACTCTGATCCGATAGCCGCACCAAAGCTCAGCATCCGGTGCATACTGAGTTGAAGCTGCCAACAGAACACCACTCCTCTCACTATCCTACTCCCTTCTTCACCTTACTAACCCATCCCACCTTTATCGCTTACAGATCCGCCTGAGCGCCTGGGGACCAATTCCGTTGGTGACGGTGCGCGGTACAAATACATTTAACATTTAACATTTAACATTTAACATCATTTTAGAATATTCTGGGAAATCCTGCAGAGGAGGAATTTATGTATTTTCCTTTAATTGTGGGGCAGTATCTTTTTGGACAGACAACAACCTTAAGTATGGTGACACCTTAGCCTCCAACTCAATTTGCTGTTATCCTTCTGAGTCATTGCCACCCACCCAAAATAGAATGGAACCATCCTGAAGATGACAAATCACATATTTTGCCTCATAAGGACACACTGACTGAATTCTGAACACCCCTTTGGGTTCGGAGTCTGAAATCTCAGACAGCTGACCTTGTGAAGTGACAACGCATTGAGGAATATTGCCAATAATTGGGTTGTTCAAATATGCAGCGTGGTGTGATTTTTGAATGGCCAACTCTAATGGTGCACCCTCTTCCAAGTGAATCTCCTGACATCTGTGTTATCCACTGGTATCCAGATGGGAATGTCCCCAACTTCGACCAATGGTTTGTGTTCCCATTCTATCTCCTGTTGTCTCATGCTTTCCTTGATACACACAAATGTGTCCCTCCATACATCTATGTCCCGGTTAGGAGAGAATTGGTGCAGTCACACTGTGTGAGACTACACAACACTTATCTGCTTGGTATTAGGAAACCTTTTTTTTGTATAGGTCTGTACTACACATGTTGGTGGTGTGACTGAGCAGCCAGGCCTATCTCAAGAGGGGTAAATGTGAGCTGTAGAGCTGTGCAGATGAAATCTGTCAATATAGGTAGCCAAGTAACACTTTTACTCAAGGTTTCAGTTATAAATATTTATGTATTTATTTAACATCAGTTTTAAATACGCATTCTTAAAAAAGGCAATTGATTGTAACAATTGAAGTAAACTATGAAATTACTTTTTAGAAGTAGTAAAGCTAGTGGATAATGTGTGGATATGCTTCATACACTTCTCCAACACCCTGAGGTGACTTCAATCACAAGGATAGTGTTTGCATCTATATATCACACTAATAATTTGGTAAACTTTGAGTTGCAGGAAGGAAGGGTTAAGGGTAGTAAAACAGGTTAGAAGAGTTTTTCAGAACATGTGAGGACAACAACATCTAGTTGAGCATTTCCCAGCAGTAACAGTATTCCACAAGCTACAACCTATGAGGGACATGCAATATCAAAGTCAATGGATTTAGGAGAGTTCCTTTAGGGAGTCAGGACAGCCAAAGATTTTTCGACAAAGTCTATAGTTCAGATGCACTTCTTGGATAAAAAGTCTTGCACAAAGTTAGAGAGTTCAGAAAAATCACTGATAGGGACACAAGCTGGTAAGCCTGCAAAGGGAGTTCAAACCAACTCAGAAAGTAAGCAGGTGCCAGTCTCAAGTGAGGCAGCATGACTTAAGGCAAGAAGGTAAGTACCCCCAAACCCGAAAAAGGACGTTTGATTAGCAGAAAGGGGCCAACTGGATTTCGTCATGCTACAGCCAAGCAGGCCCAGGTTCCTGAGCCTCAGTTGTGGGGACAAGAGGTAGGATGTCTGGAGGGCTCCTGTAGCGGTACTTGGGATGGTTGTCGGCATGTTCTACTTCATGTGTGTGATTAATACCTGGTTGGTGTCCTCTGTGTATACTGAATGCTTTTACCCATAACCAGATTGATTACATATGACAAGTTTAGCATGTATTAAGGATCAATACATCATCTGTCACAGTCATGGTCCACCATCGACTCCAGGGCACCACCAATATTTGAATATTGAGACGTGAAATGTATGTACTTATTTTGACATAGAATAACGCCCACATCCAGATATGTGTGTGATCAATACATGGCTGGTGTTTTGCAATATTACTTTAATCTATCACTAGTCTAGCGTGTAGCTTCTCACCGCGACACGTAGTTGCATTATCAGCATACCCATTTTTTTCTCCTTTAGCCACTCACAGGGAGACAGAAATAGCACTTTTCTCCCATACCGATCGGTGATTCACGATCGTTTTATGGTAACCATGGCAACCCCCCCAAACTTTGTGCCACACTACACCACAATTAGGAGGACAGCAAGGTTGTTTACATAAATTATTTTTTTTACTGTTGCTGAGTACACAGGGCCTTTTTACACCTTTTTTTCGGCCCGCGACGATACAAACCTTTCCAAAATGGCCACCCGTATAAATAGTTCGGGAGCCTGGGAGCGGTGTTAGCAACGCTACGTTTCCAGGCTCCACGCTTTACTTGGACAGACTCAGCAGTCTGAGTTCCAGCTGCTGCATCCCCCTGTCAGCTACGCGCAGCTAAGCGTACGCCGCACACAATCTTTTGCAGAAGGTATGCCACACACTACTAGCAGTTTTTAACTGATCTTAAAGCGATTAAAAAATAGACAATCCAGCGTAGAGCAGCGTATTTACATTAGGCTCTCTTGCAGGATTTACTCTGCACTGCGTGGCCGAGCCTGATTACAGTTCAATTTCAACCTCCATTTTGAGGTAAGCCTGTTTCCAGCCTAAATTTCAGCTGTGAATGTGTGCATATCATGTTAGGATAACATACTTAGTATGTCCCTTTTGTCTGACACTAGGAGCAATCCGGGACCAGTACCTTTTGAGACGGTCACCCATACATGTGCCTAGGGTCTACCAAACCCCTTAGGTAAGATGTTCCTCCATGATATTTCTTACATAGCGCATTTATTGCATTTAAATCACTTGGGCACTCCCCTGACTTTCTCTCCCCTTCCATATCTACAGCACTCCACGCTCATACAGCCCCCGTCCTGATGAAGGTCATGACAGACAAGTTCCGCGACAAGACCAAGTGTCTTCACGTGCTTTGGAAGCAGGATGGTGGTTCTGTTGATGGGAAAAGAGGAATAGAATGGGTCCAGTGTGCTGAGACGATGAGAGGAGCATACAATGAGAAGCTTGGTTTTCTCATCATTAAGGCAAAGGTTGTGGGAGGCCATCCAGTTTTGAATGACACTCAACGTCGATCGTGTTGACATCCTAGGCATAATTTCCTGATATTGGCAGCACAACTTGCACGTCGTCAACTAAGTTGGTTAAGGGATACCAAGGCATCAAGGTGATTGAAGAGTGGATTGGTATAGGAATTGTAAGGGGCCGGGGAGATGCAGGAGCCCTGTGGGATACTGCATGGGATGGGGATGGGATCAGCAGAAAAGTCACCAATGAAGACCCTATAGGTGCGTTCACTCAATAATGATTTGATCCACCGAGCAGCCTAATGTGAGAAGCAGAAGTTAGACAGGTGTTGGCAGATGATGTCGTGATCAACGAGGTCAAACACTGTTGAGGAGTGGGATGGCTAAGTTGCTCGAGTTGCCGTCGCTATCGACTTGAAGGGGTTTTGCTAATTTTCTGTGGGACGTGGTTCAGTTACAGAGTCACCAGGACAGGTTGTTTTTGTACTTCTGCTTTAATGACACTGTTAGAGGCCTCTAGTAAAAGACAGCTAGACCAACAATCAGTAACCCGAGCTCTATCGAATAAACAAATCTCTACATTAATGTAACACAAGGAACTTTATGTAATGCTTGTTGTGGTGATAAGATAGGAGGGACAATTGTATGTTATTTGTCTAGGATATACCAGCAGGTTAGCTTTCTGCTGGCCAGGTTACTTTGACTGACCTTGACAAAGGCAGGATCCCGAATAAATGTTAACTTTTTTTAGAAGAGAAATGTATGATGAAAAGAGAATTGAAGGGCTGAAAAACTGCGAGAACAAAACAAGCTGATTGCAGGCGAAATCTGAGAGATCAAAGAAACACAGGAGGTCTTTTTTAGAGAACAGATCACCAAAGGGTCAGTTGGTGTGCTCCCTCACTTAGAGATACTCTTCTTCAAACACTATTCTTTATGCTTCACTGATAGTTCTGAGAAAGGAATTTCACAAGAGAGAGAGGGACAGGAAAAAAGCTATTTTACATATTAACATGGAAATCAGTTCCAAGGGAGTGGAAATATGCTACCATTAAATTAGAGTGCCACCTTCCTCACCCAAAAGAACAGAATCTATGGTGTGCTAATCTAAAGGGAGGGAGAGGGACATATGGCTGAGTCACCAACAACAAACAGAGGGGCACAGGAGATCCTGGGGGTGGGGGCAACCAACCAATCTGTAATGATTTCCTGAAGGCAGTATATGGTGGACGTCCAAGGCTATGTCCAACTTCCTGTGGCCCCTAAACATTAGACATGGTGAGGATCTGATCAGAACAGAATTGCATGGGTTTGGGCAACTGTCCCACAGGCTGCACTTTCTGTGGAACAAAGTTCCACAAGCTAATAGCTTCTTTGTACCAGTGCAAAAGTTAACCTGCACAGTTCACCCATCTGAATAAGGGAGAAACTGATGGCGGAGATAGCAGAACATGGGTCTGGGAGGCCCCATTTTTGAAGTCCTCAGAGGCATGATGTTGGTGTAGGTTTTAGGTCAAATTACTTCTTTCTTTTTTCCGAAAGGATAAAAGACCGATTTAGAAAGACTGAACCATTACCACACAGAGTGGTCTTTCTAAATCAAACTGTCAGCCCTGTGCCGCACACAAGTGTGCGCAGGAACTCACAGGCACGGCGAGATGGAGAGGACGAGCTGCTTGTGTGCGTGTGAGAGTGAGTGAGAAAAACGTGTGTGTATGCAGAAAGGGATGGTGGATGGTATGGAGCAGAGTAGGGGTTTGGGAGGGTGAAATCTCCCCAATAAAATTTAAAAAATAGCGAAAGGTCCCTTTCCCGTTTTCTGGGGATTGCACAAATTCGACCAAACAAATCTGTTTTTTTGAAATGTCACCTTCAGAAACCGAGAAAATGGCATAGAACCATTGCACTTGGGTCACGGAGCCACGCAGTCCATTGTTTTTTACACTTGATTCATAGAGCCGCCTAGTCCATTGTTTTTTTTTTCACTTGGGTCATGCAGCCACCCAGCCCACTGTTTTTGTACTTGGGTTATAGAGCCGTGGAGTCCATTGTTTTTTTGCACTTGGGTTATAGAGCCGCTGAGTCTATTGTTTTTGCACTTGGGTCATGGAGCCACCCAGCCCATTGTTTTTGCACTTGGGTTATAGAGCCGCTAAGTCCAATGTTTTTGGCGCTTCGGTCATGGAGCCACCCAGTCCATTGTTTTTTACACTTGGGTTATAGAGCCGCCTACTCCATTGTTTTTTTTCGCTTGGGTCATGGAGCCCCCCGGTCCACTGTTTTTGTACATGAGTTATAGAGCCGCAAAGTCCATTGTTTTTTTGCACTTGGGTTATAGAGCCGCTGAGTCCATTGGTTTTTTGCACTTGGGTCATGGATCCACCCAGTCCATGGGTTATAGAGCCGCTGAGTTCATTGTTTTTTGCACTTGGGTTGTAGAGCCGCTGAGTCCATTGTTATTGCACTTGGGTCATGGAGCCACCCAGTCCATTGTTTTTGCACTTGGGTTATGGAGCCACCCAGTCACCTGTTCTTTGTACACGGGTCATGGAGCCACCCACTATTGCATGCACTCTCACTGAGCCACAACTCAGCCCATGAGTTAAGCATACACAAGATAACTTGCAGCTTAAATCAGCTGTCTGATTGGGAAATAGCCAACTGAAGGGCCCAATTGTTTCTTCCACACAGGTGGCCACATTTTATCCATCCGTTGCCCCAATTAAGACTCAGAGAGATGGTGTAAAGGAGGGAGGAAAAACAGGGAGGAATGAGAAGTTGGGAGCTGGTGGAGAGTGATGACATGACAACAGGAGGCAGCTAGAAAGCAGCAGCGGGGAAAGGAACACAATGGACGGACAGTAAGAAGATGAGGAAGGAGCGCATGAGGAAGTGATTGGATTAGAGAGGGGGACGGAATAGGGATATGTGGCTGATGGGCACAAACCGATCAAGAGGAGGAGCGAGAGAAAGGAGAACATGTAGACATGAGGAGGAGCGGTAACGGCTAAAGAGGGATATCTATTGGGAGGAGGAAGGGGAGAACACATCAGAGGGCGTGCCTTGGAGCCAAGGCTGGATGCTTTTACAAGGCCTATGGAAAGTCTGGTAGGAATGTCTCTGCAATCTGCTGGGGTCTAAGATCTTGCACCCATGTACCTCCAATCATAATAATAAAAATACATCAAGAAGCGATCAAACAGACCCAGTGGCATTGGTGAGGCCTCCGGTGAATGCTACACAAACTTGCACTGCAGTCACAAGGAAAAGAACTGCTGGCACTGTGACTCCCTAGTGTGCCTGAGAGCCAGAGATGCCCCTTAGTGTGAGCCTTGGGGTGGACCATAATAACCAATTCTACCAAGTGTGCACCATAAGAGATGGCTTATAATGATTTCTCTCATGACTGGGGAATATCTTGGTGGTCATCTGTCATCTCCCCACAGATCCAAACTCCCAAGAGTGGAGAGATGACCAAACTGTGGGGGATTTTTCAAGCTGATAATTTTGGCTTTAGCTTCAAGACCTGATTCAATATTTCTGACCAATATTGCTTGGACTTGGAGAGCCTCTTTTCCAAAGTGGCAAAACCTTGTGAAGTGTCCCCACAGCTATTGTTCTCTACCCTCAACCCTTTTAAGGAGACACATCCAATCTTAGTGTGCACTTTTGCTCCTCCTCGGTTATTTTGCACACAAATACCTCTTATCCCATAAACCTTTTAACTGCCATGGATTTTACCCTCCCAGTGCCAAGGATATTTTTCGTGATTTTGGTATTTCGTCATTCAATGATTTCTAACATTTTCTGTCCCATTAACTCCTTAAGTGCCAAGGACTAGGCATTTCGTCCTTGGCAACAGGGAGGTAATCCCAATGACGAGATACCTCACCCTTGGCACTTAGACTGTGGTTCTGTTTCTTGTTAAAAGTTTCTAGAATTCTTGTTAGCTTGTTTTTCTGGCTTTGCATTTGTGACAAGCCATACACACCCCTCTGTTCCTGTCAGCTGCTGGCCAGCACCCCAAGCAGCAGCCCAGTTCTCCTAGTCCTCTGTTTCTGTGAGCTGCTGGCCAGCACCCCAAGCAGCAGCCCAGTTCTGCAAGCCCTCTGTTTGTGTGAGCTGCTGGCCAGCACCTCAAGCAGCAGCCCAGCTCTCCTGGCGCTCTGTTTCTGTATGCTGCTGGCCAGCACCCTAAGCATCAGCCCAGTGACCCTAGCCCTCTGTTTCTGTATGCTGCTGGCCAGCACCCTAAGCAGCAGCCCAGTTCTCCTAGTCCTCTGTTTGTGTGAGCTGCTGGCCAGCACCCCAAGCACCCCAAGCAGCAGCCCAGTTCTCCTAGCCCTCTGTTTCTATGAGCTGCTGGCCAGCACCCCAAGCAGCAGCCCAGTTCTCCTAGCCCTCTGTTTCTGTCAGCTGCTGGCCAGCACCCCAAGCAGCAGCCCAGTTCTCCTAGCCCTTTGTTTCTGTCAGCTGCTGGCCAGCACCCGAAGCAGCAGCCCAGATCTCCTGACGCTCTGTTTCCGTCAGCTGCTGGCCAGCACCGTAAGCAGCAGCCCAGTTCTCCTAGCGCTCTGTTTCTGTCAGCTGCTAGCCAGCACCCCAAGCAGCAGCCCAGCTCTCCTGGCGCTCTGTTTCTGTCAGCTGCTGGCCAGCACCCTAAGCAGCAGCCCAGATCTCCTAGCACTCTGTTCCTGTCAGCTTCTGGCCAGCATCCCAAGCAGCAGCCCAGCTCTCCTGGAGCTCTGTTTCTGTGAGCTGCTGGCCAGCACCGTAAGCAGCAGCCCAGTTCTCCTAGCACTCTGTTCCTGTCAGCTGCTGGCCAGCACCCCAAGCAGCAGCCCAGCTCTCCTAGCCCTCTGTTTCTGTATTCTGCTGGCCAGCACCATAAGCAGCAGCCCAGTTCTCCTAGCGCTCTGTTTCTGTCAGCTGCTGGCCAGCACCCCCAACAGCAGCGATGTTCTCCTAGCACTCTGTTTCTGTCAGCTGCTAGCCAGCACCCCAAGCAGCAGCCCAGTTCTCCTAGCGCTCTGTTTCTGTGAGCTGCTGGCCAGCACCCCAAGCAGCAGCCCAGTTTTCCTAGCGCTGTTTCTGTACGCTGCTGGCCAGCACCCCAAGCAGCAGCCCAGCTCTCCTGGCGCTCTGTTTCTGTCAGCTGCTGGCCAGCACCCTAAGCAGCAGCCCAGATCTCCTAGCACTCTGTTCCTGTCAGCTTCTGGCCAGCATCCCAAGCAGCAGCCCAGCTCTCCTGGAGCTCTGTTTCTGTGAGCTGCTGGCCAGCACCGTAAGCAGCAGCCCAGTTCTCCTAGCACTCTGTTCCTGTCAGCTGCTGGCCAGCACCCCAAGCAGCAGCCCAGCTCTCCTAGCCCTCTGTTTCTGTATTCTGCTGGCCAGCACCATAAGCAGCAGCCCAGTTCTCCTAGCGCTCTGTTTCTGTCAGCTGCTAGCCAGCACCCCAAGCAGCAGCCCAGTTCTCCTAGCGCTCTGTTTCTGTGAGCTGCTGGCCAGCACCCCAAGCAGCAGCCCAGTTTTCCTAGCGCTGTTTCTGTACGCTGCTGGCCAGCACCGTAAGCAGCAGCCCAGCTCTCCTAGGGCCTGCATCAGCCTTGGTCAGTTTACACTTTTAATCATGAATTGTCTAGAGGCTAAAACTTTTAATAAGGAATCAAAACCAGCTGCAGATAATGAGAATCACTAATGGGCTGAAAGAAAGGGAATTCTTAAAGAGTAGCCATGGCTGAATGTATACTGTGATGTCTAATGTCCTCTGAGGCAATACCCTTTCTCGTTTTTCAAAGCAGAGCACACTTTCTTATTCTGAGTCCAACTTGCTGACCTACCACCTGATGAGACTATTTGCACTGTAAGTTTGTTATAACATGTTTACACGGATCAATTATTGAGGTGAAGCCTCTCTATTGTTCTGCATTATCAATCCATGAAAGAGTGGGGTGGGTATGTTAGGGCGCCATCATGCGTAGTTTTGATTAGTAATAAACCCTTGTACCCCAAACCCTATAAATCCTATCGACACATCACCCGTTCTATGCCTGGACCTTTATTGTAACCTTGTGATGTTTTATTGAAGAGCTTCTCACTGTCCTTGATCTCAGCTTCGGGGCATCTGTCTTTATCCTCCTTCTATATGTCGCTTCCAGCACTGCAGGTTACTTTGATAAACATTTCTTTTTAAGCAAAACACGGGTGGGTATTTTTGTTCCAATGTTTGGGAAACTCTTAAGTTTTCCTATGTTTTGCGCTGTTACCATTTCTTCAGAGTGTTTCATTTGAAGCCAAATCGTGCATGTACTTGAAAAGGTAAAAGGCAAGGATTAAGGTTGCAGATTTGAAAGCTGATAAAACAGCTCAGCAGGATAAAGTCCTTGCTGCTGTGACCTTTAAGTACCTTATAAGCTCATTGGTCAGAACGCATGAGATGGGATCTGTTTTGATCAACTGTATGATAGAGATATATTTATGTAGTAACTGTTTGCATTTATCTGCATTTATAAATGTGTTGGGCCCCATAAGGTCATTACATTGTGGGTGTTCCCTCTGTTGCTAATGTAACTCTGGTAAAACCATGTACCCGTTGTTCGAGTGAGAAAGAACCTGAAAAAAAGGAACCAGTCGCTGAATAAACAGAAGTGCTTTGAGGCGGCGCCTGAGGATCTGCTTGCCAGAGATCACCTTAGGATCGGTAGGAGGGGAGTTCCAGAGAACTGCTGCTTTAACCGCAAAAGTGGAGCCCATTGCTGTATTGTAAATCAAGGGAGGTCGATGTGACCAGTAGGAAGAGTTCTCAGCACTCTGGTCCAGTCCGTGTCCCAGGCCCACTCTGTCCCTAAGACTCTGCCTTGATCTGTGAGCTGAACTCCAGACCCGTGGCCCTTCCCTGTTTTCCGAGTGTCAGGTTTGAGGTGTATTTTTTTATTTTTTCATTAGCCTACACTGTGAGCATGATTAACCTATAGGGCCACCCAGATATGTAACAGGGAGACAGCATGATCTGCCAGGATAACACACAGTATGGTGAATCGCCTCCCTCCAGAATTACTACCGTCTTTTTGACTGCAGAAATCTTCTTCGGCCCCAAATATTTACTTTCTAAACATTTATTTACCAACCTGGGGTTCTTTACATACACATTCTCTCACACATTCCACTCGCGTTCTTTCACTTTCTCACGAGCATTGAAAACAGTAGTATTTCTCTTTTGGCTGGCATTGATAAGTTTCATTATTTGTTCTCTGTCCACCTGTACCACTTTGGCCGTCCCTAACCAACCTGGACATAATTTGGTCCCTGGCTCCCTACCCTTCAGGGACACGAAAAGTGAAACTTTTGTCACTGAATGTGGGGTAGTTACATAACTCCAAGTCAACATATTTAGAACTTCTCTCCATGGTTGCCCCACTCTCATCGCTAACTGCAACTCTTCTTTCAGCCAACGGTTGACCCTCTCCACAAGACCATTTGCTTTAGGGTGATAGAAGGCAGTCTTTATGAGTTTTATACCATAACTGCTGAGAGTGGGATGTTTCAACCCACGCATCCAAGCTCTAGAACATCGCGGGCAGCAGAAACATTAGAGTGGCCACCGGAAAGCATGCTGCTTGCCAGAAATCATCCAAAAATGCACAGTAAAAATCTAAAAAATAGGCTGCCACCCACTTTTGCCATGTCAGTGAACACAGGAGATCACTGCCTAGAACCACCATTGGGATACCCACACAGTAGCCTGAAACCACTTGGAAATAGCAATACGAATTGCCAAAAGCAACCCAGAGCTGTTTGGGAATTCATTTTCTTGATGTCAAAAATTGCTAAAATCATGGCTCACAAAACAATTAAAAAGATCCCACCTCCTTGCTGGGGGGGTCAACATCATTCTCCCGCAATAATCTACATGAATCTGAGGTCCACAGAAGTGCATCAATATTTGAACAAAGTATATTTTGAGGATTGCTTACTGGTAAGGCAGCTGTCAAAAATGGGTGTAATACTGGTGCTTGACACTGACCGGCGCTAGCAATCTAAATTCTGACAGTAGACCTGTATTTCAGGAGCTAAACCGTAACCTGAGTTAGCTGAAACTTCAAAGGCTGGCTGTCCCCGGGAAGCCTTCACACCTAGTCTTCTCAGCAACAGCACAGGAAATCACATGGTCCTGTTGATTAATAGGGAGGAGATTTTCCCTGCAGCCTGGAGAAAGGAACAATAGACTCTTGCAATTGAATAGAATATGCTGAGTTGGGTGTGCCTGAACAACACTGCTCTGGGGGAAGGCAAGACATCTGATCTCAGAGTCAAGCCAAGTTTCTAGGGGCGGGGACAAACCAATGGGTGTACTGAAGTGAAAGCAAATACATGTTTTATGAGAATACTGATAACTAATTATACCAAATGGACAAAAATGTACAATTTGGAGATTCTTAATATGAAAAATTCACTCACAATTTGAGACTAAGCTGGACGCTGTGGGGTGTTCTGAGGCCAAGCCCTGTAATTATTAATATTGCAGACACAGTGTTTATGCTAGGAAAATGAAAACTTACTGTAATATGCGCAGAGAGGGGGTGTACCTCTGTGTAAGATTTGTTGCAAAACCAATATGGCAAAACCCACTAAATGCGCAAAATGTTGCCATTTCTGAACCCAAGCTCGTAGAAACTTGTGACTTGAACCAAACTGTACCTTAAGCAATCTGTCATGCAATTTAGGTAATATTAACAAGTTATGTATATTGTAAATATGTGTTTTATGAAAAAGAAGATATGCTGTACGGACACAAAGGGGAGTGTCCTTTCCTTGAGCCATAACGATGATACCTGATGACTCATTCTGACTCACAACTCCGTTCTCCAGTCAGAGGACAGTAAATCCTTTAACCTATCAGGATTCTCAGAGGGTTGGGCATAGGAAGTCAGCCTCCACACCCCCTTTGAGAACACATACAAAGAGACTGCTGAGACCCAGATGGATACTCATTTTTCCACTACTCATCGATTCCTGCCCAGCACGCTGCCCGAACATATCCAGACAAAAACTGCAGACTCCTGAGGCTCCAGAACTTAGACTCCAGATAGACTCCAGAACCAAATTCTAGAACTAAACTCTAGAACCTTAGGCAGGGGCCAAACCCAAACGCTGAACTCTTTTCAGGGGCCCCAGAATCCAGCAACCTAACCAAACTATTCAACAGCCGGGCGAGCTGTTTGATTCTGGCTAGAACCCTGTGCCAGAACCATATCCAGACCCAGAAAGCCGCGCTGTACTCAGAACCCGGCAGATCCAGACCAGACCGCTGTGCAGTGCCGATAGCAGACCAGAGGCCCCGCTGTGAGCAGAACCAGTGCCAGAGACCGTCCTGTGGCGAGAGAACTTCAGCCCAAACCTGACCAGATCTGTGATGAGGTCCATTCCCTTCCAAAGCTAGGAGTGAGTATCTAGAACTGTCCAGAACCCATCTCTTAGTTTTAAGTAATCTTATTCAAACCATTTCAACCTGTCCAGAACTGCATAGAAATCGTGTGTCCATTCTGTGATTTCAAAGCTGCAAAAGTGTCATCCGTCATTCTGAAATCTTGACTTCATTTCTGAAAATCTACCTCCACAAAAACGTCCGTATCTTTTGAACCGTATGTCCTAGAAGCAAGATGTAACTGTCATTTGACAGCTAACATCCTCAGCTTTCCAACAAACCTAAAAACGACCTTGCCGAACGCGAACTAAAACGCGAATTGCAATTTGGCTCAATTTCACCACTTGTAAAAATAGCTGCTTCTTGATTTCCACGGCTGAAATTCGTTTTCACTCTGATAATCATTCATGAATCATTGCTAGTGTTGACCAGAACTAATCCAAATTAGCTGTCACCTACCCTGAATCTCCTATAGGGAATTAAAATCATTTTTAGCATATTTTTCACTTCATTGCAATCACATTTAAAAATATTTGGCCTGTGTTTTAAAATAATCCCTGTTTCTCTAAGCTTGCTGGGGGGAACGGGAACTGAACTGCTTCTGATTGTATTCCTGAAAACCTGTGTGCCCTCATTTCTATCTCTTCATATTGCATGGGGGGAGTGAGTTGTCACAAGGGAAAAAGTGATCATATTATCTCTTCTTGTATCCATATCGAGTTTTACTTCTGTGCCTGCATTCTTTCCATCTGGCGTTTCCTTGAACAGTAAACGTATTCTCTGCTACTTTATCCTTCCTATTCCTACTCCTTTCTGATTAAAGAGTTGTCGCTATTGTAATATTACCCAATACTGATCACTGTTCATATTCATAAGTGTGCTATCAAATATTAATTTATTCATAAAATGGTGATGTATATATGTTGTTTAATTTTTCCAATAAACCTTTTAATTTGCAAAACAAACCTACTTCTTGGCTCAGTGAGGTCAGGGGGATTCAAAGAGAGGGGCGTTATATAAGGGTTTATCATCCAGATTTAAGAACTTGACATAAAAATATATGAATAAGGGCTTCCATTGGGCATCCCAGACTAGGCATTGACTTATTTGGAGTGCTTGATTGAAGTCACTTACAAAGTGGGGGCTCGTAACGGGATGTCTGGATTAGAGATACCACTGGTGCAGCTTAATACAGTGTGTTAACTGACAGGATACATAAATCCTGTTGGATCACCACGCTGTGTTACGCTGTAAAAGCACTCCTCAAAGGAACGCTCTAAGGAAACGGTCTGTTTTGCAAAATAAAATACTAACTTCTGTAAGTCAGGAAGGAAATCAATTTCCAGAATGATGACACTGGTAGACATCAAAAGAGTGAGAGAGCACCTTTTATATAAGCTATTTCTGAGAGGTGAGTGGACTCAGCAGGACCAGACGGTGTGGTTGCAGGCAATCGCACCCCAGATCACTGCAGCAGAGTCAGATATATGGAGAGATAAGGGTCCCTTACATGTGGCCCTGAGTGAGCTATACATGGCCCCTAAGGCCAAGGATGAGCACAACAAGATTGCCAGGGTAGCGGCATATTTATATTTATACATGGGAGCCATACAGGACAAATGTGCGGAAGGCCAAGATTTGGCAAGTAGGCAACTGATGGCATTAGAGAAGGCCCAATCTGACCTGGTCTCTTCTGAGCAGAGGCTGCAGAGAAGCCAGGAGTCAGAAAACGAAAGAAGTAGGCAGTATGTCATTAAAATCAAAAAGGACATGCGTATCCTGCAACAGGAAAAGGCAGACCAGGATACCAGAATTCTGGCTTTGCAGAAGGAGTATCAAGAAGGTTTGGACTCCCTACTGCAAAGCCAGAAAAATCTGGAGCAACAACTAGACTTCAACAGGGCATGCACAGGGCAGGTAGCCACCCTGCAAAGCCACCTAGATAGAGTGAAGGAAGAGAGCAACAAACTGATTTTGAAAGACCTGGATACCCAGGCAGAGTTTGATGAGGAGCGCCAGAGAGCTGGTTCCTTCCAAAGGCAGAGGGATGACGCACTTAAATAGGAAAATGGAAGAAAATCACCTGGCCCTCCAGGGACTGGGTGACCTCCAGAAAGAACATCAAAGCTTGTTGGAGCACACCAGGAGGGTGGAAGATACTCTGGCAAGAAAGGAGCAGGTCAGTAGGGACGGGACTCAGGAGGTAACCCTCCTGCAGCAAAGACTGGCCCAGTACTCCAGGACTAACCAGGAAGCACAGAGAGAGAATGAGGCTCTCTGCCAGCACAATGATAGGATCCAGCAGCAGGTAGCCATGCAGGAGAGAATGGTAGAGTCTAGTAAGGCCTTGATTGAGGAACAGGGCAAAAGGGAGCAGGGGCTGATAGAGATGAGGTTCGCTGGGAAAGGGAAACACCTGAGCATAACCTCAGGAGCCCTAGTACCAGAGGCCTCCACCTCTCCCAGTCCCTGGACTCTGCCACCTCCATGTCCCCTGGGGCACATGAGCCAAGGCCCACGGAGATGGCAGATTACTATCCAGTCAGAAGTATGGGGCTCATAGGCCAGTACCTCCCAGGAATGGATGGGCAGGCACCCGGGTATGGGCACCCAAGTACAGTGCAATTTAATGGGGAACTCCGAGAGAGCAAGCCCTCTAAGGGCATTCTGAAAACCTGCGCCCAATTAGGTCAGTGGGGGGGTACCCATCAAATCCGGGCAGCAAGGAGGAATCTGAAGACTCCTCTGCGCGTCCTAGAACACAACAGATTAGGTCCCCACATTCTGCCGGCCATTCGGAGGCTCGCAGAATCTGGAAAAAACTGGAAGATCAGATGGGCACCTCTGGGAGCAGCGCTTCTGAGTCCGAGGATGAATGGACCAGGGTTACCCAAACCAAGAAGGCCAATAAGGCAAAAAGGGCCTTGCTTAAGCTAGTGAGAGATTTTCAGGAGAAAAGGTCACTAGACTGGGTCATTGAACAGGCCACCCGAATCTATGAGGTGCAGAAGCCCAAAGAAAATAAAAGTAATGCTCAGAAAAACCCCAAACCGACCAGCACTCCTGCTGGTGCGAAGGTGGCAGAGGTAAAGGTTGCCCCCGTTTTAGATTTGGTGATGGGGGGGCCTAAAAACTTGCCTGCACAGAATAATTCCAAGCCAAGAAGGCCCTCGGGCCAATCACAGACAGGGAGTTAAGGAGGTAGTCCCACAAATGGGATCCTTCACTCCCCTGATTATGTAAGTCCCCGCTACAAGGGAAACCGACCCATCCTGGGTTATGTGTGGACTCCTCCAGCCCAAGGGGGGGGATCCAGCCAAGCACCTAACCCAGGGAACTTCCCTCCTAACTTCCCACAGGAGGACAGAAATTCCCCAAATCCTGGGCAGAACTTTTTCCCCAGGTATCCACCCACCTTCCAGCCCCAAAATCATCCCTCCTTCTTTCCCAATTCCCTGAGCCCAGACAACCTAATCCGGGAGAGGGGAGGCCAAGGGTGGAGGGGTATCCAAATCTTCCCAACCCGGGGTACTACCAGAGAAGGGATAGCTACCCTTCCCGGGATCAGCCCAGGGGAGAAAACCAAACCCTGTATCTGTTGCCTACCCCCGGGGAACCAGACCAGGTCCAGCAACCCCGGAAGCAGGCATCAGGTTATTTTGAGCAAGCCCAAAAACCCCTGCTAGGGGCTGTTTAGGTGCGGTCCTGGTGCCTATGGTGCCAGGCTTATATGGAGAGTGAGTCCTGGCGCAATAGGCGCCAGGCTCATAGAGTAGAACTTACCTGATGCAGACCATGCTGCGAGCTTACCTGATGCAGACCATGCTGCAAAGCTCCAAGCCAAATGAGGCTTGGAAGGGACTATTTTACCTAGGGACTATTTTTTTACTTGGGTGGGGCTGGGCAGGAATACTTATCTGGGACTACTTTGGAGGCTATTAAAACCACGCCCGAAGAGCAGCACACGCTTCGCGTTATTCTGCATCCAGCAGCGTAACGCTCACCGTGTCTGCAAGCCTGCATCCAGTCTTCTGCCAGGCCCGCCTCGAGTCTGCAGGTTAGAATAAGAGCAAAACCTTTGATCCTTACCTGAATTCCGGCTTCACCGCGCCTTCGAGCTGGAAGAAAGAAGCATTTTACGCGCGCCGCCTCGCCTGCTGCAGCGCCGCACTGAACTCACCGGCTTTCGCAGCATTCTCACGATCCACCACATCCTTCTGCACGTTCCCGCCACACTCTGGCACCTAAGGGGAACACAAGAAAAGCAAAGGTGAGCCAAGGGAATAAACAGAGGCAATAGTAACTACTCCCATAGACTTACCTGATCACCGCCGGGGGTACTATTCCTCTTCACAGGTCGGCGCAGTCTCCAATGCATCCTCGCCGTACCCCGGCCCCAAAGGGGAACAAAAGGATAACAAGGTGAGACAAAGGGACAAACAAGGGGAACTCTTCTCACTGCAATAGACTTATCTAATTTTACCGCCGGAGGCATTATTCCCCGAACTTCATATTTTCTCTCCACACCTGAATAAGGGAGCAAGCAACAGGTTACATTCTGGCCTTATTTTATTGAACTGTGTAGGATAAGCCAAATCCTTACCTGAAATTTGTCAACTACCACGAGGAACTCTTCGTTGGGGTCAAGCTGCAAACTGCAAGGAATCGGACAAGAGTGAAAGTCAGACATGTCAACTCTTATGAACTACATACTTTTCGGAGTCAATATTGTTCTGGAACTCACCAATTCCTTCGAGCCAGTGACCAACTGGTTATCAACGCGCCCCTGCGCTCAATGCAGGATGGAGAGTTCATCTTTTCAAACCATCAGGTGAGACTATAGGAGGGGACATCAAAGGTGATCTGTGGGGAGAACAGTGGGGGTGGGGGATTTACGTTTAACTCCACGGGTGGTTAATTCCCTTTCTCCATTTGCAGAAGAATATTCCTATGGGCCAAGCAAACGAAGCTAGGTGGGCCAGACCAGTCTGTCATCTCGGCCCTACGCATCACATTGGTAGAGACTGCAGCTGTCCAGTTCAGATCGACGCCTCTGTGGGAGCCAGGTGAGCGTAACAGTATCAGCCTGAGCGGGTTTCACAGTTAGAGCGCCAGGTCCAAAATATGGCACGGGATCTGGGTCACATGCTGAGGGCTCACCAGAACCCTCAGATGAGCATGCCGGCACTGAATGCCCCAAACTCTGGGCCTGGTGCTCCAGAACAATGACTGGGGCAGCACGCCAATAACCCACCGGTTCCCAGGGAGGAGGCACAAGGGGAAGGGGGTTGTAAAGCCTTGGAGGAAGCTTCCTTCCCCACTTGTAAACAGCCCCTGGAAACCCAGGAACCGGAAACAAAATCTCCTACCCCTGAAAGTCTGCCACCCAAGGAGCAGAGAGGAGGTAGGAGAAACAAAGGACCCAAACAGACCCATTTTGTGGAGGAGGTACAGATCTTCCAATTGTTGGGAGAGGGATCCTCAGAGTAACCTGGGAAAAGGATCTTCTCCTTCAGAGATGGGGGAACTCCTCCCAAAGAAAAATGGGTCCCAAGGTAGGGACCAGACAAAACTGGAAATTACTTAGCTGATCAGCTGGCCAAAACCGGTGCCATCCAAGGGAATCTAATAGAGATTGAGTCCCTGTTGGGGGAAATCCAGGTCACTGCTATCACTAGGTCCCAGACAAATGCTCACAATGATCTTTCAACTGCACAATTAAGTAAGGAGATCCCAGATGCTGTTTGATTACGGCTCAGAAGGGGAATCCAATAATTGGTAAGTTTTACCAACACATTGAGGACCCTGAGAACTTTCCCCTGACGGATACCGATTACATTGGGAGTATTGATGAAATGTCAAAAAATGTTCCGAATCCAAGATGATTTGTTGGTAAGGAAATCCCAAGCTGATCCCCCACACAAAGTCTTTGAAGAAGACAAGTGTGAGGGAATGCCCACTGTCTATGTGGATGGATGCTCTTACCATGTTGACAACAACGGGGTAAAATAACTTGTGGCTGGCGTAGGGAATGCATGGATGAATGAGTCCCCAGAACCCTCTGCTGGGTACAAGATTGGTCCCGGAAGTAGTCAGGTGGCAGAGTTGATGGCTGTGCATCAGTCCATCCTCACTGCTGTCCAACATCAACTCCACAAACTGGTCATAATTACAGATTCGGATTATGTACGGAATGGGTTCGTGGAGCACCTGGTTAATTGGAAAACCAGAGGCATGTTATGTGCTAATAACAAACCCTTGAAACATGAGAGGTTAATCCAAAATATTGATGATCTGGTCACCTCGAATGGGATGACCATCTACTGGAAAAAGATCAAGGGTAATTCCAAAGTAGAGGGACCAGACAAAACTGGAAATTACTTAGCTGATCAGCTCGCCAAAACTGGTGCCATCCAAGGGAATCTAATAGAGATTAAGGTCCTGTTGGGAGAAATCCAGGTCACTGCTATCACTAGGTCCCAGACAAATGCTCATAATGATCTTTCAACTGCACAATTAAGTAAGGAGACCCCAGATGCTGATTTGATTACGGCTCAGAAGGGGAATCCAATAATTGGTAAGTTTTACCAACACATTGAGGACCCTGAGAACTTTCCCCTGACGGATACCGATTACATTGGGAAAGAGGACCTTAGAGTATTGATGAAGTGTCCAAAAATGTTCCGAATCAAAGACGATTTGTTGGTAAGGAAATCCCAAGCTGATCCCCCACACAAAGTCTTTGAAGAAGACAAGTGTGAGGGAATGCCCACTGTCTATGTGGATGGATGCTCTTACCATGTTGACAACAACGGGGTAAAATAACTTGTGGCTGGCCTAGGGAATGCATGGATGAATGAGTCCCCAGAACCCTCTGCTGGGTACAAGATTGGTCCCCGAAGTAGTCAGGTGGCAGAGTTGATGGCTGTGCATCAGTCCATCCTCACTGCTGTCCAACATCAACTCCACAAACTGGTCATAATCACAGATTCGGATTATGTACGGAATGGGTTCGTGGAGCACCTGGTTAATTGGAAAACCAGAGGCATGTTATGTGCTAATAACAAACCCTTGAAACATGAGAGGTTAATCCAAAATATTGATGATCTGGTCACCTCGAATGGGATGACCATCTACTGGAAAAAGATCAAGGGTCATTCCAAAGTAGAGGGACCAGACAAAACTGGAAATTACTTAGCTGATCAGCTGGCCAAAACCGGTGCCATCCAAGGGAATCTAATAGAGATTAAGTCCCTGTTGGGAGAAATCCAGGTCACTGCTATCACTAGGTCCCAGACAAATGCTCACAATGATCTTTCAACTGCACAATTAAGTAAGGAGACCCCAGATGCTGATATGATTACGGCTCAGAAGGGGAATCCAATAATTGGTAAGTTTTACCAACACATTGAGGACCCTGAGAACTTTCCCCTGACGGATACCGATTACATTGGGAAAGAGGACCTTAGAGTATTGATGAAATGTCCAAAAATGTTCTGAATCCAAGACGATTTGTCGGTAAAGAAATCCCAAGCTGATACCCCACACAAAGTCTTTGACGACGACAAGTGTGAGGGAATTCCCACTGTCTATGTGGATGGATGCTCTTACCATGTTGACAACAACGGGGTAAAATAACTTGTGGCTGGCGTAGGGAATGCATGGGTGAATGAGTCCCCAGAACCCTCTGCTGGGTACAAGATTGGTCCCCGAAGTAGTCAGGCGGCAGAGTTGATGGCTGTGCATCAGGCCATCCTCACTGCTGTCCAACATCAACTCCACAAACTGGTCATAATCACAGATTCGGATTATGTACGGAATGGGTTTGTGGAGCACCTGGTTAATTGGAAAACCAGAGGCATGTTATGTGCTAATAACAAACCCTTGAAACATGAGAAGTTAATCCAAAATATTGATGATCTGGTCACCTCGAATGGGATGACCATCTACTGGAAAAAGATCAAGGGTCATCCCAAAGTAGAGGGACCAGACAAAACTGGAAATTACTTAGCTGATCAGCTCGCCAAAACCGGTGCCATCCAAGGGAATCTAATAGAGATTGAGTCCCTGTTGGGGGAAATCCAGGTCACTGCTATCACTAGGTCCCATACAAATGCTCACAATGATCTTTCAACTGCACAATTAAGTAAGGAGACCCCAGATGCTGATTTGATTACGGCTCAGAAGGGGGACCCTGAGAACTTTCCCCTGACGGATACCGATTACATTGGGAAAGAGGACCTTAGAGTATTGATGAAATTTCCAAAAATGTTCCGAATCCAAGACGATTTGTTGGTAAGGAAATCCCAAGCTGGCCATGATCAGTGGGTGGTTCCTACCTCATTCTGAAGCCTGATGTTAAGTCACGCCCATGATGCGGCCACAGCCAGTCATAGGGGGTTTCAAAAAACACTTGAGATCTTAAGAGAGGTTGCATACTGGCCACACATGGGCCAGGACCTCGACAAATACTTGAAGGGGTGTCTTGTGTGTGCACAATTTCAGCCAACATCCCTCACACACCGTGCGCCTCTCCAAAAGAGGGGGATGACACTGACATGGTCAGATTTGCAAGTCGACTTCATAGGGCCCGTGATTCGCTCCTCTAGGGGGAATAAGTACATGTTGACTGTGACATGCTTATTTACTAAATGGGTAGAATGTCTCCTGGCCCCAAACTGCAAGGAAGAAACAGCAGCTGCCCTGATGATCAACCACATCTTTTCGCGTTTTGGACTACCCCAAAGGATTGAGTCAGACAGAGGTAGCCATTTCACCAGCGAAGTAATGACTAAGATGTGGGAGATACTGGGGGTAAAAAGGAAGCTACACATTGCTTACCGGCCAGCTTCTTCTGGGGCAGTAGAATGTTACAACCAAACCATTGTGAGCATCTTAAAAACGTTTGTGGCAGATTCTGGGCCAAGTTGGGATATCTAATTAGCTCTTGTCCTAATGGCCATCAGATCTATCCCTTCATCTGCAACTAAAATGTCACCGTTTGAGTTGATGACTGGACGCAGGATGGTGCTTCCCCAGCATTTGCTTTACAGGACCCAAGAGCAGACATTGATCAATGCCTCCACAACCCATGAGTATGTTGAACATTTAAGGAAACACCTTCAACATGCTTTTGCCTACGCTCAGCGGAATCTACAGAGATCAGCCGATAGCATGAAGACCCACTATATCCTGAAGACCACCAGAAAGGAATACAATGTCGGAGACTGGGTTTATCTGTACAATTTCCAAAGGAACCAAGCCAAACAGCGGAAATTTCTGCCTACCTGGAAGGGACCTTTTGAAATTGTAGACAAGATCTCACCAGTCGCCTAGAAGATCTGCATCCCCAAAGCCAGTTGCCGCTCCAGATTAATACATTTTCAACCCTAAAATATTCCACATATAGTGTATGAAATACCATAATAAGAATGCAAATGTCTCCTGATAAAAAAATGTATATGTTCACCCCACTACATTAATAGTGGTGGGGAAATGTCTATGAATATGTTTCTGCTGCTTTTGCTTTGTCATCCTAGGAGAGATGAAACCATGGAGACTGCCCAAGGAGGACAACCCGGGGACCGGGAGCAAAGATCTGAGGGGCCCGGATTACCGCCCAATACTCCCATCAGGACCGGCGAGGAGAACCGATGGATCCACCCTGATGGAGGAAAAGATGCTGAACTTTGCCATCTGCGGAATCAGAAGAAGAGGACATCGCAGTCTTGCAAAGTTCCATCGATGAAAGATCAGAATGGCCATCGCAAGAGGGGGCCTTGTGGGATGTTTCAACCCACGCATCCAAGCCCTACAACATCGCGAGCAGCAGAAACATTAGAGTGGCCACCGGAAAGCATGCTGCTTGCCAGAAATCATCCAAAAAGGCACAGTAAAAATCTGAAAAATAGGCTGCCACCCACTTTTGCCATGTCAGTGAACACAGGAGTTCACTGCCTAGAACCACCATTGGGATACCCACACAGTAGCCTGAAACCACTTGGAAATAGCAATACTAATTGCCAAAAGCAACCCAGAGCTGTTTGGGAATTCATTTTCTTGATGTCAGATATTGCTAAAATCATGGCTCAAAAAACAATTAAAAAGATCCCACCTCGTTGTTGATGGGTCAACATCATTCTCCCGCAAGAATCTACATGAATCTGAGGTCCACAGAAGTGCATCCATATTTGAACAAAGTATATTTTGAGGATTGCTTACTGGTAAGGCAGCTGTCAAAAATGGGTGCAATACCGGTGCTTGACACTGACCGGTGCTAGCGACCTAAATTCTGACAGGAGACCTGTATTTCAGGGGCTAAACAGTAACCTGAGTTAGCTGAGACTTCAAAAGCTGGCTGTCCCTGTGAAGCCTTCACACCTAGTCTTCTCAGCAACAGCACAGGAAATCACATGGTCCTGTTGATTAATAGGGAGGAGATTTTCCCTGCAGCCTGGAGAAAGGAACAATAGACTCTTGCAATTGAATAGAATATGTTGATTTGGGTGTGCCTGAAAAACACTGCTCTGGGGGAAGGCAAAACATCTGATCTCTGAGTCAAGCCAAGTTTCTAGGGGCAGGGACAAACCAATGGGTGTACTGAAGTAAAAGCAAATATATGTTTTATGAGAATACTGATAACTAATTATACCAAGCGGACAAAAATGTACAAATTGGAGATTCTTAATATGAAAAATTCACTCACAATTTGAGATAAGCTGGACCCTGTGGGATGTTCTGAGGCCAAGCCCCGTAATTATTAATATTGCAGACACAGGGCCTCATCATGACTTGGGCAGTAACGGTAACGCTATTAGCACGGGCGATATTAGCCCTACCGCCGAACTCCCCGGCGCTAATAGCGACGGATCACGAGTTCGGCGGTAATGTAAATCCCCATTCCCCACTGAGCCCATTCGGGAATGCCCCATTCCCCATTGGGCTCAATGGGGAATCTTCGCGCTCATACCGCCGGCGGATTTCCCGCCGGCGGTAATAGCACAAATTTTCGGCGGATTTCCCCCCAGCTCAGAGCTGGGGCGAAATCCGCCGAAGCCCTGATTCGGCAGACCCTTAAATCCGGCGGTGATAGTTGTCATGATGCCTACCCCCGGAGCACCAGGCCAGGCCCAGCACCCCCGGAAGCAGGCATCATGCCCTCGGGTAAAAGCCCAGCGGCCCCTTATAGGGGCTCTTTGGACTCAGTCCTGGCTCATAGAGGGAGTTGTTTTGTGCACTTACCTGATGCAGACCATGCTGCACGCTTCAGGCCTCCCTGAGACCTGAAAGGGACTATTTTTTCATAGGGACTATTTTCTCACTCGGGCGTGGCCAGGGAAGGATACATACCTAGTTGGGGAAGGATACATACCTGGGACTTCTTTGGAGGCTATTTAAGCCACGCCCATACAGCAGCTCATGCTTCGCGTTGTTCTGCTTCCTGCAGCTTAACGCTCACCGTGTCTGCTCCTGCTCCTGGACTCCAGCCACGCCCGCCTCGAACCAGGAAGACCTGCAAGGAAGAAAGAGAAGAGAAAGGTGAAAACCAAGGACTATTTCAAACTTCTTACCTGCATCCGGAATCTTCTCGCCAGCATCCCTGAAGAAAGCATCCCGTTGCTCGCTGCAGCGCCACGCTTCACTCAACTGTGCTCGAGACATCTCCCGGCTCCATCGCGGCTGTCAGCATCGGACGCCACATCTCTGCACCTAGGGGAGAGAGGAAGAAACAAAAGGTGAGCAGAAGGAACACAGAAGGAAAGCCTGATTAACAGCCATAATACTTACCGGCTTTTCTTCCACATTTCGGGTCGGCGCCGCCCCGTTGGCAGGTACCGTACCCCGGCCCCTATGGGGAAAGGACAAGAGACATTTCTGGGGAATGATAAGGACATTTAGAGGGATCGCCCTCATCACTACTCACCTCGGCAGTTTAACCCCTCGACGCATCGCCTTCATTCTGCACCTGAAATAAATGACAGATCACAGGTTAGAAAGACAACATAAAGGGGGCCTCACTTGAACTTTGAACTTTCATACTTACGGCGCATCGCTCAGGAAAGTCAAGTGGATTTTGCCAGCGCCATTCTGAAAACCAGTGAAGTAACTGGACGAACGCGCGCCCCTGCACCAGAAGCAGGATGGAGAGTTCATCCTTCCAAACCATAAGGTGAGCTTAAACCGGGGTTTGGAGGAAGTTAGAGAGGAACGAAGGGGGAAAGGGGGGAGCTAGCACACTATTCTGCAGATTGTTAATCCCCTTTCTCATCTGCAGAAGGATATTCCTACGGGCCAGGCAAGCACGATTTGGAGGTCCTGTCCAATCGGTGTTCCGGGTCCTGCGCATCACGCTAGAAGAAGCCACAGCAATCCAGACTAGACCAGCGCCCCCGTGGGAACCAGGTGAGCGTTACAGAACGCAAAGCCTTCCTACAAATTCCCACCCAGGCGCTATGGAAACTTCCGAAACTGACCAGTTGGCCCAATTACTGGGGGAATTACGGGCCGAAGTACATGCCACTCATCAAGAGACTAGTGCCCTCAGGAGGGAAGTGATTGTAATAAAGGATAGAGCTGATGACCTGGCTAGACAGCTTTTGCAAGGTCAAGCTGGACAAACTCCTTTACCCGGTTCCGGGGGGAACCCCGCTCCTGTGGTCGCCAGTAACCCGGTGCAGATTAATCTACCTGGAAACATGCCGCTGGCCCCACCTGAACGCTTTGCTGGGGACCCCAAACGATTTGCAGTATTCATGAATCAGTGTCGTTTGCACTTCCTATGCAGACCTGGGGCCTTCCCTAATGATGAGACCAAGGTAGCCTTTGTGTTGTCATATCTCAGCGGCTGTGCTGCCGATTGGTCAGTCCCACTGGTAACTCAAGATGACCAGATTCTTCGTGATTTTCAAGGATTTCAAACAAGCATGGAAAGGTTATTTGCTCGACACTCCCAGGGACAGGCTCTGGATGACGAACTTCTATCTCTGCGACAGGGCAATCAAGACCTTCTATCCTACATTGCAACCTTCAATAGACTAATTGTGGAAACTGGTTGGCCAGAGGATAAAAGAATCACGTTATTCTATTGAGGTCTACGCGGAGAACTTAAAGATGTCCTGGCACAAGTTGTAAATCCGCCCCAAGAATGCACTGAATATATAGACTTAGTGGTCCAATTGGATCACAGGCTGCAAAACAGAAAAGCAGATCGGTCCAAGTTTGAAACCCGGGTGTTGGCCAAGACCCACGCTAACCCCAAGGGGGCTGATGGCTCGGAGCCTATGCAAATCGGAGGGGTTAAAGGACCCGTAACTCAAAAAGAACGCGAAAGAAGACGACAGATGCAATTATGCCTTTATTGTGGGTCCTCTGGACACTTTCTACGAGATTGCCCGGTTAAGCCGCCCAAGAAGGTGGTAGGAGCCGCTGATAAAATCCATGGAAACTCTGTATCGGGAAACGACCACGCCTGGCAAGCGTAGGGGTCCGCTTGCCGAGCTTGAAAACTAACTCTCAGACCTCGCATTTCATTGTGCCAATGGTCCTCGTAGATCCGGAACAGCCTAAATGGTTGCATGCTATAAAGGCATACATCGATAGCGGGGCTATAGGAAACTATGTGGATCGAGAATTGGTCTCTAGGATAAACCTCCCTCTGCATCCTAAAACCAACAAAGATGTCATCACCACAGTAGATGGAACCGAAATTGCCTCTGGACCGGTAACACATTCCACAGCTGAGGTGACACTTGTAGGTCCGGATGGCCATCGGGAGGCAGTTGTGTTTGATGTAATCAAGGCTCCACAGTTTCAGCTTATTCTCGGAATCCCTTGGTTAGAGACACATAATCCTCAAATTGATTGGCGAGCGAAGAGAATAACCTTCCCGGATTGTGCACAAACCTGCTACCCAGAAAATCCAAAGATTAATCTAGCATCAGTAACCTCTGTCCCCGTGCAACTACCTCCAGAGTACCAAGACTTTCAGGATGTCTTCCAAAAGGAACAGGCCAACACGTTACCTCCCCACAGATCGTACGATTGCCAAATCGATCTGGTGCCCGGTGCACAACCCCCTTGTAGCAGGATTTACGCCCTTACTGAACCAGATAATCTGCATTTGAGACAATATTTAGATCAATACCTTGCCAATGGTTTCATTCGCCCGTCAAAGTCCCCGGCATCCTCAGCTTTGTTCTTCGTGCCTAAAAAAGAAGGCAACCTTAGAACTTGTATCGATTACCGCGCATTGAACCAGATAACTGTTAAAAATCGTTACCCTCTGCCTCTGATCCCTGAACTCCTTGACCAGGTGAAGGACGCTTGCGTATACACCAAGTTAGATCTCCGGGGGGCTTATCATCTGGTACGAGTAAAAGATGGCGACGAATGGAAAACGGCCTTCCGTACAAAATATGGACTATTCGAATACCAGGTGATGCCTTTCGGGTTGTGCAACGCGCCTGCAGCCTTCCAATTCTTCATGAACGATGTCCTTCGGGAACTCATCGATGTCTGTGTCGTCGTGTATATCGATGACATTATTGTGTACTCCTCTTCGGAATCTGATCACAGAAAGCATGTCAGGGCCGTCCTAGAGAAACTGCGCCAGCACAAACTGTTTGCCAAGCTGGAAAAATGTGTTTTCCATACCACCGAGGTTGAGTTTCTCGGATTCATCCTGACACCTAAAGGGGTCCGAATGGATTCACGGAAAGTGGATGCCACCCTCAAATGGCCATCACCTAGTTCGGTGAAAGGTGTCCAAAGCATGCTTGGTTTTGCCAACTTTTATCGCAGGTTTATCCCGGAGTTTTCACGTGTGGTGCAACCCATCACTGCACTCTTGCGAAAAAATAAACGTTTTGAATGGACCGAGGAAGCCGAACAGGCCTTTCAGGAGTTGAAAGCTAAGTTCACGTCTGCACCTATTTTGAAGCACCTGCATCCCGATCTCCCATATATAGTCGAAACCGACGCGTCCAGCTTAGCCATGGGAGCTGTCCTGTCTCAGAGAGACCCTGAATCCAACCAACTGCACCCCGTAGCATTTTGGTCCAGAAAGTTCTCGCCGCCGGAGATAAATTATGCGATCACCGATAAGGAACTATTAGCCATTAAGTCCGCCTTTAAGGCTTGGCGGCATTATCTCCTCGGCGCCCGGCATACCATCACCGTGATCACTGATCACCGAAATTTACAATATTTAAAAACTGCCAAGGCTCAATCGTCTCGACAGCTCCGATGGGCTTTGTTCTTTGCTGAGTTTGATTTTGTAATCACCTACCGCCCCGCCTATGAGAATGGTAAGGCGGACGCTCTATCCCGGATTGGAATGGAAGAAATAGACACAAACTCAGAACCTGTGCCGATAATTCCCGAACAAGGAATTTTGGGGATAACCACTTTACAAACCCTTGAAGACATTCAAGCACGAGTGAAACAATTCCTGGACTCTTCAGCCTTGCAGGATTGGATCAAAAGGGGGTCTAACTTTTCAGTCAAGGATGGCTTACCTTACTTCCAAGGACGCTTATTTTTGCCAGAAAAGGAATTTCAAGAACTGGTTATTTCCTGTCATCATGATACCCTGATGGAAGGACATCCTGGCATTGCCAAAACAGAGGAAAAGGTTAAACGACAATTCTGGTGGCCTTCCTGGCGAAAGGATATTAAATCTTTCGTGATGTCCTGTGGAGTTTGTGCCCAAAACAAAGGTCAAAAGACAAGACCCGCCGGTCTTCTTCAGCCCTTAGACATTCCACCAGCACCTTGGCACAGCCTGTCACTAGATTTTATCACGGACCTGCCCTCTTGTAATGGTTACAATACTATTCTGGTCGTGGTGGATTTATTTTCCAAAATGGCGCACTTTATTCCGTTGAAAGGATTACCTTCAGCCTTTGTTCTTGCCAAGGAATTCCTCGAAAATATCATCCGTTTGCATGGATTCCTGTCCATACTAGTCTCCGATCGAGGAAGCCAGTTTATTTCTCATTTTTGGAAAAAGTGTTGTCAACTGGCACAAATCGACGTAAGACTCTCGACCAGCCACCACCCACAGACCGATGGTCAGACGGAGAGAACGAACCAGACCCTTGAACAATATCTACGATGTATGTTGCACCAATCGGAGGGTAATTGGAAGGACATTTTATGGGTGGCTGAATATGCATACAATAACTCGATACACTCTAGAACTGGTCAGAGCCCCTTTTATACCCTGTATGGACATCACCCTCGTACTTCAGACTTGTACTCACCTCTGAGCCTTGAAATGCCCGCAGTGGACCATTTGCATTCTACGATTACTGAAGCCTTCAAGGATGCAACTGTACATTTGCAACATGCGAAAGGGAAATACAAAAAGAATGCGGATCTGCATCGAAGAGAGGCGCCTCCATACCAAATAGGGGATCAAGTATGGTTGGCTACCAAACACCTATCACTCAAGGGGCCTCGAACTTTTAATCCAAGGTATTTAGACTCTTACTCGATCAAAGCTATAATCAACCCAGTGATAGTCAAGCTGGATCTACCAGCTAACATGCGGATTCACCCCGTTTTTCATGTGTCACTTTTGAAACCAGTGCACCCAGGAACCAGATTAACAAAGCCACCAGAACCGATTCAGATAGATGGGGAGCCTGAATTCGAGGTGAAGAACATTTTGGATTCTAAGATCTCAAAATCAAAACTTTTCTATCTAATTGATTGGAAAGGGTACGGGCCTCAGGAAAGGTCTTGGGAACCCAGTGATCACGTACATGCACCTCGGCTGGTAAAAAGGTTCCATCGTAATTTCCCAAACAAACCGAAACCTCCAGAAGGAACGACCTTGGGAGGGGTCTAGGGGGGGAGTGCTGTCATGATGCCTACCCCCGGAGCACCAGGCCAGTCCCAGCACCCCCGGAAGCAGGCATCATGCCCTCGGGTAAAAGCCCAGTGGCCCCTTATAGGGGCTCTTTGGACTCAGTCCTGGCGCCTTTGGCGCCAGGCTCATGTTGGACATCAGTCCTGGCGCCATAGGCGCCAGGCTCATAAAGGGAGTTGTTTTGTGCACTTACCTGATGCAGACCATGCTGCACGCTTCATGCCTCCCTGAGACCTGAAAGGGACTATTTTTTCATAGGGACTATTTTCTCACTCGGGCGTGGCCAGGGAAGGATACATACCTAGTTGGGGAAGGATACATACCTGGGACTTCTTTGGAGGCTATTTAAGCCACGCCCAGACAGCAGCTCATGCTCCGTGTTGTTCTGCTTCCTGCAGCTTAACGGTCACCGTGTCTGCTCCTGCTCCTGGACTCCAGCCACGCCCGCCTCGAACCTGGAAGACCTGCAAGGAAGGAAGAGAAGAGAAAGGTGAAAACCAAGGACTATTTCAAACTTCTTACCTGCATCCGGAATCTTCTCGCCAGCATCCCTGAAGAAAGACTTCCATTTAAAAGCATCCCGTTGCTCACTGCAGCGCCACGCTTCACTCAACTGTCCTCGAGACATCTCCCGGCTCCATCGCGGCTGTCAGCATCGGACACCACATCTCTGCACCTAGGGGAGAGAGGAAGAAACAAAAGGTGAGCAGAAGGAACACAGAAGGAAAGCCTGATTAACAGCCATAATACTTACCGTCTTTTCTTCCACATTTCGGGTCGGCGCCGCCCCTTTGGCAGGTACCGTACCCCGGCCCCAATGGGGAAAGGACACGAGACATTTCTGGGGAATGATAAGGACATTTAGAGGGATCGCCCTCATCACTACTCACCTCGGCAGTTTAACCCCTCGACGCATCGCCTTCATTCTGCACTTAAATAAAGGACAGATCACAGGTTAGAAAGACAACATAAAGGGGGCCTCACTTGAACTTTGAACTTTCATACTTACGGCACATCGCTCAAGAAAGTCAAGTGGATTTTGCCAGCGCCATTCTGAAAACCAGTGAAGTAACTGGACGAACGCGCGCCCCTGCACCAGAAGCAGGATGGATAGTTCATCCTTCCAAACCATAAGGTGAGCTTAAACCGGGGTTTGGAGGAAGTTAGAGAGGAACGAAGGGGGAAAGGGGGGAGCTAGCACACTATTCTGCAGACTGTTAATCCCCTTTCTCATCTGCAGAAGGATATTCCTACGGGCCAGGCAAGCACGATTTGGAGGTCCTGTCCAATCGGTGTTCTGGGACCTGCGCATCACGCTAGAAGAGGCCACAGCAATCCAGACTAGACCAGCGCCCCCGTGGGAACCAGGTGAGCGTTACAATAGTGCTACCGCCGGATTTAAGGGTTACCGCCGAAGTTGTGATGAGGCCCACAGTGTTTATGCTAGGAAAATGAAAACCTACTGTAATATGCGCAGAGAGGGGGTGTACCTCTGTGTAAGATTTGTTTCAAAACCAATATGGCAAAACCCACTTAAAGCGCAAAATGTTGTCATTTCTGATCCCAAGCTCGTAGAAACATGTGACTTGAACCGAACTGTACCTTAAGCAATCTGTCATGCAATTTAGGTAATATTAACAAGTTGTGTATATTGTAAATATGTGTTTTATGAAAAAGAAGATATGCTGTACGGACACAAAGGGGAGTGTCCTTTCCTTGAGCCATAAAGATGATACCTGATGACTCATTCTGACTCACAACTCCGTTCTCCAGTCAGAGGACAGTAAATCCTTTAACCTATCAGGATTCTCAGAGGGTTGGGCATAGGAAGTCAGCCTCCACACCCCCTTTGAGAACACATAAAAAGAGTCTGATGAGACCCAGATGGACACTCATTTTTCCACTACTCATCGATTCCTGCGCAGCGCGCTGCCCGACCATATCCAGAAAAAAACTCCAGACTCTTAAAGCTCCAGAACTTAGACTCCAGATAGACTCCAGAACCAAACTCTTGAACTAAACTCTAGAACCTTAATCAGGGGCCAAACCCAATAGCTGAACTCTTTTGAGGGGCCCCAGAATCCAGCAACCTAACCAATCTATTCAACAGCCGGGCGAGCTGTTTGATTCTGGCTAGAACCCTGTGCCAGAACCATATCCAGACCCAGAAAGCAGAGCTGTACCCAGAACCCGGCAGACCCAGACCAGACCGCTGTGCAGTGCCGATAGCAGACCAGAGGCCCTGCTGTGAGCAGAACCAGTGCCAGAGACCGTCCCGTGGCAAGAGAACCGCAGCCCAAACCTGACCAGATCTGTGACGAGGTCCATTCCCTTCCAAAACTAGGAGTGAGTATCTAGAAGTGTCCAGAACCCATCTCTTAGTTTTAAGTAATCTTATTCAAACCATTTCAACCTGTCCAGAACTGCATACAAATTGTGTGTCCATTCTGTGATTTCAAAGCTGCAAAAGTGTCATCTGTCATTCTGAAATCTTGACTTAATTTCCGAAAATCTACCTCCACAAAAACGTCCGTATCTTTTGAACCGTATGTCCTAGAAGCGAGAGTTAACTGTCATTTGAAAGCTAAAATCCTCAGCTTTTCAACAAACCTAACAAGACCATATAGTTTCTCCGTAATTAGAAAAAAATCAGAAAAAGTGCCGCGAATTGCAATTTGGCTCAATTTCACCACTTGTAAAAATAGCTGCTTCTTGCTTTCCACGGCTGAAATTCGTTTTCACTCTCATAATCATTCATGGATTATTGCTAGTGTTGACTGGAACTAATCCAAAGTAGCTGTCACCTACCCTGAATCTCCTATAGGGAATTAAAATCATTTTTAGCATATTTTTCTCTTCATTGCAATCACATTTTAAAGTATTTGGCCTGTGTTTTAAAATCATCCCTGTTTCTCTAAGCTTGCTGGGGGGAACGGGAACTGTACTGCTTCTGATTGTATTCCTGAAAACCTGTGTGCCCTCATTTCCATCCCTTCATATTGCATAGGGGGGGGGGTGAGTTGTCACAAGGGAAAAAGTGATCATATTATCGCTTGTTGAATCCATATCAAGTTTTATTTCTGTGCCTGCATTCTTTCCATCTTGCATTTCCTTGAACAGTAAAAGTATTCTCTGCTACTTTATCCTTCCTATTCCTACTCCTTTCTCATTAAAGAGTTGTCGCTATTGTAATATTACCCAATACTGATCACTGTTCGTATTCATAAGTGTGCTATCAAATATTAATTAATTTATAAACGTGATGTATATATATATATATATATATAGTTACATTTTTCCAATAAACCTTTTAATTTGCAAAACAAACCTACTTCTTGGCTCAGTGAGGTCAGGGGGATTCAAAGAGAGGGGCGTTATATGCGGGTTTATCATCCAGATTTAAGAACTTGACATAAAAATATATGAATAAGGGCTTCCATTGGGCATCCCAGACTAGGCATTGACATAGTTGGAGTGCTTGATTGAAGTCACTTACATGAGAAACTTCTTCATTGCTTCTGACACAAACTGAACTCCGTTGTCTGAGACAAGTTGTGACTGTCTTTTTTTAATATAATGGTTTTGCTCCTTCACTAAGAAACACTTTCTCTGAGAATGTTATCAACTCTCTAGCTGTGACCTCCTTGACCACTTCCCATTCTACCCATCTCGAATGATAATCAATTAGTACAAACAAAAACCTCAGACCCCCTCCCAAACCCCTTATGGGACCTACAATATCCACTGCCACTTTGGACCAAGGTTGAACAGAGACATGACTGGGAATCATAGGAGTTTCACGCACAACTCTGGTTTTGTCACTCATTTGACAACTCAAGCAGTCTTTCACCCACCTCTCAGCCATCTTGTCAATCTTCGGCCACCAATAATTCTGACAAAGTTTTCTTTTCATAGCCCCTTCCCCCGGTTGACCCTCATGAGCAAGTTCTATTAACTTTCATCTGACTGATTCCGGAGGAACAATACATCCCCTCTCCTAAGCTTAGATTCAAAAATATTCAATTCTTCCTTTATCTCCCACCACACATCAAAATTCTTTTCCAAAGCTCTCTTTTGAGGCCATCCTTTCACCGTCCACTCCTTGACAAACTTGAGTCCCTGATCCGCCTCCTCACCTTGTTACCACTTTTCTTGACTGATCGCATCTATGACTTCTGCTACAACATATTCTTCCTTTCCACTATCACCACCCACAACTTCTGTGTCTTCAATTGGCAACCTGGATAGGCAATCCGCTACCACATTTTTTTTCCAGGTAGAAAACTCATCACAAAATTTCACTGAAAACACCTTGGCACTTCTGAGAGTCGACAGAGTATCTCCAATATTTGGCAAGGGATGTTTGTCAACGATTATGTTGTTATTAACATCTCTCATGTCCACGCAAAGCCTTATATGTCCATTTGGTTTTGTGGCCAGCACTATAGTAGACAACCACTCCGAACTCTCACAATGCACTATGATCCCTTTCTGCAGCAGAGTCTCAATTTCTAATTTCAGTTTCTCTCTCAAATTGTGAGGTATTGGTCTCACTTTGTGCACTTTTGGCACCACTCCCGACCTCAGTCGAATTTCATGTTCAAACACTTTGAGCATTCCTAAATCTTCTCGGAACACAGCCGAAAACTCCTTCTCCCATTTGTCTTTTACTTCTGCATCTGTGACTGGCTCTTCTGCATTTGCTTGAATGCGAATGCCTTGTTTGCGTTGCTCATTCCAACCTAAAAGAGAAGAGCCCTCTTGCGTTACATATATTTCTGATTCACAACTTCTTCCTTTATATTTAATGCTTGCTTGAAACTTTCCCAAGACTTCTATCTTCACCTTACCATACGCATATGGTTCAATATTGTGCTGTTTCAGTTCAGTGACATTGCCTTGTAAACATGTCTTGTAGGTTCTTCTAGACACTAGAGTCCATGGTGAGCAACTGTCAACTTTTAATGTAACCACTCTTCGATCAATCAAAAACACATCCAGGGGAGAACTTCCTCTATTGGAGACCTCTGCTATCTCCAAGACATGTCTGGTTTGTACTTTTAGGACTGTGTTCGCTCTATCTTCCTGTTCCGGAACATTTGATCCATGTTCTATGTCTTATACTTGACCTACTTCACGACAGACCCTCGCGAAATGCCCCTTCTTCTTGCATTTCAGACAAAAAATATTTCTCGCTGGACAAAATGTGCTTGTTGAAATATGACGATTGCTGCCACATTTATAGCACTTGACTTCTTTATTCATATTCATTCTTCTGAACCCCCTCACGGTTGCCACTTCTCCTTCCTGCTTGTCCCCTTTCATAGTCGACATGTACTTATGTGTTTGTTCCATTCCTCTGGCAGTCTCTACTACTACTTCTAAGGACACATCTTTAGTCAGCAGTCTTTCTTGAATCTTCATATTGTTAGTACAACGTACTAACGGATCACGTTTCAAATAGTCTGCTTATTGACCAAATTCGCATGTGTGGCTCAGGGACCTTAATGCAGCTATGAAATTCTCAACAGGTTCACAGGGATATTGTATTCTCTGAAAAAACTTGTCTCTCTCAAATGTTATATTTTTCTTGGCTTCAAAATGAATTTCTAATTTCTTCTCAGCTAAGGTATACTGGTGAACTTCTTCTTGGCCTTCAAGTGGGGGTTGCAGCAACCCATCATATACGCTTCGACCCTCTGTGCCCAGATTGTGCAGGAGTATTGCTTCTTTTCTTGCCGCTGCAAATTTGTCCCTTCCAATCGCCCCCAGTTAAGTGTCAAAAAGTTTTTTCCACCTGTCCCACCTTATTGGTGGAACACCTGGTTCCATAATAAAAGGTGGAGGCGGGGCCATACTAGCCACAGCCATCTTTAAATTGTTCTGGTATTAGCGTCTGTTGTAATGCTCAAATATTAAATTCCACTCCCAGTTAATTTCAATTTAAGATACTATGTGCTCTTTCCTCCTCCTATGGTCTGACTATGCACATAAATCTCAGTCACTTGTGAGAAAAGCTTTCACTCTTGCACAGTTCCTATGCGTGTGCACATCACTTTTGTATGCTCTGGTACACTTCCCTCTCTGTATGTTCTTTCACTGGCACGAATATATCTGGAGACACTGTTTATTTCATATAGTTGTCTCCCTTCGATTGAAAGTCAATTGGGCTTGTATTCCTACACCCAAGGACGTGCTGAGGAAGGCGTGTCCAGCATCAGTGCTCTTCTGCCCATATACTGCTCTTGTGGGGGGAACCGCCCCTTCTTGGCCCCAGCTCCTCCCCACTCCCTTATGCCCCTCCTCACCTGGCGGACGTGTGAGCGAACAGGAAGTGGGCCAGTGTACTTCGGCATTGGAACAAGGAGTCTGCAGTGGGTCTGTGCGGCGCTTCTCCCTGCGCTCACAGCAGCGCCTCACACTGCGCCAGATGGGCAGGAGGGGCCGGAGCACACCGGTGGCCGTAGAGCGTTGCTCAAGCGTCTCACTGCGGGGCTGCCTGCTGCCAGGGGCCCGTGTAAATCCTCGTCGTCAAAATGTAAATATGAGGCTGACACAGGAAGTTCAAGGTAACTCATCAAGTTTAATACGGCAAGCCCGCCGAGGTACCCCTCATTCCTCTCCGCCACCAACTGTCCTCGCCTCATGCGAGCTCTCTTCCTCGAATCATCACAAGAGGCAGAGACTCGCACGGCGGCGCGTGCACACCAGAAATACAATTCTCTACATGAAGCTAGGGTGTTAACACTATTTGCAATTTTAGCACTTGCACACGTATCTTTTCATATTTTGTTGGCGCCAATATGTATTCATTATTGGCTTTCCATCGTTAAAATAAACCTGTTTGTAGAAATGACTTGAAAAGTACATAAATCACTTACAAAACCTACCTGTCCTATATATATATATATGTGCCAACCAGAGAAGACTTGTATAACAAGCTGCATGTAGGGTTACCTACATGTCGTTATTTTTGGCACAGACATGCAGATTATTATGCAAATTTGAAGTTCTGAAAAAGTAAATCATTTGTGTGCTTGGCAACCAACATACCTCAATTAAATAAAGTTTAAGCTTTAAAAGTAGGGTCTAATGTGTGGCTACGTTTAACTGTGGTGCACAGCATCTAGTAGGCAACTAGAACTTTGCCTGGGTTTAGTATCAACATGCAAAATTTGCTGTTCTTGTCCCCCAGCATTCACGTTTCTTACTTCTTACTGTACCCCCAGAGAGTTCCCCACAAGTCATGTTCACGTGTTTTCGGGAGTGCATAACTCATTAGTGCCTCACCACTCTTCCCCCGAAATGTAAACTGACATAACTTTAGACACCATATGCACAGCACACTTTTTCTGTATACTTCGAAACTGTCGTAGAAGAACTGTATTGTGGAGGGCTCGCTCTATGGGCCGCATTCTGACAGCGAAGACAAGCATGTTCTTTATTTATCAAGTACAATGCATTAGTAATTAACCGTTTTAATTTCTAGCAATTTAACTTCATTTTCAGAATAGACTTTCGGAAACAGAAATAGTGTTTCTATCAGTGTGGTGTTCTGTTCACAGTGTCTTGCTCTCTCTTTTGGAACTTCCATTTCCCAGAATGCATTGGTTCAGTTAGTATTATGGCCGCCTTCTCTCACAGGGGCTCCTTTATGCGTGACTACTGTCACTGTTTCCCAGAATGCAGCATGAGGGCTCTTTCTCAATCTCCTTTGCACACTTTCTTACTTGGAATACATTGTCCAGGATGCCTTGCCAGTCTTAAATCATGCGTCATCAGTTAGTTCATGATGTGATCTGTGGTACCTTAAAGAGCAGAGTGTTATTTTTGTTCTTTAAAGTCAAACTTTCAAAACAAATGCACCACTTGCCGCAAGAGCGAGGCCATAACGCAAGATTACACTTAACTAAATGGTGGTATCCTGGGCATTGTAAGGCGTGAAGGGGACCACACATTTTTTTACACTCCAGTTTAATATTGATACTTCTATATCATTACGGTAAGTGAGGAGTCTGAAAAAAGAGCAAAGTGAATTTGAGGGGTGGATTCACTTTATTGGGCTTAGGCCAGAAGGAAGAGTAACTACACCACTGGGTGCAGGCAGGCTGAGGTGTTATCAGACATCTTACAGAATTCAGAAGTGCTGCTCACTTCAAAGTGGAAGACTTAACAAGATAATGGCCATCAACAGACATGAGACCTGATGGGGTCGGGGTGGGGAGGTGAGGGCAGCCAAAGCTGTGCGAGCGTGAAAGAGGACGGCATGTGCCGCTGCTGCTCCCTGTGGCCATCAGCCACCACAGCCTCTCCAGGGGTGTCCAGGGTACCTGCTCAGACTCTCCAGGTGTTTCCAGGGTACCTGCTCCCCCGATCCAGGTGTTTCCAGGGTACCCGCTCAGCCTCTCCAGGTGTTTTCAGGGTACCTGCTCCCCCTCTCCAGGTGATTCCAGGGTACCTGCTCAGCCTCTCCAGGTGATTCCAGGGTACCTGCTCAGCCTCTCCAGGCATTTCCAGGGTACCTTCTCAGACTCTCCAGGTCTGTCCAAGGTACCTGCTATCAGCCTTTCCAGGTGTTTCCATGGTACCTGCTCCACCTCTCCCGGTGTTTCCAGGGTACCTGCTCAGCCTCTCTAGGTGTTTCCAGGGTACCTTCTCAGACTCTCCAGGTGTGTCCAAGGTACCTGCTATCAGCGTCTCCAGGTGTATCCAGGGTGCCTGTGCAGCCTCCCCAGGCGTGTCTAGGGTACCTGCTGAGCCTTTCCAGGTCTTTCCAGGGTACCTGCTATCAGCGTCTCCAGGTGTGTCCAGGGTACCTGCTCAGCCTTTCCAGGTGTTTCCATGTTACCTGCTATCAGCATATCCAGGTGTATCCAGGGTGCCTGCTCAGCCTCTCCAGGTGTTTCCACGGTACCTGCTATCAGCATATCCAGGTGTATCCAGGGTACCTACTCAGCCTCTCCAGATGTTTCCACGGTACCTGCTATCAGCATATCCAGGTGTATCAAGGGTACCTGCTCAGCCTCCCCAGGCATTTCCAGGGTACCTGCTGAGCCTCTCCAGGTCTTTCCAGGGTATCTGCTATCAGCGTCTCCAGGTGTGTCCAGGGTACCTGCTCAGCCTCTCTAGGTGTTTCCACGGTACCTGCTATCAGCATATCCAGGTGTATCCAGGGTACCTGCTCAGCCTCTCAAGGTGTTTCCAGGGTACCTGCTCAGCCTCTCCAGGTGTTTCCAAGGTACCTGCTCTGCCTCTCCAGGTGTTTCCAGGGTACCTGCTATCCGCATCTCCAGGTGTGTCCAGGGTACCTTCACAGCCTCTCCAGGTGTTTCCAGGGTACCTGCTCAACCTCTCCAGGTGTTTCCAAGGTACCTGCTCCACCTCTCCAGGTGTTTCCAGGGTACCTGCTATCATCGTCTCCAGGTGTATCCAGGGTACCTGCTCAGCCTCTCCAGGTGTTTCCAGGGTACCTACTCAGCCTCTCCAGGTATGTTCGTGGGATGAATGGGATTGTGAAATTACGTAATCATGGACATCGGATTAGGTTTTCTTGTAAGGGCCTACTTGTGTGTTTTATTAGCTGCATTCAAATAAGTCTAAACATCTATTGTCTTCTTTTATGATACATTATTTATATATTTTGCTGCCCATCTCATCTGTCAACACTCCCTTTTTCTCTGCCTCTTTCACCCACTTCCTGCTCTCCCATGTTGCTTCAGTCTCTCCGTGCCCCTCGCTCTCTGTCAAATAGCTCATTGGCTGACCCCCTGTTCTCAAACCTCACCCTCACTATGGAGCCTTCCTGGTGCCCTCGCTCTCTGTTTGGTGTCCACCTCTTCACCTTCAGAGGTAAGGTGGTACCCTGATGTGTAGATCCTTGATGCACCTGTACATTTACATGTTTCTTTTGCACAGTATCATTAAGTGCCATTGTCTTCTTCTTGCGGGGTGTAGAACCCTTATGCCCTCAAATGCCAGGATGCAGCGCACCCTTCTGATCATTGCACCTTCCTGATCACTGCACCCTTCCTTTCACCATGAATCAGAGAACCATCATTTACATCAGAAACCTCACCTGCCCTCACTCCCCATGAAGTACAAGGACAGGGAGCCCAGACCCCTTGAGGATGCCATCCCATGCAAGACACTGTATGCGGTCCCCTATCTAATAGGGGCCATCCTATCAAAGACAGCGATTTACTAGAGGTGAGGCGTGGCACCTGATCCAGACTTTAAATTTGTCTCCTCCTCAAGGGCAGAATTCAATTTTAGCACAGAGAGGGCTTGTAGTAGCATTTCCATACAGTAAGATAGAGGGCACATCTACAACAGGCTGGAATGAGCTGCACCTTGTCTACCAGTCACTGGGACCAGCCCCCAGTAAGATAACTCCGTATTTTCAATAAGCAAGCACCTTTTGCAGACATCTGTTTTAACCTGAAAGCTGAAAGAGAAATGGAAAGACAGAGACCGTGGGAAAGCTAAACGGGGAGAGGAAGCGAAAGGAAACAGTGAGGGGGGACGGTAGGTAAACACAAGGAGGAAAGAAAGAGGCAGGGAGAGGGTGAGGGATAGCAATGTAGAGGTTAGAGGATGGAGGGGGGACAAGCCGCCTGGAGAAGAGAAAGAGTTTAGGTAAGTGGATTTGGAAAAAGAAATAAGGAAGAAATACTGAGGAAAGGATGGAGCGAGCAGGGGGATGATAAGAAGGGAGATTGCAGAAGAAGGACTGAATGACATTGAGGAGTGTGAGCAGGAGACATGGACGGTGGAAAGGGAAGAGGAGTGAAAACGAGTGCCATAGCATGAAAAATGAAAACTGTAAACCATACCACAAAACCCTGAACAAGAGCCTGAGAAGTGAATCACATTTAATCATGTCATACGAATAAAAGGTGTGTACCTTTTATTCAACATATTGGCATTATTGAGCTATACAAAACAGCACAAAATAACAGCAAAATAGAAGCAAGAAGAATAGTGTGGCGACCTTCCCATCAGCTGTTGCCTTTCTTTTCCACCCACTCCCCTTTCTTCTTTGAATCCCCCAGACACCTTACATCCACTCCTTATTACCACCATTCTATTTACCAGACTTCCAATACAGTACACACCATCCCACCATGTCATCTTGGCCTGGCTGGGAGAATAATGCATGATGCCTCCTCTCCTCTCTGAGGGCTGACCCCAGCACTTGTTTCATCTCGACTTCAGTCTGCTTCACCAATGCCTTCCATAACACGAGGGGCCTGGCATCTTGTGAAAACAGATCCCTCCTTCTGCCAGAGTACTGCAGGAAGGCATGGGACATTTAGTGGTGAAAGAATGTCATTTTGATGCACAAAAAGTGTATTTTTGCGGTATTTTCGCAGCACATTTTTTATTGAGTTGTGGGCGCTAGGTAGCACTACTATGCAGGAGAGAGACCTGGTTCAATCTCAATTGTAAATGTAACCAATATCTTTAGGGAGACATATACATTTGCCAACAAAATCTGCTACTTTGTTGAATATGAAGGGTCAGTATTATTATGTAGTAGTTTATTTAACCATTAGTGTGACTTTTGTTTGGAATAGTATAAACTGCAGGCAGAATCTCTTCTAGCAGCACCTAATATTGGCAGGCAAGGCAAAGGGATATTGAATGATTTGCCCAGGATCACACACTTTGTTTATGTGGTGAAGCTGGAATTTGAGACAAGCCAAAAACTTGACCATGTATCTTCCCAGCTAAAGTTGGTACAAATATGTGTTCATTTTTGGATTTGAAAACCTAAAATAATGCTCCATTGTATACCGATAACTTTAAAATTGTGCAAGTCACATGACACACCTGCTTGACAATGTAAACATCATTGTAGAAACCTGTTGATTAAAGAAGAGTGTGGGGTCATTTGTTTTGAATCCTAAATTGCACAGAGGTGACCACTGCTGTTTGCACTTTTGGGCAAAAGGGCCCTTCGCTTCAGTAGTAATGGTTTCCACCAAATAGTGGAAAAGTAAATAGTAAAACACACGCATTAGGGTTAAGGAGTCAGTATATATGAACTAAAAAATGGTCACCCATGTATTGAAAATCAAAGGTCGGCACCCACTTGAGTAGTGAGAGTGTTTTAAATATTGTGCAGAGCTGCAAGACCACATCACCTCTTTGTGCTGATCACCACTACAGAGTACCTGAAGATCGGGTGGGAGACGCTGAAAACGTGAGGTTTAAGGAGGTCTCTCAAGTGGCGAAGGTTAGGTACATGCCTAATGATGGGGGCACTTTGATTCCACTGCATAGCACGATATCAGTGGTGTATGCACTTGCCCTTGCACCTCCCACCTGCTGGACGCACTTCTTATTATTGTTCTTATTTATTATTTTATTTATTTACTGTTTATCCTATGTACTGCACTTCCCCTTCGCCTTCCCTCTTGCACTTTTCTCCTCCCCCTGCCCTGCACCTGCACAATCTCAATGTCACCTGGTCTAGTAAAATCGCTGTCTCTGTCTTCCCTATGTTCCCCTCCCCTGCCTCGTCACGCCTTGAAACACTTGTGTATAGGAGCATTATAAATATCATATCATATCATATTTATGGCGCGCATGCTCAACCCAATGAGGGCGTCTTGGTGCTATAGACAGACACCAGATGGGTACTGCTACACCACTCATTGGTACCATTTCATTGAGCTTGAAATGGCGGCAGGCTGAGTGGAACTTTCACTATGTGCGCCTGTGACCAGGTAGGCAGGCACACACAGATCCCTGCAGCAGATGCGTGTGTAGTTAGAGCCATAGACAGGGGTTAAGAAACAAGCAAATGACAAAACAACAAGGCCAAAAACGCAGAGTTTTTTATTTAAACTTTTTTGTACTTAAGGTTAGGAAAACCCACACAATCTACCCTGTTAGACCGAAGCTGGACAATTAATGCGCTGCTGTATCATCACACATGCCTCTTCTAGCAAAACATGTACGGCTTGCCAGCCACAAAAAATGCTCACACATGTCCTCAATCAACTGGAAAACATGGACTAGTGTTAGGTAAGAATTGGTGCAGTCACACTGTGTGAGACTACACAAGACGTATCTGCTTGGTATTAGGTAACCCACCGTTTGGTGTAGGTCTGCACTACACAAGTTGGGAGTGTGTCTGAACACCCAGGCCTATCTCAAGAGGGGTAAATGTGAGCAGTAGAGCTGTACAGATCAAATTCATCAATACAAGTAACCAAGTAACACACTTAAGGTTTCAGAAATAAATATTTATTTATTTAACATCAGTTTTAATAAAGCATTCTTTACAAAGGCAATTATTTGTAACAGTTCAAGTAAACTTTGGCATTACTTTTCAGAATCAATAAAACTGGTGAAAACTCTTTGGAAATGCTTAATACATTTCTCCTACACCCTGATGTGACTTCAATTACAAGGATAGTTTTTGCATTTATATATAACACCAATATACTTTGAAGACTCGCCTCATTCCGAATGCGGCGGTAAGGGGTTAACGGCGCCGGTAAGGATGCCGGTGCCGTTAACCCCTTACCGCCGCATTCCGATGTCCTTTAGCGGGTCCCGCTAAGGGCGGCTGGTAAAACCAGCGGGAGCCGCTAAACGACCAGGGAGCTAAAAACGGCCCCGTTATTAACAGGCCCATTATTAGCTCCCTCGCCATTCCCATAGAGCCCTATGGGGGCTCGAATGGGAATGGGTATTTTGAATGAGGAATTACCTGGTCCTCCAAGGTTGGAATGACACAGTAATTCCTCATTCTAGGAATCCGGACCCGGTATGCAGTATGGGGGTAGCCATGGCGCTATTAGCACCATGGCTACCTCCATACTCGTAATAAGGCCCTCTCTGAGTTTCAGAAAGGAAGGGTTAAGGAAAGTAAAAGGTCAGAACAGTTTCTACAAAATTATGAGGACAACTGAATCCTCCAATGAAGACTAGGTAACCCTTTCCCAGCAGTAACAGTATTAAACAAGCCACAACCTATGGAGGGACAAGCAATGGCAAAGTGAATGGATTTAGAAGAGTGCCTTTAGGGAGCCGGGACAACCACAGTCATTTGGGCAAAGTCTAGAGTTCTGATGCACTTCTTGGGTAAAGTTTTTCACAAAGTCAGATTGTTCACAGAAAATCACTGAAGACAAAAAAGCTGTTAGGCCTGTGCGAAGGGGAGTTGGAATCAACTCAGAAAGTTTACACAAGTGCAATCCTCAAGTGAGAGAGCACGACTTAAGGCAAGAAGCCAAGTACCCCTAAGCCCAAACAGTACCTCTGGTTAGAAGAACGGTGGTCCAGCTGGATTCCGTCTTGCTACAGCTATGCAGACCCTGGTCCCCGAGCCTCAGTCGTGGGGACAAGAGGGAGGACGTCAGGAGGGCTCCTGCAGCAGCACTTGACAGCTATGGGCTCTCTTCAATTCAGCGGCACTTCACGGTTTCAGCACCTCACAAACAGCACTGATGCAGATCGAAATATCTCTTTCCTTGCTCCCTTGGTCCTGGACTCTGGTGAGGGGACTCTTGATTGTGATTTCCTGCTTCTGGAGTGTCCCTAAGAGGCTCCTGAAGCTTTCGGACAGATTTCTTCCGCGGCAGACATTGCACTCGATTTTGGACACTCGACCCCAGGCATTGGGCTTCTGCAGCAATGGAGAGGCACAGCAAGTCGGAGATTGCGTCAAAGTGGAGTTCATCTCAGGGTTAGTTGGTCCCACTAACCCAAGGGGAGAAGTCGTTCCGTCCGGAGCTTCTCTGTCGATGTGATAACAGAGGTCAGCCCAGCAGCAGGGCTTCACCGGGCAATTGAAGGTCCAGGAGGTTGCAGTGACTTTCTCCTCACAGTTTCTTCTACGGATGTTATTCCCGTGTTCGAATCTGCCTCCAGTGCCTAACCCTTTGTCTTTTAAGCAAGTTTTCCCATTCATGCACAGCCCAGGCTGTCAATCACACAGCAGGGTTGCTGTCCATTCAGGACAGCCAGCTGGCAAACCAGGACTGGTTTCATCAGGCACTCCTAGAGACAAAGGACAAGGGAGTTTTGGTACACTCCCTCACATTCTGTCCTTCCAGACACACTGGAGCCAGTCGCGGGCTTCAGTACTGAAGCCTGCCAAAGGCAAAACACACAAGGGCTCAAACCTGTCTCAACGCACAGAGTAAAATCCAAGAAAGGCCTTACAAACAGAAGATGGCAAAAAAAAGAAGACAGGGACCATTTTGAAAAAATTGACAACCATGGGTGCTGTACTGCAGCAGAGGTTTCAGCCTGCAGAAAAAAAAGTAGACTAGTATTAAAAAGTAAACCACTGCCGCCAGCCATTTAAAGTAATGAGGGAAACAAGAAATGTTACATGAGAAAGTAGGATAAAGGGCTACTAAGTAACCCCACAGCACGCCACATAAGATGGTGTGTGCTGGACCTACAAAAGGAAAAAGGTACGTAAAATACAGTTCACCTTACTATCTTGGGAACAGTAGTTCACCCAAGCAAAGGTAGTTAAACCTTAAGAGAAATCCAAAGGACTTTGCAGTGACACTGAACTGAGGGTCCTGAGTGTCACTATTAAAAAAAGCAGATGCCTATGGAGTGTGTCAGACTCCAAAACAGTGAAAACATTAAATCCAAATCAGGGAAAAACACACAAGCGAGTGAGAAAAAGGTCCCACTCGCTCAGGAGTTAAAATTATAAAGTCCTAAATCCAGTAAAAGAGCTGGGGGTCTCAAAGGTGGGAGGAATTTACCAATGAAATGAAAATCCTCCCTAACAACTGTGCAAAAGAAGACTTGAGGAAAATGGAATATTGCCTGCGGCTGCCATGACTGAGAGAAAGAGTAATGCTGTTGAAATACAGATAACACTGAAGTTCTTACTTACATACATACCAATGTCTCTATTAAAATTACATTTAAAGATCTGACTGCTGTTTCAATTATGAGATTGGTTTAGGCAAACTGGTTCAGACTGACAAAATAGCTCTAATTTCAGGAAACTGTTACATGGAATTTAAAAGAAGAAATGATTCAATGAGCTGGGACACATTATGAGCTGCCTAGAAGGCCTACTCTGAGATTGGGATACAATTAGTGCAGAAACTCACATTCTCCCCTCTAGTTTTCAACACCACCATTCCGAGGTGGGTGGAAAATCTTGAGGGGAGATGTGGTGCTTTCCATCTCTAAAAGCTGATACAATATGTATGGGGCCAGCGTGTGCACCCGTTACATTGCGAGCATTTCTAAAAATTCTGCCACTTTTCTTATTCACAAAAGTGTCCTTGGCCCTTCAGTAAATGAGAAACGTCATGCTGCAGACTGAGAGATGCTTGAATTATTAACGAGAAAGTGTACAGTAGATGTTAAAGATGCCTCAGAGTTGCCATATTTTAACTTCTTATTTTACCTGCAAAACGAGGGCTTTTGGTAGGAGAAGCCCACACAGTGCCAGCCCTGCATTGCTGATGGTAGCTACCACTACAGTGAAGCCTTATTTCAGGGGAATGCACAATTCAAGGATGTGATGCCAGGCCGCCACATTCTCATTTTGATAAAATATGGTGCTTTTAAGGAAAGTGTTCTTCCTTCATATAATAACATGGCCCTCACAGATATAAAGGTACCAGCGAATCTGCTAACATGTATTTATAACAAGACCTCAAGCACTAAAAGATGCAACCAAACTCAACAATTCTGCATGGAAAAGGAGGTAGGAAAGGATGGATACTGGCACCTATGCCTTTCTGATTGTATCTTACACTTTAATTAAGTCAAACCGAAAGTGTACAAGATTAGTACTGTATCAGAGATGCAAAGGTAGCGAGTTCCAAAGATTAGGACCGTAGACTGAGAACCGTCGATCCCCTTTAGAGGTACAGCATGACCGAGGGACAACAAGCAACCATTTGTCGGCTGATCTTAAAGATTGGTTAGACTGATACCAATTTAGTTTGGTGTCCGATGGGAAGGTGCAAGGTTGTGCAAACACTTGAAATTAGGCCAAGGATATTAAACGTAATGGCAGATGGTGAGCAGGTGCAAGTGGATCTAGGTCACCTGGCCTAAGCCCCATCCACCCGCTGCCTTCCAGATTGCTGCTCTTTTCCCCACTTAGCAAGCCCAACCCCCTTCTTAGCCCTGACTCTTCCTTCCTGCTCTTAATTCTTAAATCAAGGGCGTCTCTCACCCGTGCGCCCTATCCGAAGGCCTGATGAAGAAAAGGGCAATTCCTGTTTGGACCTGTTCACACCGGGAGGACCCAAGGCCCGACCCCCTGCTCAGACAGCAGGTAAGTATGCACCAATATGTGTTTACCCCCTCTATCCCTACAGGCCATCCCCACCCTCTCTGGTCCCCCTGTGATGATTCCTTCCTTGTGCCCCCTCCCTTCTTGCACACATGTGTTGCCTGTTTTGCTTCATTCTTCTACCCTGCTCCCCCTCCAGCCTACTTCTGTAGGAGCCTTTCTGGCATACATTCTGGTTTCACCATCATCGTCTTGTGGTCAATGCTGGATTTTACTTTTATGGACTTCGTTGATTCACAGTGGGTCACCCATTCTCAACTCTCATGCTGGACTTCCTTTGCATCTTGTACTCATGGTGGTACTGAATCATGCTGTTCCCATTTTCATCTTGTATCCTGTCTGCAACATTATGTGTTACTAGTGACTTCTGCAATTGTATTTGCTCACCCCTCTTGCTTTTCCACTATTTTTGACTGCTAACTCTCTATTCTCTCCTCCTCTCTCTTTCTCCCTTTTCCAATCTCCTCCCCCCTCCACTTACTTTCTTCTATGCACTTACTCTATCAGAATTGTCCCTGGACCTTGTATGATAGCAACCTCATCTTTCTCCTCCCCCTCCCCTTAGTTGCCCCCCCCAGCACTATCTGAAATGTCATCAGGCCTAGTACAATAGTCGCTTGTTCTGCTCCTCCCCTCCCTTTCTGCACCCCTCTCCCTCACCTTTTGTTTTTCTCCGGCTCTACCAGAAATGTCGTCAGGCCTAGTACGGTAGTCGCCTGTCTGTTTCCATTTCCTTCCCACTCTCCCCCTCCCTTCCTTATCTATGTCTTAGCTCTTACACTATCTGAAATGTCGGCAGGCCTAGTATGGTAGTTGCCTGTCTGTTTCCATTTCCGTCCCACTCTCCCCCTCCCTTCCTTATCTATGTCTTAGCTCTTGCACTATCTGAAATGTCGTCAGGCCGAGCACGATAGTTAATTTCACATCCTTACTTTAAATGGCCTGTAAGAATGTTATTGTATTTTCCCTTGTTCCCTCCCTTGCCTTGAAGCGCTTTGAAACAAATTGTGTATAGGCGCTATACAAATAATCTATCATATCATATCAATTCTATGCAGAACAGGAAGCCAACGCAAGGGGCGTAAATCTGAAATATGTGTTATTTTAAAAGGCTTACAAATGAGCCAAACTGCTGTGTTTTGTGCTCTCTGCAGTTTGGACAAATGTTTTTCTGGACTGCCTTCAAGAAGACTATTGCTGTAGTGCAAATGTGAGTTGACACGAGTACCCACTATTAGAGTGAGTGGTCATTTGCAAGAATAAAAGGAAGTGCCAGATGAAGAAGACGAAGAGAGTAGAAAAAGGACTGTACTGCCCAGGTTGGTTTGCCAAATGCAGCCCACATTCTTCAATGTGGAGACATAGGTCAAATGCACAAAGAGCTGTGTGTCATCAACATGTGAGTAAAAGTTGAAATGTCTAAAGGTGTCAGATAAAGGCTTTATGTACAGATTGAAGAGAAGTGGAAAACGTGCCGAACTACGATGAACACCACAGCATAATAAAAAGTAATGAGAGATGAATTCACCACTGGACCTGTTCAAAAGGCTCAGTCAGAAATGAATTAAACCATTAGAAATCTTTATCTGAGACTCCACCAACTGATTTCAGACAGGAGAGTGGAATGTTTTGATCCACGGTGTCAAATGCTGTGGGGAGATCCAGCAGTACCACAAGGGAAAGTTCCCCTTTGTCTGCCCACTCAAGAAGACTGTCCCAGACTGCTAACAGTGCTGTTTCGGTCCCATGCTTAGGGAGAAATCCAGACTGAAAGGTGTCCAGAAGCAAGTGAAGCGCAACATGATCCTGGAGTTGGGTAGTCACGATATTCTCCAGAATCTTTCCTGGCGATGATCGGCCCGCAACCTGATGATAACTCTGCAGAAATACTGAGGTCCCGATTAAGTTTTTTTTAAAAGAGGGGACACTGTAGCTAGTTTAAGATCTGAAGGAACTACTCCCTGGGCAAATAAAGATGAATGAAGTGGTCATAAAGGTTGTCAGCGCCGCAGCAAGATGCCTGGCTGCACAGGCAGGCAGGACGAAGTGATTATCAATGGTGGGTTGTTCTGTTGCTGTTCTGATCTGTATGCTGATGACACATTGATCCTACATGGGAACACAATTAGATGAAAGCAGATTACAAAAGACACATTAGAAAACTTCACCAGCAACAACCTGATACTAAACCTGAGCAAGAGGAAGGTTGTACATTTTCGAAGCTAGCTAAAGAGAGAGCAGTCACTGATATGATTATGACCGTACCAAGCAATCAAGCATAACATTTGTGGCAAATGCTGGTAAGGTCCAAATGTAAAAATCCAAGTAAACAGAATGAAGATTGAAGGCACCTCCCTGAAGGCTCACACAACAGAGGGAATACAACCCGGTAGGGAAGAACGGCCCAAGTCGATCTTGTAAGGATAACATGTTTTAATCTCATACAAAGATGAGCGCAACAGAAAAGTACTCTGCTGCTAAGAGTGTTCTGCCAAAAAGAGGTACAATCAGAAACATTTAAAGGTACACAGTGTCAAATGACGCAACAACATACAGTAAAAACCTGCACGGCTAATTTTATGGGCCCTATAAAGGTGCTGCCTTTATCCATATTGCATGGCAGTTTATTGCTCCCAGTACAGTCTGTCTATCTTCCATCACGTGGTGCTGTGAGGCTCAGCTTCTTCTCACATTAAAAGTCATAAAAACATGAGGTTCTAACCTTTACCCACACATTTCACCCACTCCCTCCATGCCATCCAGCTCCAAGGTCTCTGCCCTAATTCCTTCAACTCGCAATACAAATCACACGATTGTCGCTTCAACAATATGGCCTTTCCATCCTTGTTGAATATTTCAGGCCTTGTATACTTTGGGGTTGGTGTTCAAAGGCCACCTGGTGTCATGGAATTCAGGGATCTTAGGATTTAATCAGTTATATGGGCTATGACATGTGGTCACTCAGGAATGGGCCGGATCATGCTTTGGACAACGTGAGACAACATGCACACTAGGCGACTGTCCTTGATCGTGGTCTTGCAGGGCACATTCCTTGTGGGTGAAATACACATCATCGCAACACTTTCAAGAACAATGAATAGATGGTGTGGTGGGTGAGGGTGTGAACTGTCCTCATGGGAGCTCAGGCATGACTGGAGATTTCTGTGGACTCGTGAATTTGGGCATAATGCATGTAATTCCGTATTCAACATGCACGCGTTCTCTTCTACCTATGATTATTAATAACTACATAAAATAACGATGCCGCCCGCGCCTTGGGTCACACCACATGGTTATACTATAATTGGTTATATTAGCATGGTGTCTTGCTGGACGGGAAGACGACCCTCTCACTGTCCCCTCTGCCCCCTGGCTCATCACAGTGCTTCAAATACATCTCACTTTACTTTAAAGCACTTAGGGGGTGGGGGGCTGCCCCCCTCCCAACATTCCCCCTTTTGTTACTTCTACAGTAACACATTCTGGAATAGTTCTGTGCTCCCGCACCCCAGTTTCTTCATCTACATATGGCTCATTCCCCTTTACTGGCACTCACACTCTGCAATCTGATTGCAAACTCCTACATGCATACTCCTCAGGTAACATCTTCACGATCGTTCCTAGAAACAATGGGGCCCATTTAAAATCCACAGTTAACCTGTCACTGTCCTGTATTTCTCCCTCCTGCTTCATGCAAACATGCATGCCATCGAGGGGTGCAATGATGTGAGATAATAATGTGTTTTCTACGACTTCTGGAGTAATGAATGTACAACAGAATCAACCAACTTTTTGCAAACCCCACCATCCATTCTGTTAACATGTCCAGCACATAGCGATGTTGCATTGTCATCAGTCTCAATGCCAGCAACCCCATCTTTATCACATTGAACCCATTGTCTAAGTCATTTGCGAGCTGGACCAGTTCCCACCTCACAATTTTCAGCCATTTGGCATTGGCTAAAACCTGCACTCCCAGCAACAGTAGAGGCAAGAAAAGATTCTGAACTGAAAAGCCTATATTCATTTGGTATTTCAGTAAGTAATGCGGAAGTGTCTTTAGATATGTAATACAATCCTTTCATCCTATGTGGTTGCTGGAGCTGTCCTTTTCCTAGTCGGATGTTGGGTTCTTGCATGTGCACCAAACTCTTATCTTCATTCTCCACTGCCGGGAAACTTGTTGGCCCCTCTGCAGGCAGTACTCCCTTCTTTAGGTGTTCTTCTGGGATTGCTAATAGAGCTGAATGAAATGTGGCCAGCGAACAAAAGCCCATCCATGATGCTGGAAGGTGCAAGAAAGCTTTCTGTCCACAGATCCAGTAGTAATCCATCAGTGCTGCCATTCATTTCTTCATATCTGTGATCAAGAGAGTTTTATTACAATGTTCATTTGTGCCGGCAAAGACTATACCTTTGCAGAAACAGAGTCGATATTCTTCTTCCTTGTGCACTTGCACTGTCTTTTCCATCGCTGCAATCCATGTCAGCTTTGTGATATGCTCAGTCGGGATTTGTACACAGAAGTTGACCACTCGTGATATCCTTTCCTTGCTATGTGTTACCAGTCCTTCTGCAGAGCAAGGTAGTCTGCTATCCTGCCAGTTATTATTGACATACTTCCGCCCCTTCACCATCACATAAGGTAACTCCACACACTTGATATCTCTTGGGTCTTTGGTACATTTTACAACATCTTGGCCCACCATTTGCAGTTCCACACTGTGTGCCTGCAATGTTTCTTTTATTCTACATAGCGCAAGATGAACCGGGAATTGTGCCTCTATAATTGGGACTTTTTGTGGCACTAGCACCTTTGGAGCCCCTGCCGTGTGTGGAATGAGTGAACACAAATAACAGTTGCCATTCACAGCGTTTCTGCCAACACCACTCATATCATAGTACGATGAATTAGAGAAATCAGGGTGATGAATATCCAAAATCACATCAAAATGCAACCCGTGATACGTATCCTATTTTTGTTGTACTCCTCTCTTCATTCTTCTATACGCATCCTCAAGGATGGCTGCTTTAACAGAACTGTGAGACATTTTCAAAAGTAAGTTCATTCAGATAAAATCCATAAACCACAACACAAGCAATGCAACAGTACATAATACCTATACAGAATATATAAAATCACAATAAAAACATTTCATTATTAGCGACAATAGTATAACATAACAGATTAAAATTGGCCATCCACCAGATATTTCTTCTGTTCCATGCCTTTCTTAAAAAGTCCAAGCACCCCTATGCGACAACAATCAGTTCAGCATGTAGCAGAACAATCAGTGCAGGTCGACATTGATTAAAATTGCCTTCTCTGAGCAATGGGGTAATGGTCTTCTTTCTAATGTCTTCACAGAGTGGGCAGAATAAAATAAAATGCAGCAAATCTTTTCAGTGTTGCAGCCAGGACAGGCTGTGGACTGCTCGTGGCCCGACCAGTAAGGATGATAAGTGCTGCTTATTGAGGAGGCTTGATACTCAGCCAGTTTTTTTATACTTAACGGCATAGTACAGTACAACAAACAGTCTTAATATGTGGTCCCAAAGAGAAAACATTTTAGCTCAATTCCATAGGCCTCATTACACGGTAGGCGGTGAGCCATGGCGCTATTAGCGCCATGGCTCATGCCGGTAAAATACCAGCACTGCCTTGGCGGAAAGGGGATTTACCGCCCCATTCCAAGGTTGGAGGGGCGGTAAATCCCCTTTCCGCCATTGCCCTTCCCCATTCCCATTTCTGCCCCATAGGGCTCTATGGAAATGGGGAAGGCGCTAATTACGCCACCACAATTTTGGGTGCTGTAATTAGCTCCGAGGTCGCTTAGCGGGTTGGATTTTAACTCTGAGCAGGGAAACGACCTCGCCCGACAAGAATAGAGGTCCTCTTGCCAAGCGTGAAAACCAGTTCCGTGACCTCGCATTTCGTGATACCTATTGTCCTCATTAGCCCTGAACATCCGGATCGATTACATGCGATTGAAGCTTACGTCGACAGCGGTGCCATCGGCAATTATGTGGATCATGAAATGGTTTTTAGGATGAATCTGACTCTTTGTGTTTAACGTATTTTATCAAAAAAATGTTTTCTTTCAATGCATATTTAATTTTAATATCTACATCATTACTTTATTTTTGGATATATTCACATGTCTACCGATGTTACTATTTGTTTATGTTTCCATTTTTTCTCTTTCTTATGACTATATGATCTTAAGACTAATCAATAGCCCTGATTTGAAAAAGGTCCTTGGAGGACCGAAACACATGTCATCAACTTTAAGGGCAATTTGTTCTGAGAAATAAAAATATTTTTCAAGAATCAGGTGCAGTCCCTTTCCAGGTCACTTATACTTTACACTGTTTTTGTGGAACACCTTCAGCTTTGCCGTGTAAAGCAGCATATGCTTGTAGCCTGCTTCATGCAATTTTCTTTTCATGGCCCCAAAGTTCATGCGGCTACGTTGCACCAACAAGGTGTAATCTGGGTATGCGGTTATATTTGCTGTTCCTCTTTGTAATGTTCCACTCTTCCGGAAGTGTTCAAGGATTCTTTCTCGATCCCGATAGTTTAGGATCTTGGCGATCACCAGCCTAAGGGGGTTGCCTGGCGGCGGCCTCCTCATTAGAGCCCTGTATGCCCTCTCCACCGCGAACCCCTGGCACAAAACCCCTCCGGTTACCTCCTGTAGCAGCATAGAATCAATGAACTCTGTAGGGTTAGGTCCCTCGGCCCCCCCGGCAAGCCAACAATGCAGATGTTATTCCATCAGGCACGTCCCTCCGCCTCCTCCGCTCTGCATTCTAGGTTACCCACGCGTTGCACTAGGGCGTGCTGGTCTGCTTTATGCATTGTACAGTTCGCTGTGTTTGGGCCCACCTCTTTTTCCAGGTTATCTGCGCGTTCTGCCAATCTTGGCAGTGCGCGCCTGTACTGTGGGCCAGCTGGACTAGGCTCTGTGTGTCACACTGGCAGCAAGCTCGAGCAGGTCCACCGGCTCATCACATGTGACCATGTGTAGCTCATCCGCTGGCCATTATACTCTCATCTCCTCCATAGAGTGGGGGGGGTGTATTTTATCGTGGGGTCGCCAGACTTAGCTTGGATGTGGAAATGCTCGCGGTTGACAGATTTACCAGGCCACCTCCATGCCAGCCCCCAGGCCCTAATATGACTGCCAGCTTCGGGCACTGCCAGGCAGTTCTCATTCCAGGCCCAGTGCGGTTAGTATTGTACCAAGGCTCTCCATGTGTGCCTCGTTTCAGGCCGTGGGGGGTGGGGAGGTGGGGTGGTCGTCTCAGGCCGCAAGGTTTATTAATGTACTGTATTTACTGTCAGTGTCACAGAGGCTGACTGGGCTCCACTTGTCTTTCTCAGTGTGCAGGCGGGCCTGCACACTTCTCCACGGCCCCTCTTTGCCGCTCACCGCTGCCCTGTTTTCTCAGCTGGGAGCCTCGCGCGCTGCAAACATTTCAACAATGTATCACCACCGAGGCTCCGGTACTGCGGCTGCTCTTTGAACTCTGCATGCTTCTGGTGTTTTGCGGCTGGGCTGGCGCGCTCCTCCACAGCCCCCCGCTCCTCCAGCACGGCTCACCCCGATTCCCTCTGTTCCTTGGGGAGCCTTATTCCAGATTGCCACAAATATGTCCTAGTATGCAAGATCAACATCGCCCGAGGCCTCAGAGTTAGAGAGTGTTTAAACTCCCGATGTCTCTCTGTCTCCATACTCCCTGCGCAGTTCGGCGCCCCAGCACAGTCCTTTGTTCTCGGTCACCGGGCGTCCGCCATCTTGTCATGTACTATCCGAAGTCTCACGTTAGCTTTCTTTCCTCCTTATCTTCCAAATTAGCCCGGCCTTTCACACAGCAGGAGCAGCAATGCAAGCTCCATGAATTCAGACACGTATAGATATCTTCTTTTTTGCTTTCTCATTCAGTTGTCATCATGCGCTTCAGGATCGAATCCGGATATATGGGAGCTCACGCGAAGAGCAGCCCTACTCCATGGCTGCCAAGCCACGCCCCCTGGTAGCCAAATACTTGAGCAAGCTTGCCAACCTCAAAGAAACCCAAAAGGTTGCATCCACAGCTGAAAAAAACTTCCACTGTCCACCCACCTGTGTCCTTTACCTGTGCCTGAAAAGCAGCCGCAATCAGGGGCAAATAACTGCACCAGTGTCCAGGATTGCAAACTCTATTGTCACATCATGGGCAAATATTCATGACTTACTTGCCTTCTCATCATTTCTGCTCCTCACTCCACGTCTGGCTTTCAACAATACTCTGCTTTATAAAGATAACCTGAAAAGTACATATACCATAGTGTCCCTCAAATATATAAATCCTTATAGAACTATGTTAGGCAAAAAGAGTACAATTATGACATTATTCCCCCCATCTTGACTGGGAGACTACAAATACCAGAATGCAGTTCAGCAAAAGACAAACAAATTGGTCTCTTAGTAATTCACGGACTGAAGTATCACGGTTTAAGAAAAATAATATGGATGCTGTGTGTTTTCTGTGTTTTCAGTGTGTTATGGGATATTTCAAACTAAGAAAACACAAAACATCCGGGACTGTGGACTGTCTCCCATCCATACAGTAACCAGGACCGACCCTTCTTAATTTCCAAGCTAGAAAGTGGCCAGCCCCCTCAGGCCATGTTGCTCTAAATGGTCTTGTAACTGGAGCTCATTTATTAGGCTACATGGCATGAAGGGGCTGGACCTGGTTAGTGTGTCGTTGGCCATGGCCAAAGATTGTTCATGCCCGGCATCACTGTAGCTGTAAATATATCTTTTATTTAAAAAAAAAAATTCTATAGTTAAACACTCTGCTATCTGCAGCCATAATATAGTAGTGAATATCGGAAAAACAGCCAGGAAAAACAACTCTTTTCCTGCTCCCCACACACCCATGATTATAGAAGCATGATTGAACATTCACTTGAGAGCATGGCCTTCCCTCGGCCCACATCAGCATAAAAGGCAAAGGAGGGATATCTCTTAGCTGTGTCTGTTTAACCTTTATGATTGGAATCAATGTTGGTTTGTAGACGTGTGGGGGCTGAATAGGTGGTGTAGTAACTACTCACCCCTATATTCCAGCAGAGAAGTAATTTTGTCGCACATCTTCACGTAGTATTAACACATAGTAGCAGTAACTCTGCTATTATCGATTGCCACCGGCTCAGCATGAGTGCAGCATTTAGATTTACAGGCTGGCTTTGCACGGAAATTCAGAGTTTGCTCAACATTCAGAATGAGAGTGGAAGAATGTGTGGGATTAACACTGCCAGCTATCAAGCAGCTCTCCCCTTCTTGGTGGATCTGGTTTGTAGAGCAGGAAAAGCATTTTTGATGTGACTATCGTGGTGCTCAGATACCGTCTGCTCTAGGTTCTTTTCCAGGAAGCCACAATGCACCTTCTGTATGATTCACCTTCCTATTCTTTTTCAAGTTCAAGCTATCCAGTTGTTCAAATGTTCATACTCGTTATAATGAAAAATTATATATGCTCAAGAATTCTCCCCCCTCTTTATCTACTTGAATTCTTGTTACCCCATCTCCAGTTCTTCTGATCCTCTTTAATCATCAACCATTGCCCCTTGCTATATTATTTCTTTATCTTTTTCTCCATCGTGTTCCTCCTTTTCTTGTTCTCCTCGTTTTTCTCTTTCCCCTTATTTCCTGGTTCATGTTTCCTGTCTCTCCTTCTGACACCTTTGATCATGTCCACAGTGTCTTGCCTGTTTATCTCTCTCGCTTTCTCTCCTGTCAAAGAATTCACCCCTATTTCCCTACTGCCCTTTCATTGTGTGGGTATTTGTTCAATTCGTCAGTTACTGCCTGGGTGCTTCTCCTTTGTGATCATGCTTACTAGAGCGAGGTTGGGCATCTTGCCCCTAGCAGCATGTGCCTGCAGAAGGAAAGGGGTAGGAAGTCCCCAGTGCCCATGTGGGGCTATAGAGAGCCTGGTTCCCTGTTCTGCCCCATTTATGCAGCACTTATGAAGACCAGGCTGATGGGCACACATAGGGATAGGGCACTCAGACACTACAGACCTACCCTTACTTTTCTACTTATGTGTTCTGGGGTGAAAGTTGCATTCTCTCTGGGTTCTTATTTACACAGAGTGTGGCCACAAGGAAGGAGGGCTATTGAGATCTTAGAAGAATTATCCTGCTGGGGTATGGTTGAGCAGGGGCGGCTGGAGGAAATGCACTCCTTATGTACCAAATATTGATGCTTCAACGGGCCCTTAGAATTACATGATAGAGTAACCCTTATAAGGGTCAGAACAGTGCTTGGGGACGGACTAATTCACAATGTGCTTTCTATTGGTAGTGTGTTTCTACTGTTTGAAGTATGGTTCATATTGGATCTGTTGCCAAGGATTATATGACATTTGTCTTGATAGTTATAGTATGTGGTTTTAGATTAAGAAATTGTTTGTTTGTGTTTGCAACACCTGTATGGGGTTTCCACCAAAATAAAGACATTGAATTGAATGTTTAGTAAGTCTAACATTCCCCCTGGTTTAAAAAATCAAGCAAATGCTTTTAATGCTAAATTTGCTGTTACATAATCTCTGAACATCTAAAAGCATTTGCACTAGGGCACACATGTAAAGACTGTTTGTGTACTATGTTTGCTGTGTTACATTAAAAGAAATGTGCCTATTGCATGTATAGTACAATAAACAGTCTGAATAATGTGTGAGCAAGTGAACACTTTGTTTGAGATAATATAGATTGGGGAAAACCTGTGTGCACAATTCCATAAAGCCTAAGCAACAACATGATGGGAAATGCATTTGCTCTATTGTTTTTCCACAAGGTCAAGATTTGCATAACTTTACCCTTGGATGGTGTTGTAGCTCTTCCATTAGGTAGAGTCATGAATATCAATGCAATGCTGTTCAGTGCAGTGACACCTCCCATGATAACTGTAATCTCTCAGGTTCCGTGTGAAAGGAGACAGGCGACAAAGGCTTAATCTCACATTGCTGTAAAGGCTCTCCTTCAGGGACTGATAAGCAAGGATTCCAAGAGAATCTCTGAAGAGATTTGGTAAAGCAGAGTCAAAAGGTAAGAAATGAGACATCTGTCTCCCAGTGCATGACTTATCATCAGCAGAATGTCTCCTGGGTCATCTCTGGCTTAGTCATTTCACATATGTATCCTCTGGGCACCAATGTTGTCAACAATTGTTTCAAAGAAATTTCCAAACAATCATTACTCTCCCAATATTAGATATTTTGCAAAACCTTTGATATGTTCAGAATCATTTCACTCAAGGCATGCTAGGAACCTGATCTGCAAATACAGTCAAACCCCAAGATTTTACTCGTTCTTGTGCCTTGACCCTGCAAGATATAATGAAACCTAGAGAAACATACTATCTCAGACTCACATCTCCCAGGACCCTACATTGGGTATCCTGGCAGTCTTGTCTCCACCAGTGCCAATCTTTATGCCATTCCACATGAAACCCAAACTGGACCTTTTCAGACAAGCTGATGGATAGTCCTCACACACTATCTTCAAGTCTTGGGGTGCTCAATGCCAAGTGTCTCCTTCCTCCGTCTTTGACACATGGGTCACCATGGATCGCTCTTCCACTGTAACACAATCTGATGTGTAGCAAGGGAACACTGAAGCCTCTTTCATGATCTTTTTTCAGGCATTTGCCTCTTTGCTGGAAAAACAGCCTGTTCTTCAGTTATTGGTTTCAGGCTGGCCACCTCGGGCTCCATGAGTACTAGGGGTTGGCAGATGATGTCATTGTAAGAGAGGGCAGCAAAAGATGACACTTTTATTCAACTGCTATATATTCATGCAAAGGTTTTTTCTGAACAAGAATTGTCTTTCTCTTTCTATTTAGGTAATTGCTGTAGAAAAGCAGAAGTTTCTCTTGGCAGATGGGAGACGACAACCTCACATCTTGGACAGAATTTATCCTGGTCGGGTTCTCTGACATTCCTCAGCTCCGTGTTCCCCTCCTTGTTTCAGCTCTGATTATATACCTGGTTACCATTTCAGGTAACCTTCTGGTCATGTCTGTAATTTACTCTGATTCACATCTGCACACGCCCATGTACTTCTTCCTCAATAACCTGTCAACTGTTGACATCTGTTACACTTCGATTATGTTTCCGAAAATGCTGACCAGCTTCTTTACCCTGAACCCGCGGATCACTCTTCGGGAGTGCCTGGTGGAGGTGTTCTTTTTCATGGGAATGATTGCTACAGAATTCTTCCTCCTGACCATCATGTCCTTTGATCGCTACGTTGCTATCTGCAATCCCTTTCGCTATGTAATGACAATGAACAAGTCTGTGTGTCTCCAGTTAGCCACGGCAGCCTGGATCAGTGGCCTCTTAGTACCTATATTTAATGTCATCCTATTGTCAAAATTCTCATTCTGTAAGTCTAATGAAATCAATCACTTCTTCTGTGACTTCACAGCCTTGCTGAAGCTCTCCTGCACCAGCACCACCTCCATTGAAATAATCACTATTACTCTCGGTGTAATAGTGGTAATGTGTTCATGTCTCCTGGTTGTCGCATCCTACGTCCAAATAATCTCTTCCATCCTCAAAATTCAGACAACATCTCAGAGAAGTAAGGCGTTTTCCACATGTGCCTCTCACCTCACAGTAGTGGTCCTATTCTACGGAGTACTCATGTTTGTCTACTTAAGACCAGCCTCTACATACTCAGTGAGTCAGAGCAAAATATTCTCCTTATTCTACAGCGGGGTGCTCCCGATGTGTAACCCCATAATTTACACTCTTAAAAACAAAGAATTTAAAGATGCTTTGCAAAGAAGAAAATGTAAGACGTTTTAGAATGAAAACCTACCCTATAATTATTTTCATTGTACAATGATCTTTCTTCTCTATGTTGCCAATTGCATGTATTATAATATGTATCTTTTAACGCAAAGGTGAGTTGTAGGCTATTTGAAAAAAATGTATTCGGCCTCAAGTGTGGGTGTCATATAAAAAGGAATATCCCAAGGAATTTCTGTGAACATCTTTCATGAAGTGTTTCAGGAGCAATCAACCTAAGTAGAGGAGACAAAGGAGCGAACAGGACAAACAAACGTACTAGGCCTCAGTAAAATCACGTCATGCAGGTGTACCGACGGAAATGCGGGGGCAGGGGGAAACAAAAACGCCCACTCCAACAGGGCTCTGGGTTAAGTACAGGGAGGTTACCCCTCTCATGGAAGGTATGCTGAAATGCGGCAGTGCTGAACAATGTGAAGCGGCCCGGAGGCAAGTGCAGAGACTGGAAGGGGTGGCCTGGGATGTGTTAGGCTCTGGAGGTGAACCAGGCGACCAGTCTGCAAAAAAGTGAACAGAGTTAGGGAAGAGAAGGTGGAGGTAGGCAGGAGAGAAAAGAAAGGAGGTTAATAGGGGAGAGGGAGAGAGAGAGGAAGACAAGAGAAAGGTCTTGAGGAGTTTCTGGAACTTAAGGTGTTCTATCTCAAGACGGAGAGGCAGGGAGGCTGTTCCAGAGGGAGGCACCTGCAGAGGATAAACTCTGTTTGGAAAAACGGCTCACCCGCAAAGAGTTGGGGCAGGACCATTGTAAATCACATAAGAGGAGGACGTGACGGGATGATTCAAAAACCTTACAGGTAGCCCCAAATAGAAATGTTTTCAGAAAATGCACCACACTTTGGGAATCATAAGCACCTCACTAGAGGCAAATGGGAACTGCTATTTTGGAGAAACAGGGGTGGTGTGAAATGCTCTATGTGTTAACTAAATGTACTTGTTCTGTGGAGTGAAGGCTGAGGGCACCTAATGAAGGGGAAACCTTCCACAATACCAGTCCATTTGAATGTGATCTACCAGATCAGATGATCTGGTCCAGGTTTTATGACAATCAGCTCTATAACATAATGCGCGCATAGTTACTGATTCTCAAAAAATGTGAATTGCAGTCAGAAGTGTGAGTCGTGGTGACCACAGCTCTCTTCAGCTCCCCAGTAATGTAAGACAGGAAGGTCCTCTGACCCTTGACCCTCAGCAGTCCCTAAGTAAGGCTGCTCTGAACTAGCGTAGTGAACTCCAGCCCCATCCCAGAGAGCCTGAAGCTCCTTGTTGGCAGAACCAAGGTCTTAACATTAAAAAGCAAAGCTCTCCTTTCCCCCAGAGTCAATTTCATGAATGCTGCATTAATAGTGTTCATACTCTGCCTCATTATGAGTATGGTGGTAATTATGCATTTGTTTATGGAATTAGTATCAAATGTGTGTACTTTTACTGCCACTCAGTCCAGTGAATTTACCAGCAGATTGCAAGTGGTGCCGTTACAGTGTTGATCCCAATTGTCCTTAGAACTCAACTGGAGTTTTTGCAGATTTAAATTTGCTGATTTTTGGATGTGGAGTGCAGGGTCTGAAAATCCCAAATGGAGAACAGTATGAAGCCCAGAGGCACCAGTCAGCGAGTATTGGGGAGCAAAAGGCTGGCATTTGGTGCTGGTGAGAGATGGGCAAGAGATGGAGAGTGCAGAAGCTGGACAGACAGACTAGGTTGTGATGGTGGAAACAGTGGTAAGCAGAAGAAAGTGGTGAGAGCTGAGAGAGTGAAGAAGGAGGTGGTGATACCCAGTGTGCGAAGGAGGTGGCAGCATCAAGAGGAAACTGTGGTTGTCAGGAGGAGGTGGTAAGAACAAGGATATTGGATAATGTGGTATTATCAGGTGGAGGGGAATGAGGTACTGAGGAGGTGAAGGTGCTAGCAGTTAGTGACAGTAATATCGAGGAGGTGGAGGTGGTAGATCAGGTGGCATAGATACTACAGAGGAGAAGGTGGTAACTGATTCACAGATGAATGAGATAACATCAGGAGGGGAAGAGAGTGCAAGAGAGGAGACGGTTGTGAAGGTGGGGCTGAGGAGGTAAAGGAGAGCATTCCTGTAGTCAGACAGGGATTGTGATTACTCCCAGTGGCATATCTGCTTTTGCGACTATGCCCCACCATTGAGTCCTGGTCTATCGGACTGCAGAATGTCAACAGCTAGTAGTTGTGACGAAGGGTTCCGGAAATCCTGAGAGTCTACAATGACAAAGGAACTGAAGGGGGTGTCGAAAGGATGGGAAAGGACATTGGAAGTGCAAGAGAGGTATGTGAGGCTGGCATAACTGGAAAGGACTGTGTGAACTTCTCACAGAGAGCTAGGGTCCTTTCAGACAGAGGAGAAGCTCTTCTAACACGTTTTAGTTGTGGGAAAACCCGTTTTATACTCCAAGATGGAGATTTTCCTTTAACCTTTCTTCCAAATAAAGGAACTTACCAATACTTCTTGCTCCCAGGAATCTTTGTGACAAGTTTCATTTAATGGTTAGTAGAATGCAGTGAAAAATGTGAATACATACAAAATGCCTATTCTCTTTCGTTAAAGGGAGAGATTCTGCATAGTGGGATTTCTTCCATCATTAAACATATGCAATTCGAAGTATTGGTGGGCCTCGGCTAGTCTTTGAAGAAGATGAGGCAAAGGAGAGCAGATTGACCAGGGGAGCATAGTTGCATAATTTATGAAGGAAGTGATGTTAATAGCCTATGGGATTATAGGATCTACTAAAGGAGAGAGACATGCAAATGTTGATAACCAACCAGTCAAAAGCTGTCCCTGCAAATCTTACCCTGCTTAGATACATTGCCACTCCCTTCTTGTGCAGCCCCATGTCCCTCACCTGGAAACCAAGCATCTCAGCATGATGCCTGGAGGAAGTGAGCACACCAGACTCCAAGTGTTAGTCAAGACTAACCTAGAGCTGCAAAAAAAGTGTTAGCGAGCATGTTTTTGTTTGTGGAGGGGGAATAGTTCATCTGTCCACCAGCTATGGAAGTTCCTTTTTTGCATGTTGTGGTTTTGAGGGGGGCCAGCTGGTCTCGAGCGTTGAGGAGCGCAGTGTTGTAGACAGATAGGATGACTTCTGGGTTAGTGTTAGAGTGCAATGATTCAAGGGAGGCCAGGATGACAGGTTCCATTACTTCTTTAGTACATTTACGGGTGTGTCTAGCCATAACACGTTGGGGTTACATGTTTTGTGGGAGTCGAAGGGGGCTGTGGCCATGGTGAAGCAGATCAGTGAATGGTCGGTCCATGGTACAGGGTCGATGGAAGAGACTTGTCCAGATATGTTTGTGGAGAGGATCCAGTCAAGGATCCTTCCTTTGTCATGGGTGGGGGTGAGGACGGCTTGGGAGAAATTCTTCTCGTCGAGAGCTGAGGTGAGGGCTGTTACCTTCTGGTCCGCAAGGTCTATGAAACCTAGGTTGAAGTCATCTAAGAGTAACATTTTTGTTTTAGGAGAAGGGTGATGAGTAGAGTAACGTATGCGCCAGGTGTGCCCATGTGGTTGGGTTGGTCAGTAGAGTAATAGAATGTTAATGGTGATCTGGGGGCTGGACTTGATTGTGGCTAGCAGATGTTTGGAGCCCGGCAGTGTCTGGAAGGGGGAGGGTCTGATGAGGAGGGAGGATTTGGAGATGATGACGACTCCTCCTCCTTGCTTGCCCTCTCTTTCAGCTTGAATGTTTCCGTTATAGCCAATACACCAAGCTTATTATACAAAATGAGGTCATGGATGTCAGTGGCGTGGGCACAGATAGGGCAAGTGTTGGTAAGTGCACATGCAATGTGTTCTGTGCTCTTAATTGTGATGGACATGGGGTGCCAGGTGGGGGCTTGGATGATGACAGTTGCAGTGGGGGGATGGAGGAGTGCTTGGACGTAGCTGAGGTGCATGCAGTTGGTGTGAGGGGTGATGTTTTGGTACTCTCAGTTTGGGCCGGGTGGTAATATCTATTGGGAGGGTTTGGGGGTCAGTCAGTCTGGAGCGAAGTCTAGGTAGATGTGCTGTGCCCAGGCAGGGTGCCATGTGGAGCTGTGAATGGTGGGAAGTGGAGGCTGCAAGGGGGAGGGGTATGAGGTGCATGGTGGTCACAGTACTACGGGTGTGTGGCAGCAATATAGAGGGAGAGGGGAAGGCTTTCTGGTTGTGGCTGGAACTGCAGGTGGTGGTCTAGGCATAATGGATGGAATAGTTTTGATTGATCAAGATTGACTATGAGGTCTGAGGAGATGGGCGAAGGGGAGGATTGGCGGTACTTTGGGATGGTTGTTTGACTTCTGTGTTGAGTAGGAGATCTGATCCAGATCAGGGCAGCAGGAAGGGGGAAGGTGCGGAGAGCACTATGGGTCCAGGGGGCGTTGTGTTTGTAGGGCTCTGTGAGGCCAGGAACGGGGAAAAGGGTTCTTGATGGCACAAGGAATGGGTGATGTACTGGCATCAGGCAAGGGGGAGGGAGGCAAATCATGGCAGGCCTCATAGAATACAATAGAATTAGGCATGGGGGCCGACGTGAAACATTGCAAGCATCCTGATCATGACATACATTGGAACTGGACATGGAGACAGAGCACATATTATAGCAGGCACCATATAATACATTTGAATTGGGCAAGGGGTCTGAGGTGAAACATTGCAGGAATTCTGAGTTTAGCATACATTTGAGCTGGGCTTGGGGGCAGAACATGTATCATAACATACATCATTGAGTACATTTACATTGGGCAAGGGGGCCAGAGATGAAACATTGCAGGCCTTCTGAGTATAGCATGCATTTGAGCTGGCCATGTGTGCAGGACATATATTATAACATGCATTGTTGAGTACTTTTACATAACAGGCACCATAGAATACAACTGCACCGGTCATGGGGGCAGAATCCATGTAATTGCAAGCAGCATTGGCTTCTGTCACAATAGCATCATGAGAGGTGTTCCTGGCAAGATGTGCGGAGTGAGTGTCAGACAATGGATTCAAAGGTAATAAGGTGTGAGCGCTAAGTGGAGCTGGGTCAGTAGGGCGGGTTTAGTCATTTGGTGTTCAGCGTTGTCTTGGAGAAGGGGCCTGTGGGAATGTATAGACTGGATGGTGTGTTGAGAGCGGTAGCTGACTGCAGATGCAGATGTAGGATAACACTCCTTTGCTTCTGGTGACTGGGAAAAAGTAAAAGCTGCGGGTGCAACCATGAGTTGCGGCCCTGCAGGAGTAGAGGTAAGCTGGCTGGCATAGGTCACGTGTTCTCCTCTCCCGATCCCTTTATTTCTGTCCCAGACTTTTCCCAGCTCCAAGTCTGGAGACGTTTTCTCCATGAAGTTGTGTTAGGTAACCAATGTGATGCCCTCTCATACGGTTGGGTTTCTAAGAATGGGATCATACGGTTTCCAAAAACATCGCTTTGGGGTTGCCAGTCCTATGGTCCTAATTGTGACATGAATGGGTGCGTGATATGACACTACTCTAATGCCATTGCCTAATCTCCATGTAGGGTACTAGGCTAGCTGATAGCAATAACATGTCTATCCGCTAGACACTGCAATGTACACGAAAGAAATGGGTTTAATCCCTTTTCCTTGGGTGAAAAAACCTCAATATTTCAATTCATGGCAAGTCCCTAAGAATCTTGGCCAAAGTCCATCTCAGAGGGGCTTGACAATTTGTCCACTCAGGAATCCGGGGGCATATTTAAATCCACCCCCCCAAGATCACGTGGCCCTCGATGAATGATGCTCGTGGATGCAGTAGGTCTTGCAAGAAGTGGATTTGTTTCTCATTTGGTGCGTAAATCATCACGTTTCCGAAACCACTTGCCTTTTGCCATTATAAATCTTACCCTTTGTCTCTGTGTAACCCAGATAGCTGGAACACTGACTCTTTATGAAAAAATATCGCTAGTTTCTGCTATGGGCCAGGCATTGAAGTGGGAGCGTCCTATCGCGTAGCCTGTGTTCGTCTTGTGTGGCCATATGAGTTTCTTGAAGCATAACTAGTCCTGCTTTTATATCTTGTAGGCGTCTGAAAATAGAAACTCTCTTACATGCCACATTTAATCCCTGAACATTCCAAGCAAAAATTGATGTATTAATCAGATCCCATGCTCCATACCTCCCTCAATGTAAGGGAGAAAACGGTCACCGCTAGCCGGACTCCTCATCCTCTCTATTGTCCTATTACTGTACCTGCCATAATAATCAACATTTTAACAATAATAACTTTCAGCTTTTCAACTACCCTCCGACTCCCCCCACCATGAATCTCAGAATAACACATTTCTCCCTTCCTTGAATCTGGGAATAGGGTCTTGTTTCCATCTGTCCCCAACCTCCCGGTTCCCTCCACTTCCTCTCACAAATAGTCCCCTAATAGCTGCTTGTACACCGGCCACCAATGTGGCTATTGCTACTATCCCTTCCCCCACTATCCCACCTGCATCCACCAGAAAGTTTCTCTATGAACCGCGGTAACAGAACCTCCCTGTGCCTTTACTCCAAGAGGCCCAGTTCCTCTGCTACAACTTTGCATGCATCCAGCTCGTCTGCATCCAAACCTCCAATACCCATATCTCTTGGAACCCTGGCACTTCTAATTGCTGGTTGCGCACATTGTCCTCTACTTTGCTGATCCTCGGTGCAGCCTCCATGAATCTCGTATGCAGTAGAGATATTTTGGTGAGTAGTTCTGTCATACTATTCTGAATTTATTTAGTATCATCATTCAAAGTTGCTGCCGGTCTTTTCTGGCCATTGGCATGTCTAGGTCTGCTTGTTCTCCTGGGTCATGCTGTACTTGTGACACAATTGGGACTTCACCCTTCTTAGACTTCTGCTTTGCCCCCAGCATTGTTAGCACATCTATCCCCCTCACTGGCTTATGCTTTGCTGCCATGATGCCCTCCCGAGTGGTATGTGCACCCTTCGCACACCTTGCCTAAGAGTGTGTCAGCCACTCAGTTGCTTAATCTGCTGGTTTAGCCAGAATGATGCCTTAAGCCATTGCCCCTCCATTTATTGCTGGACCACACTATGTCCGCACAGCCACACCACTCATCCCAACCATCCAATCTCACTCGCGCACATGAGGTGCTTGCCCAGTGCATGACTCATCTTTGTGTCTGCTTGGTGCCACGTCCTCTGTTTCACTATCCATGCATGAGATTCCTGTCCTGTCTAAGCAGGGTGACCCTCAGGGGGCATTCAACCTAGATAGGCCGACTCCCTGGGGTGACCGTTGGGTGCTGAAGGGTTTGTGCCATGGGTATCTTCTGGAGTGGAGCTGCTCCTTTCTTGTGCTTCTCATTCTGCGGCCCACTGTGGGGCTCTCCCACTCCTCCTGTGACCCGGCTCACTCCTCACCTCAGCCTGCAGTCACCACAATCAAGCCTCCTCTCTACACTCTTCTGCCGTGTTCATTTGGACTGCGTCCCTGGGAGCTCCATGCTTTTCTAATTTTGAAGTGTGCCACTGTGGTCAGGAAAATGCCATTGCGGCTGCCATCTTGGTACTGGTCTGTGTCCTGTCACACTTCCCCACAGATCTACATGTGGTTGCTGTCCTATTCTACAGGGCAGAGATAGGTGCACACCTCATTTGGAGTTCGGTGTATCATTTTGCCCACCACCATGTTGCACCGTTTAGGCATCAGTAGAGGGAAGAACGGAGCATCCTCCATTGGCCATGCCCCACTAGCAGTGCATTTCTAGCCGCTCTTCAAGAGTTTGATCCTGAGTTAAAACCTTTGCTGCTATTAGAGGACTGAGCTCTAAAGGAGGAATAGTAATTATAGTTGTGGGAGGGCTGTCTCTTTAAATGATGTTTATCTTTGTGTATATGCATCCTCATTAGTCTAGAATTGGATTCAGATTAGATTAGGGGGCTGGGCAAGGATATGTTAGGTTTTGAGTCCTGTTAATTCCAGGCTGTCGCATGTCCATTGTGTGGCCTTGTGTTGGGTCAGGCGGGGACATTAGTCATTTAGGATTCAGGAAAAAGAGTAATAATCTGTACATGTGGGCAGATCAGCATTTATCATGTATATGTGCAGGTCGTGCAGGATAGTCCAAATTATTTAATATATAGACAGGTCGGTGATGGGTGGTGCGCATTGATGGGTATATGGAGAGGTGTGTGCTGGGTGGTCAGCACATGATTGGCATTGGATCTGGAAATTAGGGTAGAGAGCTATTCACAGAGGTTTCTCTATGTGAAACCGCATGGACAGTTAGTAAATGTGATGTAGCATTTGTTTTATCCTGTTTGGTCCTTATGTCCGTGGATGTGTTTGCATGTATCTAGTGCTTCTTGTCATAGTTAGGTCTTTAAGGTTCACAAATGCTCACAGATGCAGTGGGGTGTTGCATGAGGCTTAGGGGCAAGGTTTGCTTTGAGGTCTATATTGGTCGGTTCAGGTGTTGTTTTAGCTTTTCACGGTTGCAGTGGGGTGCTGCAGGAGCCTTATGGCTGGAGCTTATGGCTGAGGTCTACACTGCATTTTTAGGTATGTTGTGGTCCCGGTTGTGCTGAGCAGCTGAGACTAGAAATGTGGATCGGTTTACATAGATGGGTTGATATTTTGGTTGCAGTTGGGAGCATAGTTTGCATAGTTATATCTGTGGATGGCACAATATTGTGCCTAGTGGATAAGCGTTGACATGTTGCATAGTGGCTTGAGTCTGTTTTGCTTTTGCTTTGTTGCACTCTTGCATGAGATTTGGTTTTATTGGTTTCACCATTCATGTGTTTAGGATTCTGACTGCACGCAATGTTGGTTTGCCTTTGTTAGTTCCTAGTGTCTCTTGGTTCCCTTGCATAGGTTAACATGGAGGCCACCTGTAAGCTTTGGAGGGGAATGTGGTGTGTTTGGTTGAGGGCGTTCATGCTGGTCATATTCCTCCTGGTGGTGTCATTTCTAGTTGTGCTTTGTGGCGTGTTGTTGTTGGTGTGCATTTGCCCTGTCACTGTGGAGATTGTTTATGTTGTAGGCAAATGTGTTGATAGTTTAAAAGAGGAAAAAGTGTTGTGGTTGCATGTCTCTTGAGGATGTCATTGTTGTGATGTCAGAGTGAAATGAATGGCAGTGGAATTCTATGCTTGTATCTGAATTAATGTTCTAGGAGTGTCAGTTAGATTTGGGCCTAGCTAGAGCATGGATGTCCACCAATCTGTCTGTATGTCTGTCTGAGTGTCTTTGTCCACTTCCCTGAAACTGTGGGCTTACTTTAAAGTGTATACCTTGAGTATGGTGTACAAATTATATTAAAACCACTTAAACAAGAAGCTTGTCTGGACCTGCGAGCAGAAGCTCACTCTCCCCCAGGCTGCCTCCAAGAACACCATCGAGACCCTCCAGCACAGCAGCCACAACCCCCACAGAGATGTGCAGGAGACTGCATGCTAGTTAAAGATGGCTACAGGCATCACGGCCCCAGAGAACTTGAATGTCAAGTCAGCATCTAACTGCCCCCAGCCCATACCCTGGTCTGTGGGAAACACATAGGTGCCCAGAAACATACACTACGAGTACAAGCTGTACCCCCAGCTATGGGTATCATAGGGTTATCCCATGGGCATTGTCCACAAAAGGAAACATGAATAGCTGCACTGCCAGAGGCCCAGACTGGTCCTCAGAGGCATAAAACATACAGGAAAAACACAGAGAAATGGTAGGACGAGTTTAGGAGGCCATGTCCCTCCAAGAGGCATCACCAGCATTACTGTATTCATCAGGTTGATGTTCCTGTGAAATCTGTGTTAATGCCGCGCAAAGTCATTTTGACGTGTGAAGTGAAGTCAAACAAAAATCCACTGAGCTCCACTCAGAATCACAATCACTGCTCTATGTATTGCTACCTTTGCACTGTAACTATGTTTTAAGATTTCTTGTTTCTGTTGCGCCCGTCTACCTTAGGGCTTGGTGCGCATTACCAAACAAATAAATAAACACACAAACAAACAAACAGTCCTATCAGTTAGAGGTCTCTGCCCAGGCCAGAGACCATGTTTATGAAACCATGAATGGTCTTGCAAAAAGGTTTTGAGTCGGTTAAAACAAATACGAGTCTGGCTGATGAGTAGTCTGTTTTTGACAGAGGAGTGGGACTGTGGAGCAGGTTCTTAGCATTCGTTATTGGGCATAGGTGTCCAATTTATCTAGGCTTTATGGAATTAAGTTCAGCCTTTGATCATGATAATAGTTTAAATTATCGAAATGGTTATCCACTCTAGAGTTACCTAAACCATTCATTTCTATATTGGTGGCTCTCCATGAGAATTGAATTTCCAGAGTACATCTTGACCAGTCCGGGAATTAAGATACAGCCTTTACCGTGGGGCAGACAGGAGTGCATGCGTGGGGCAGACAAGAGTGCATGCGTGGGGCGGACTGGAGCGCATGGGGCGGACTGGAGTGTGCGGGGCGGACTAGAGTGCATGAGTGCGTCGAGCGAACCGGTGTGTGTGGAGATTGAGATGCATGGAGTGGATAGGAGTGCATGGAACAGACTGGAGCGCATAGAATTGTGTGACGTCTATAGTATGGTTTGGAATGCAGAGAACGTTTTGAACGAGCACCTAACCCATCATATCACACCACCATGCTTACTCTCCACTCTACACCACCACTCAACTAGAACACAGAGAAACTATGACACCATTCGGTATAACTGTTCTCATACCAACATCCGCCGCATACTCCACATCATTCCAAGTAAACACTGCTGGTTACACCCCCCCCCCCAGCCAGGTGTTCTCCTCAGGCCTAACGCAGCCACACTCGGTCTGGATAAATCCTGCCAGAACGAACACATACTCCTGATCTCTCAACCACCACACTTACCGCTAAGAAGAAGCGATTACACGAATACCGCACCAGCTGCACACATACCCAGTGCTCACATGCACCTTTGACTCTCTCTACTGACCTGAACTTCGGATCCCAAGGGCGTTCAACCTACCAGCACCTTCAGACCATACCAATGGTATATAAGGTGCTATATAAATGCAAAATAACATAACATAACAAGAGTCAAGGGGTTAGACATGGTTATATAATGTTATCTTATGATATGCCATTGGGCATTTGTATAGTGCCTTTTACCCAGTGGTATGATTCCAACGCACTGTGGGTTGTACGCCCTCAGGGACCGTAGTCCAGGTCAGTGGAGAGAGTAGTGTAGTAAATAGTGCTTGGATGCACTTGGTATGTGTGCAGCCTGGGCGGATTAAGTGTTGTATAGCTGCAATCTAGTGCTAGGCATGCAGCAGTGGTTTTGTGAGATCAGTAGGATGTGTGCAGTAAGGCCATTTGGACTTGGATAGCTGCATTCTGGTGGCAGTAGAGTTTGTCAATGGGATACTGTGTTCAGCTTGGCTGATTTTTGTGGGGTCTTTGTTCGAGACTGTTGAAGTGATGATGGAGGTCCATAAGTAAGTGTGCAGCTATGCCGAATTGGTCACGGAGTAAGGCTGTATTCTATTGTTTGTTTGCAGAGGAGAGAGTTAGCATATTGGTGAGTTTCAGTGTCTGTGTTGTTTGGAGGGTGACCATGTTCCTAATTACCTTCCCATGCCCATCAAGGTGACAGTATCCCCCTTTGGGGCAATTATGCTATGGTCATACCTGTGTCTTGTTGTGTCTGTAGTTGCTTATTGGAGTACCTCTGCATCCAGTTTCATTCCATCGGTCCTACCAGTACATCCTAAAAATGATGGCTGGTGCTTGTGAGCGCAGGCCATCATCTGTGGCTATGGCCATCCCTGTGTCTTGCTGAGTCTGAAGTTGCTTGTTGGTGGCACCTTCTCAGTGTGCGGTTGCATCACGTTCTGTACTAATGGACGTACGAGTACATCCTAGAAATGGTGACTGCTACTCAGGTCTAACATCTGGCCAGGCATTAATTGGCTTTATGAATCATGGCCACTCCACCACCAGGATGGGCTGCCATGCGGTCAACGTGCACCAATACATAGCTGGGAGGCAGGGCTTGCACAATAGAAGGGCCCGATGCCTCACACAACCACGTCTTGGTAAGAAACAAGAAATCAGGTAAATGATGAGAAACTAAGTCATAGCATTCCTTAGAATGTGCCACTAGCGAGCAACTATTTAGGTTTAATAAAGCCCATAGGCTGTAGAGTGTTCGGAGGAGTCAGGGACAGCACAGTGCTACAATCCAGAGCAGTACTTTCCAGGAAAAGAGACTAGGGGAGGAACGATAAGCTCTTCTGCAGTCCAAATAGAGCTGAACCGCCCGCCTCACATCAAGAGCGGTCCATTGAACCTCCTCCGGAGAGGAAGGAGAGGGGAAAAAGGAAGGAAGAACAATCTCCTCGGCAAGGTGAAACTTAGAACCCACCTTGGGAAGAAAAGACGGGTGCCACTTAAGAAACAAGGCATTGGGGGAAACCACCATGTAGGGCACCTCACATTAGAGTGCACCAAGCTCCCCCAACTCCTGTGACGAAGTGATAGCCACCAAAACTGCCTTCAATGTAAGGGCCCGAAGGGAACATTCAGACAAAGGCTCAAAAGGAGAAGAGAGCAGAGCCCGAAGAACCAGCGAGAGATCCCAGGAGGCAACCCAGAACCAAGGACAGGCAGAGTAAGAGAAAAACTCCAAAGAAGGCGACCCACCAATGAGTGACCACCCACAGCCGGTCCCCCAAAGGCCGAAATCACAGCCCACTGAGCCTTCAGGGTGGATACAGAGAGACCCACGTTAAACCCATCCTGAAGAAACTGAAGCACTGGAGCCCCAGAACCCAGGGAGGAGGAACCGCCAAGACTCAGACACCAGGACATGAATGACCCTAGTGCCTTTCAGAGGCCCTCAAGGTAGAAGGACGCTGGCCTCTCGGAATGTGAGAAACCAGATTGTCAGAGAGCCGCCCAGATACTGGGTGTGCCCTTTCAGTTTCCAAGCCCCCAGACCAATTTCATAGTAACCTCCACCCCTAAACGGCCCACCACTGCATCCAGATTCCCAGCAAGAGGCAACATGGGGGAGACAGCCAAGTTCAGGAGAAGGGGAAACCAGCACTTGCAAGTTCAAAGCGGAGCAACAAAGATCACCACCGCCTGAGAGTCACAGATGCGCAGCAACACCTTTTGAATGAGAGGGAGGGGCGGGAAGGCATATAGGAGCCCCGAGAGCCACAGGAGGTCAGAGCATCCACCCCCCACAGAGGGGACCCAGGAAAGAAACTGGGGGACCTTCATAGACAGGGGAGAGGCAAACAAGTCCACCCAAGGAGGCCCCAGAACCCTGTAGACCCTCTGAAATACCACCTTCCACTTAAACCACTCCCCAGAGGGGAACACACAGATGAGGCAATCCGCCACCACATTGTCCCAGCCCCAGATGTGACAAGCAGACAGCGACAGAAGATGAGAATCCACCCAAGTACAGAGGAGAAGAGCAAGAGACCCCAAAGACCAAGCCCGACAGCTCCCCTGGCGGTTGATACATGGCACAGTGGCAGTATTGTCTGAGTGGAGGAGACTAGCCCACCCCACCAAGATCAGGCAAAATGACTTCAGAGCCTTGAAAGCCGCCAAGAGCTCCCTCCAGTTAGAGGATGTGGGCGCGTCCTCCGGGACCACTTCTCCTGCAGCTCCCGACCCAGGGCCACTGCTCCACCCCACCAGGCTGGCGTCTGTGGTAACGATGATCGGGGAGGGTGGACAAAGCCGGAATCCAACAACAGATTGGGCAGGTGGAGCCACCAACAAAGCTGGACTCTGAGCGAAGGACCCACAGGGATAGGAGCCTCGAAGTCCAGAAACAACTCCTTCCAGAACCTGTGGATATGGAGCAACAGGGGACGTAGATTAAGTCTTGCACAGGGAACAAGGAAGACACACGTCACCATGTACCCCTGAGCCTGAAGAAAGTTCCTGGACGGGGATGACTCCCGAGCCAGAAGATGCACCAGGCAATCCTGCAGCATCTGAGCTCTGACAAGGGGAAGAAGAACATGCCTCCCTGCAGTCCAAAACCTTCCTCCAATAATCTGAAGATCCTGTGAGGGCCAGAGATGGGACTTCTCCCAGTTTATGAGAAATCCCAGCAAGTTCAGCAGAGCACAAGTAGACTCCAGGTGTCGCAGGAGAAAAACCCTCGACGTGCATTCAGTAGACAGTTGTGAAGGTACTGTAATGCCTGAATCCCCTGGAAGTGCAGGGCAGTGACAACCAGTCCCAGAACCTTGGTGAAGACTCAGGGAGCTGACTTCAGAATGAAGGGAAAGCTCCGGAACTGAAAATTATCCTTGCCCACTGCAAACCTGAGGAACTTCTGATGGGCAGACCAAATAGGAACATGCAAGTTGGTGTCCTGAAGATCCAGGGAAACCAGGAAATCTGAGTCCTACACCAGAGGAGTGACCCGCTGAAGGCATTCCATTTCGAACCGCTGAGTCAGAATGTGCCAGTTCAAGACCTTGAGGTCTAAAATCAGACGGAAGGACCCCAAAGTCTTTGGTACCAGGAAGACAATGGAATAAAACCCCAGACTCCTCTCCGATTGAGGCACCTGCCAAAGGACCCTCTTGGAGCAAAGTTCCCAGAGTGTCTGCTGCATCGCCAACCTCTTGACAGGGCACCTGTGAAGAAGCGTCTGGACCAGACCAGATGGAACAGGAGAGGAGACCAATTCCAACTTGTACCCACTTTTCACCAGAAGATTGACCCAGGCATCCCCCGAGAGCCAGGACGATTGCTTCCAAAAGAATGTCAGGTGGCCCCTGACAGGACCAGCATCAGGACTTCTGATGGCGAGGGTGTGAGTGGGGAGACCAGACCCGAGCGTCACTTCCACCCAGGCACAGGCTGGGGCTGACCCCGAGGGCAGGGGCGAGGCTGCTGGGGAAGGGCCGCTGGCCCCCACAGAGCCCCTGCGAGCCGGGGCAGATTTCATACGTAACTGGCCAGCTTGTCTTTTCACCTTGAAGCTCTTACCGACCTTGTCCTCCAGGGAATCCCCAAACAGCATCCGTCCTTCAAAGGAAATTTCATGGCAGTAGACTTCTGTCGGTCAATCCCTGGTAAGAACGTGTCGACACCCCCCCCACGATCAAACCCATGGACATGGTGGCTGCCTTCACACCATCATACGCCAAGTCTGACAAAAACTCCTCCTGAGACTTGACGGCCTACACAAGGGGCACAGGATCCAAGCTCTCCCCTGCCACCTTCAGACTTCCAAAGGCAGTTTCTGCCGTGTATGAGGCATACATGGCAGCCCGTAAAGCCAGATGAGACCACGATAAGCCTTCCTCAATGAGGCATCCACCTTACGATCAGTGGGGTCCCAAAGAGAATTGTCCGGGGCCAAGGATGACCTCCCCACCAGACTGGGAATGATGTCATCCACCAGAACCACCTGTAGCAGGTCCGCTTCCTCACCTGCAAGAGATACAGCTTGGCCAGGAACCTGGGGTGCGCTGACTTGTCTGGATAAACACGGATCAACCCGCTCCCTCAAAATCTCAGTCTTCATTTCAGAGAGAAGTGGATGACCCTTCTTGAGAGTGTGTTTAAACTGGGGTGGATGGGAACAAACCCCACCACCAGAACAGAAGGGGGCTCAGAGTCCCTTGTCCAGGTACTTGCCCTTGAATTCAGCAGACCTCAGGGAATCACCCAGACTGTAGGAAGAGCTGTCCAAGCATGAGGAAGAGGAAGGGGACACCCGCCTTCCACGATGAGGTTCAATCCCCTCCTCCTGCAGGGCTCTCCGAAAAACAAGCAGGAGCCGGTCCTCAGGCACCCTATGCCCCTTCTGCCATTTAGGAGGAGGAGGGGAACAGGGAGAAGATGAATAGGAAGGCAAAGGAGAGCGGGGTTAAACGTGACGCTTCCCCATGGCGGACAGCACCAATAACCAGAGCTGACCTACAAGCAGATAGGAGCAGCCCCAGAGGAGGAATAAACAGAGCCAGGTGGTGGGAGGTGGAGGGGGCGGGCCTGAGAAATTAAAAAAATGAGTTCCTGTGTGGAGGTGGGACACCTCATTGATAAGTGCTGGGACTAGGACGAGTGACGCGGAGGTAATGCGTGCTTACATACTGTCCAACACCTAGCGCAAAGCTCATAACAATTACAAGGAGGGGGCATGAATCATTGCTTGAAAAAATTTGGGAGAGGAGGTTTATTTCAAGTCTATTAGGCATTGAGGGATGAAAGTGTGATGCAATCTGGGAAACAAAGTCCATAAATTGCACTGATGTTGAAGTCAAATAATCATTTGAGAAACAAACAATGAGAATACTGAGAAAAAGATTATTTTTGAATTCTGATGATCAGGACAAGAGTAATGTTTAATGAATGCAGTAAAAGGAAGCTCATTCATAGTTTAAGCCGAATTGATAAAGCACACTATAGTACATGTTTGGAATCTATGCTTATTGAGACAGCCAAGTGAATTAATACACAGTAACAGCAAGACCTGAATGAAGAGTGTGTTCCACCAAATATGGCACTCCCACCTCTATGGCTAGCAGGACACCCCTCAGGTGACAGTAGTAGTAGTTGCATATAAAACGTTGGTCTATAGAAAAAAGGGATTACCTGTACTATGATCCCTGGTCCTTCAGGAGCCGTAATGCAAATGGAGAGACGTAGCAACTAAGGTGCATGATGGAAATTATCGTCCACATAGAGATTAAGCGGGAAATAGACGTATAGATACTTGACCAGACACAAAGCATAAATAGCCTGTGTGGCTAACACTCACCGGGTCTAAACATATGTACCAGTTATCCACATTACTTTATTGTGATGCGGGTGGGTTGGTTATGTGTGTGCTATTATACTATCACAGGGCATTTATGCTGCAGTTTTTCCCTGTTCGAAGTGTATAAATAGCAGGACGATTTTGACGAATTACGATTGGCAATTTCTTTGTTTTTGTTTTATTTTGAGACAGAGATATAGAACCAATAAGGAGAAGGAACACAAAGTACCCTATTCTATTAGCTAAATATGAGGGAAAGCGGAAACCATTTGTGTCATCTCTAAGGGTGGGTAAGTCTCCATGTGAGGTGTATTTACTTATGAGTTTGAGAGAAAATCCTGTGCCAAGATAATATAAACACAGAAATACATTTGAGTCTTTTATGATTTTAGGATACAGAAGCAGAGGCTGCATATCTGTATAGAAGGTTTCTGGAATACGAGTATCTAGAGAACACAATATTTTGTGACAGATGCACAGATTTTTGCTGTGGATCTGTAAGTATACTCTGGAAACGATTAGTAACATAGGCCATAATGGTGAATAGGCCAGAGAATGAACCGTTTTTTTTTATTACAGGTTATTGTGTCTCACAGGACCTGCATGAACAGGATACTACTAGGTACCAGTGAGGGATCTAGTCCACTACATCTTTCTACATCTCCGAACTTGAAATATGGGGTGAGTAAGATGTACTGCATTTACTTTGAGACTTGCTTGTGTGACAGTAATAGTTATTATAAAGAAATTGGGATGACATAAGACCATGAGAGATTTTAGTGATACTATTGTATGTTTTTTATAGAATTGAATTGGCTTAGTCCAGTCCATGGAAGGCGAGACATCTGACATTCGCTTTACGTCCTGAAGAAGGTCTTGAGAAGAGAGGGACAGGATTGGTTGTCCCATGACCGAAACACGTGTCGACTATATGAACTGTTCGGAAATTATAAAAAACTATGAATGACAGCATTATTAAGGATAGGGTCAGAAATACATGTTATATAAGTACATGTTGAATATATGTGTAACATTAAGCTGTGGTTACACTGTAAGATAGTAAGCTGTTGCTGTTTTATGAATGTATGTATGAATGTATGTATGAATGAGGGACGGAGAGTATTTGAGCATGAGTTTAGTTGTATAGAAGTGTGACTATGAGGTTTGTCTATGTCATTTTTATGATTAGGTATGTTGTAACATACAATGTATGATTATTTTGTAATTGATTGATTTAATACATTTTGTATAATGTACTAAACTAGTTGACGTAGTTAGTCTTGTCATCTCTTATCTACTGGTCAACCCCATGTACAATGTCGAGCCAACCATACATGGGCACCCATGACCTTCCATGTCCATGAAGCACAGGAGACCACTGTCCAGGCAAAGAAAACACATTCCCTAAGGTTAAGAATCACACGAATAACTCATGATACTGGCTGGCTTTTGAACAACTACCCATGGGGCTTAAGCACCATTGGACCACAGAGCACATAACACGCCCCATGACACCACACCCTAATACTACAAGAAGGTATCTGGACATGCTGCATGGCCCAGTTATGCGGTACCCATGAAGGGAATTGAGCACCTATGGGGGCATAGGAAAGCTTGCCACGGACATGCCCCCAACTCTGGCCAGTGCAGAGTCTGAAGGAGTCCCAACAACCCAGCCCCATTCAATCACTGCACAGGACACAGGCACCCTACCTGCTCACAAAGCACCATTCTATTTCTATCAGGCACCACACACGCCACCACTCCAGCTGACCCTGTGAGACAGATGTCCTTGGACTAATCCCTCCTGCCTGCATCTCGCCCATTCACACCAGTGCCTTCCCCTTGTCGGCTTGCTGTGCTCTCCATTGGCACCATCCTGATGACTCTGAGTCCCCTCCTTAGGATGTGGACGCACATGGAGACCCGGCATCTGGCATAGGGGAAGGCACCACCATCAAGCTTCTGGCCCGATACAACAACGCACCCTCGATACCTTCTGGGAGAGGCTCTCTTAGAAAGAGCAGCACCAGGAGAGGATGGAGAGGATCGTCAAGCAACAACTGGGCAACTCACAGGCAATGCAGTATGCTGTGCAGTGTGCGTCCAGGCAGGTGTGCTCTGGACTGCCTGCGTGATTGTGCTTCTGACGGCACAGCAAGCAATACAATAATGAGCCACAGGGTACTGGAGTTGGCTGACAATACATCCACCACCAATGAGAACATTTCCAGAGCTGTAACTCTCACCCTGCAGCATATTCAGAGTGGTGAACCGGCCAGTTCTGTGTCAGCCACCCCACCAGCGAGATCTGTGGTGAGCATGCCACCAATGCGCTTGCAACACCATGCCAGTCATCCACCCTCTCCAACACATGAAGGAAGCAAGAGAGGAAGGTAGTGGACGCATTGTGACTGACTGCAGACCATAAGGGTGTGGAGAGGGTAAAGTGTTGGGGATGAGGGTGTTGGGTGGGGATGGTGTTGGGGATCTACTAGAAAGGCTGAGTGATTAAGATCCTCACTTTTCCAATGATCTGAATGGCTGGCACGCATATCTACAAGTCTAATAACACCATGACCTAAACCGGTACCCTGGAAAGTGTAGCAAAGATTACACATTAAAAAGTAACCAGCTCCGGCTGACTTTAGAGAAACAGCCATACATGTATCAGTAGAATATAGCCAGGTACAGTTCTCAAAAAGCCAGTTTTCCCCTAAAATGGCTACGCACCACTTAATAATTCCACTCTGACACTGTATAAAAACCTAACACATAGAAAACAAATTCTGTGCCACTCAGATGACTGCTTAAACCAGTAATATTACAGTGGACTATTGAAAAGTATTGGCCATAAATGCAACAAGAATATGAAACTTGGATTCAAGTGGATGTCTGGTAGTTATATAAACATGGTCTCTGGCGTGGGCAGAGAGCTCTAACTGATAGGACCTTGTTATTGCTCTCTCCAACGTGCCTGGATTCAAATGCATTATGTTGACTACTGCTGCATTAGATGGAGTCTTTATAAAGTTTCACTTTTTTAAACTTTGAGCTACTTTTGGGAGATACCAATGTTCATGCAGATGACATTGTTTAGCTCCACTGCCCAAGTCCATTGTAATGCCTACATCGAAAAGTCCCCCTGCTTATTCCAGAGCAAATGTCCAATGCTGGGTTCCGCAAAAGTCACTCCTAAACAGCATCACAGAGAGCACATACAATCTAATCAAATCTGCAGTAACGGTGACATCTTGTTATCTTTTCCAACATTACCTAAGGTGTCAGAAAGGGCCAATGACATGGACCCAGGATTATCATTCACATTACTTTGACAACAACACTTAAAGGTCCAAATTAGATTATCTTTCCTCCAACCCTCCATCACGTGTCCAACCAGGTGCACATGTAATGTCCTCTGCTGTTGATTTGATGGTGAATGAGATGTAACACCCAAGCTGTGAATCTGACACTACTAACTCCATAACATACACATCATGGGATAAGAGGGGACTGGTAAAATCATCCACCCACTCCTTTGGCTTCCCAGATTTCAATGTATAAGACGATCTACCGTCCACAATAAGGTTAGTTTTTGTAGAAGTTTTCTGAGTGGACCTTAGAGGATTTTTATTTGACTTCACGTCAGACGTCATAATGACTTTGCTCGGCATTAACACAGATTTCACAGGAACATAAACCTGATGAATACTGTAAAGCTGGTAGTGCCTTTTGGAGGGACATGCCTCCTAAACTCGCCCTACCACTTCTCTGTGTTTTTCCTGTATGGTGTATGCCTCTGAGGACCAGTCTGGCAGTGTAGCTATTCATTTCTACTTTTGTGGACGACACCCAATGGATACCCCTATGGCACCCATAGGTGGGGGTACAACTTGTACCCCAAGTGTATGTTTTTTGGGCACCTGTGTGTTGCCCACAGACCATGGTATTGGCTGGTGGCAGCTACAAGATGACCTGACAGTGGCTCTTGGTGTCCTTCATTTTGGGACACCCAGGCCCTGCCAGAGGAATCAATGGATTCCTAAAGAAAGACAAGATGGCCACTGTAGACTCTTGGTTTATGTTGCCTTTACCCTTTGTTCCCCAAAGTCCTGGTGAGCCCTGACCCTGTCCCCTTCCCCCTGAGTGGCTGTTGGGTAGAAGGAACATACATGGCTCTACTCAAACCCAGTTGAGAACTTTTTTTTGGAATGAAGGCTGTGGAAATGCATTTGACGGCTTGAAGGAAAGTCTGTGCAGGAAACCTGTATTGTGTGCCCCTGACTATAGAAAACCCTTTATAGTGCAAACTGTTGGCAGTGACAGAGGAAGTGGATCTGTTTTGTCTAAGTTGGATGACAAAGGGAGATTGAGCCCCCTATCATTTTCATCAGCAAGCAACTCAAGGGTAGAGAACATAGGTGGGCCACTGTTAAGAAGGAATGTTTTAGCATATTTTGGGTACTTAGGCATTGGGTGGAAGGACCATATATGGCTCTGGGGCTGCCTCCTTTCAGACTCATTGCATCCTTCCCAGGGGCTGTGTGATGTCAGTACATCCCTGGGGTTGGACCTGTATGAATGGAGTTTGGAGTCAACTCACATTCTGTGTTATCAATGTCTGGTTTCGGTGTGTGTGCGTGAATGCAGTGTAGTTGGTGCTCACTCCAATCCACATTATGTGTTATGGGTGTCTGGTTGAATAGCCTGGATGCCTGTGAGCCTGATTGGTTGATTGCTTGATTGCCTGCATGAATACCATTGTGGCTGATTGACTGACTGGGCCTGGCTCAGCATGAGTGACTGGGGGTACAAATGTGTATATGAAGGATCCCCGTAATCACCAAATTGTTCTTGACTGGAAAATGAAGCGGAAGTCGAAACCAGAGCCAGTATCCAGGTTCCAGTTGGAGGAAGAAGTCTATAGCTGCTTCTCTTCATGAAATCCACTGGTAATTGCTCTTGGTAAGAATCGTGGACAGAGTCAAGAGAGGACCTTAATAGGAGACCTCTTCCCGAGCTGCAAGGGATCATTGTGCAACCAGCTGCTCTTCGTCAGAAGTACCCTGGAAGCCAGTCCTGTGTGCCTGACGTCCAGATAAGGAGTCGTGCTCAAGAAGTCCAGTGGTGTCACCTAGGGTCCAGAGAAGTATTCTTGACTGCTGGAAGCCCGATTGCAGTGTAGCACCCAGAGGAAGGGGTAACCTGGCATACTGCTGCTTGACACCCGGAGATGCAAATCTTCCAAACTGCTGAAGAATACCTCAAGGGACATCCTTGCCATCACCACTGATCATGTTTTCAAGCCGGAGAAGGTTCAGAGTCTCTGGGTGCAGATGAGTGTCCACCAGCGGGTTTCCCACTACCAGAATTGAACAACGATGTCCCAAGGAACCAGACTTGGTGATGGTCTGTGGTACAGTGCAGTGGTTGAGACCAGGGTACCAGAAGTCATCCTGGCATCTGTGCTGGGCTGCAGCACTGAAGATCCAAAAGAAGGTGAACCAGGAATTCGTGAAACCCAACATCTAATTCAGGCACTGCACCCTTCGTCGCTGAAAATCATCCAAGGTCCCAAATGGTCTTGTCTTCACCTACCAAGCTTTTTTCAGCAAGTTTCTCCTTCCTAGGACTTCCACAGTCAGAGAAATCATCGTCCAATGGAGACCACAGCAAACACTGAAACAGCTGCCTTTCCAACAGTGTTTGGATTCTTCTTATTTCTTGGCCTCTACATCCCAGTGATATATTCTTTCAGAGGGGGTCCATCCTCGCTTGGACCCATTGAGTAAAGTCAAACTCTTCCACTTTGCCTGCCCAGGCACCAGAGGTACTCTGATGAGGAAGAGCATCTCAGGTACATTGGGGTGGTACAACTTTAAAAAAGAAAGCAACGCATTAATGAACGTTTTTGGACTGGGCTGTAAAAGATAAGATAATGGGGGTCATTACGACCCTGGAGGTAGCCATGCCGCTATTTGCAGCATGGCTACCCCCATTCCTGGTACCAGGTCTGGGTTCCTGGAAGTGGGAAATACCTGGCCATTCCGACCTTGGAGGGCCCAGTATTTCCCCATTCCAGGAACCCATCCCCATTTCCATTCGAGCCCCCATAGGGCTCAATGGGAATGGGGAGCATGCTAACAATGGGCCCGTTAATGACGGGCCCACTGTTAGCATGCTGGACCACTCGCAGGACCCGCTAAGGATGCCTGGTAAAACCAGGCATCCTTAGCGGGTCCCGCGAGCGGAACTCATAAAGAGGCGGTAGTGAGTTAACGGGGCTGGCAGCTCCACCGGCCCCGTTAACCCCCTACTGCCCTCCTCATAATGAGCCCCAATGTAATCCCTAACGTTTCCACTACAGGTTGCCCAGGTGGGTGGATCCACACACAGAATTGTCTACCTATCCTAAAAAAAGCCCTCTGCCACTGCTCAATACTATCATAAAATAGTCCATAGGCGCCCCTCTGCAAGAACGAAAACGGTCCATTGACCTGTCCTTTGGGAAGGTACCCACTCGAGAGTCTGCAGCCACACTTTAGCTCACTGTAACTTTCACACATGGGAAATATCCATTTGCATATCAGTCTTTGTCCCGCCCACATGGGCAGTACAGCACCGCAATGCTATGGAAATTCCCTTCTGAACAAGAGTATGAACAGCAACCCCAGACACGTGTTTCAGCCTTCCTTGATCTATGCTGTTACACCCTTCTTAAGTATACACATGCCTATTTGAAAATGCCAGCAGTTGATGCATTTTTACTGAATTTAAGTCTAGTGTGGTACCACGTAGACTATATATATTGTTGCAATTTTTAAATAGTGTTACCCAAGCACAAAGTGCATTATTTATCTGTATATGATTGTATAGCAACCTTATTTATTATAAAGAAGCTGTGTTATCACCTAACATAGTGTGTGGACATTCCTTTGCTGGGTCTTTGGAGAAACACTACTGAACCTGCCTGCCTCACCTCCCGAAGTCTCAGCCTTGGGTGCTCGGCCAACATTACCAAATTAAGAGCCTTTTCTGGGGTGTTCTGTGCCTTTGTTCTACCATATGATATTGTATGATATGGCCTTTATAACGCCCCTGTACACAAGTACAGGGGGCAGATGTACAGATACCCCCTCCAGTCTTACATAAATACATAGAGGCATAATGTGCCAATCATCCCAACCGCTCCCCCCGACTGAATTAGATCTTTGATTAAATCAAGGCTATTTTCATGAAAATGTCATCATGGGTACTTTCTTCCCGTAAATATGTCACCATACAAGTTTGATCTTTCAGTAACACTTTGAAGCAATGTGGGTTCCTAGAGTCACAGAGCCTGCTTGATCCAAGCTTATTTATTTATTTAATTTGTTATGCGCCCAGACCCGAAGGTATCATGGTGCTGGTACCAGTTATAAGAAAGAAAAATCACAGTCAAAGTTATTTGGTGAAACAGAGTACATGTGTACATATTGTATTGATGAGTTCATAACAAAAGATCAGTGATACACACAGTTGTATTTGTAGTTCTTGAAGAGCCAGGCTTTTAATAGCTTCCTAAAGGTTCGGTAGGAAGTCTAGTTTCTGATGGGTGGGGGCAGCGAGTTCCAGAGATTGGGGGCTGTGACCATGAAACTCGATCTTCCGGCTCATTATATGTTGATGAAGTTGGGGGTAAGTAGTGATAGGGAAGAGGGGGAATGAAGGTTTTTAAGTGGAGGCGAGTGTTGAGAAAGGTAGGTTTTGTTTTGTGAATGCAGCGATGGGCAATTGTGAGGGTCTTGAACTCAATACATGCTTTGGTGGGTAGCCAATGCACATCTCTTTTCGCTTTTGTGATGTAGTCTGTGCGCTTTAGACCCCAGGCAGCTCTGAGGGTGTTATTTTTTAGGAGTTGGAGTTTTGTATAGGTTGTTGACTCAAGTACCTGTGAGTAGGGTGTTGCAGTAGTCTAATTTACTTCCTATGATTACTCTGGCAAGTGTGAGGCACTTGTCTGTTGGCAGGAATTTTCAGATGAGGTTGATGAGCTTGGTAATGTATGCAGTGGAGAAGGCGCGTGAGTTGATATGTTTGTGCATGCTGAGCTCTGTATCTAGGTAAAACGAGAGGGTTTTACATGACTTCATACCAGGATGGGGTTGCCATTGCTGGTGAAGGAGACATATATTGCCCTAGTTTTTTTGGGCTGTGAAGGTAGTCAACAATGAGTAACTCAGTTTTGTCATCGTTAAGACATAGTTGATGGTTGGTCATCCAATTTTGTATGATGCTGTTTGTTTGATGGATCATGATGGAGTCTTGAGAGTAGTTGCCTGTGAGGTGCAGGAGGATCTGGGAGTCATCAGCAAAGTTAGTTTACTGGGCATTCAATTTGTCTAGATGATCGAATAGGGGTTTGGTCTAAATCTTGTACTGTGTGGGAGAAATGGAGGATCCTTATGGTACACCGTGTGGGCATGGGATAGGATCAGAGGCTTCATCGCCAATGAAGACTGTGGAGGAATGATCGTTTAGGTAGTTTTCAGAGAGAAGTGGAATTTTGTTCTGAGGTGTTCGTAGAGGATATTGTGGTCGAGGATGTCAAATGCGACTGAGAGGTTGAGGAGGAAGAGTAGGTGAAGATTGCCTGAATTGCAGGTGCATTGGAGTTGAATTTTAAGGTCTAATAGGGCTGATTCGGTGCTGTGGTGGGGTCTAAATCCTGAAGGATCGGTATCAAGTAGGTTGTGGCGTTAAAGTTAGGATTTGATTTGAGTGTAAGCAGTGTTGTCCAGTATTGTTAGAAGGAATGGGACAGTTGTGATTGGTCGATAGTTGGGAGGGCAGAGTCCAGAGAGGGCTTCTTCAGGAGAGGAGTGAGCCAGGCCTCTTTGATGTTGATGGGTATGATCAGTGGCGTAACACAAAATGTGGGGGCCCCCTGCGAGCCATGCTGAGGGCCCCCGCCCCCAACTCAGCAAGAAATCACGGGTCGCACCACACTCTGGGCCGACCTAGATTAGCACGTTTGCGCAATACGCACAAATGTACTGTTGAAGGGGTATGCCGCACACTGCACTAGGAGAAAGATATAAATATATGTTTTAATACAATATACAGCACACTGTCTGAGAAAAATTGGCTAAAAAGCCAGAGAGTTTGCAATTTGTTTGTAGTGTAACACCAATCCAATACATGCAAGTCACCAACAGTGCACAGCATTAATACTTTGCTATTAAAAATCCCATGCCTCAATGAAAACATGTCCAACTGGCTGCACAATGTAGACCAGTTTAGACACGTAATACCAATACAGTAAAGCATGCCAGGCCATATTTAGACATACCTAGACTGGTTGCACCAAAATGCCAGTCGAAGCAATAACACTCATCAAGAAGAGAACACACATTCACGCTTGCGTCTCTGTGGCCTTGTTAGGGAGAATTCTCAAAAAGGTGCTAATTCCCTTCACCGTAGAGACCCCCAGACACTTTGCTGGATTTTGAGGACTTGATATTTTTTACCTGGAAAGAGTGTGAGCCTTTTTTCCCACTCTTCCCACTCTTTCACATGTGGTGATGTGTATTTTACTCTTGTGTTCTTTTATTATGGAGTTTTAGATAACTCCATAGGCATCATGTTTTCATGCGTGTCACATAGCACCTTCAGTGCAGTGACACAGGGATGTCTTTTAGACTTCCCAAAGGTTTAAATACCTTCTCTGGGATAAACTACTGTTTCCTGCAAGAGGCACGGAAACTGCTCTCCTGAACACCCATGAAGATCTGCTCTCTAACCTTGATTACAGCATTCCTTCTGTCCTCATCCTACTTGATATTTCCCACGCTTTCGACACGGTCAACCACGCCATCCTGATCAATCTACTCCATGAGAACCTGGACATCACCGATCAGGCCCTTGAGTGGCTAACCTCCATCCTCTTGGACCGCCCCTCCCAGGTGCAACTTGGTCCCTTTCTCTCTGCCACGTCTCTCTATACCAGAGTGCCACATACACTGGGACGGGGAAGAATAGTGCTAGGAGTAATTAAGATTACCATAAGTAATCAAGGCATTAAACACAAGTAGTGGTGCGACACCATTGAGTTGTCTGGGATTCAGCACCCCCCGCCCCCACCTGAAATGTTGGGTTATGTTGAATCGACCTGGCTGACCTTCAGAGCAGTTGCTGGGCAGAACAGAATACAGAAGATAAACGGCACCTGGGTTTTGCTGTTAACAAGAGCCCAGCATTTACTAACATAAAGCTTTTCACTGTTAATACCTGCATTCAAATGGCGAATTGTTTAGGCAATTGAAATTGTGATGTAGGTTTAGTACTTGCATGCCAGAGGAGTGATTGGAAGGGTAGACAGGGAACAGGATACCACTCATTCTTGCAGCAGTCCATAATTGGGAGCTTTCAACCTTTAAGGAGAGAGTTAACTGCTTGTAACATTGAAGCTGCACTAGAATAGTCTCATTAAAATGCGTAAAGAAATCAGATGCCCCCACAAAAATAAGTTTGCCCCATTTGAAGGGTTAACTTCCCCGAAATGTAGGTGTTATTGCACCCCTAAACGCAAGCACACACACCATTTACCATATACACACATGCACACCCAGACATCCATACATTTAAGCTTGCACCCTTTCACCATACACTCAAACACGCACACATCATGGGGTTGAGGGGAGCCCTATTACTTCACAAATAAATTGTTTCTTTTTGAAGTCACTCTGACTTCATAAAGAAATGATTTCGATAAGGACCGAACCATAACATAAATAATTGCTTTATGAATGCAGAATGACTTCAAAAATAAACTTTCTTTTTGAAGTCATAGGCTACCCCCACCCCATGACATAGAGGCCTCCAGCCTAGGGTCTTCCATGGCATGGGCTGGGGGACTCCATCACACTTCAAAAAGAAAGTTTCTTTTTGTAATCACCCTGCCTTCATAAAGAAATTATTTCTATTACAGAAATCATTTCTTTATGAACGCAGAGTGAAATCAAAAAGAAAAAAAATATTTAAAAAAATAAAATAATATTTGTCTTTTTTTCCCTCCAAGTTGTGCCCCCTCCCAGGACATGTGCTGGTGGTGCCCCCTGCAGTGCAGGGGCCCCGTTACGCCAGTGGGTATGAGACCAGAGGAGAATGAGGAGTTGACAAAGTCCTCTATGGAAGGGGCAAGTGTTTCTGTGCAGAGTTTAATAGTGTGATCTGGACAGACGTCACCTATGCAGTTGGTCGGTTTGATAGTTCTGATGATGTTAACTACATCATCTGAGGTGACTGAAAGGAAATGGAAGGGGGTGTTGGTGATGGGGTGGAGAGGGGTAAAGTGGGGTGACAAATGGGGGTGACAGTGACTTTCTTGGTTATGGTTTTCTCTCTTAGTTTCTGAGTTTTGTTAGAGAGAGTTGACTGAATAGAAGTACACCAGGCTTTGTTTTTGGGGAAGTGAGAAATAGGAGGTGCAGAGGTTTTGAGTTCTTTGAGAATTGTTAAATGCTCTCTGGCATTGTACCTGGCATTGATAGTTGTGAGGGCTGATTTGTAGACTTTGCCTACCGTTATCGAGACAGCTTTGTTTTCTATGGAGGGGTGATTTCTCTACAGGTGTTCAAGAGCCCATTTTTGTCTGCTGAGGGATTGGTGTTCCTCTTTTAAACAGTTGTTGTGGTGTAGTGGCTTACTAGGGTTTGAGGTTTTGTATGGGGCAAGCATATTGAGTGTCGGTAGTAAAGTGGCATTGTAGGTTTCTGCATGTGATTGTGAATTGGCTAGGTTGGTTGGGGGTATGTGATGTTTGGTTATAGTAGGGGCAAGCACAGTGTTGGTGAGTAACCTGGTGTAACATGCTGTAATGGTGACGGGAGTAGAGGTCTGACTGCTGGCTGTGTGGCTGAGAGAGATATTGAGTATGCTTTAATGGTGGTGCTTTTGCTTAGGTGCACAATCCAGTCGAGGGTGGATCCTTTTGCGTGAGTTGGTGAGTTAACCATCTGGCAGAAGTTCGTTTTTAAAAAGGTGGTGATAAGGGCAGTGGATATGTTATAAATAGGATAATTAAACCTTAGCTTAAAGTCACCTAAGAATAGTATCACAGAACTACTCATGAACATATCTATGATATGATATGATATGATATGGCATTTGTAACGCGCCTATATACAAGTGGTTCAAGGCACCGTGAGGAAAGGAAGGGGTAACAGATTGAGGTTAGAGACAACAATCTTACTAGGCCAAGTGCAGGGGAGGGGTAGGGGAAAAGTGCCAGGGGAAAGGGCAGTGCTGTACATGAGATCAAATAGTAACAAGAAGTTTGGCCAGCAGGTGGCGGGTGCAAGGGTAAGTGCAGGCAGAAGGTGTCCAAAAGTGCAGGTAGGGGGACTGTAGGGTTACAGATACAGATCCAAGTGCAAGGGTTGCTGGGAGGCAGTGCAGGTGTGCAACTGGGCGTACAGGGACCTGGGCCCGAATCAGAAGGTAGCCAGGTGTCCAGTGCAGTATCAGACAGGAAATCAGCAGGGAAGAGTAGAGAGAAGCCAGAAGCAAAGCAGAAGGTCTTGAGATGCTGCCAGAACCAGAGATGTTTCTAATCAGGTTTCAGATAGGCAAGGAGGCTGTTCCAGAGGGAGGCCCCCGCCAAACAAAGATATCTACCACCAACACTTTGCTTGGAGAAGTGACTGACCCTGAGGGAGTTGAAGGTGGAGGAGTGAAGAGCTCGAGTAGGAAGGTATTTGCGAAGAGAGAGTTAGAGGTATTGAGGACCCAGGCCCCAGAAAGAAGGCCTTGTGGACAATGCAGAGGGCTTTGAACTTAATCCTTGCAGCACTGTGAGCCAATGTAGAGATTTCAGTGCTGGAGAGATACAATGCCTGGGCTTGAGGCCAAGGATAAGTCTCGTAGTCCTGTTCTGGATGATTTGCAGAGGGCTGAGAGTAGAAGCAGGCAGATTTAAAAAAGATGCTGTTGCAGTAGTCCAGCCTAGAGAGAACCAGAGCTCTAGAGATAGTGAGCTTCAGGGGGAAGGAGAACAAAGGAAGAATACCTCAGAGGAGGTGCAGTTGGTAGTTTGACTACTTAAAACATCAGATGTGTGAGGAGAAAAGGAGCTTGTGGAGTCGAAGATGACCCCAAGGTACTTAACCTTACATGTGGGAGAAGGAAGAGGGACAAGGGAGGCTGGCCAGAGAGTGACAGGAAAGGAGGGTGCAGGTGTGCCGATGAGGCAAATCTCTGTCTTACTGGCATTAAGTCAGAGATCGTTGGTGGCACACCACTCCTGGATAGCGGACAGACAGTCAGAGATGAGATAAAGGGGGAGAAATGGCAGAGTCTCATCTGCATAGCATTGAGAATTGGAGCAGAGATCAGCAATGCGATGGGCGAGAGGTGCCAGGTATTGGTTGAACAGCCAGGGAGAGAGTTTAGACCCTTGTGGAATACCAAAGGTAGAGAGTGAGATAGAGGAAAGGAAGGACCCAAGTTGGACCTGGGAAGGTCGATCAAAGAGGAACAAGGTCAGCCAGGCCAGGGCCAATCGGTGATAACCAGGTTATCATGGAGACGATTGAGCAGGATGGCATGGTTGACTGTGTCAAAGGCAGAATAGAGATCAAGTAAGATGCGAACAGAGGGAAGATTAGAATCAAGGTTAGAGAGGAGGTCTGTGCAGGTCTATGCTGGATACGAGATTTGTGGAGGCTGCAAAGAGGATCAGCAAGGCGAAGGACACTGTGAGTAACCAGCAACTAGAAGTGCTGGAACTCACAGAGGGAGTGGACAAGCTGGCGTTGTAATATGGGTCCATGCAACCCAAGCAGGTTGATTTGGGAAACAGATCCAGGCATAATAACATCCGGATACAAGGGATTTCCAGACAAAAGCCTGATGCTGAATTGGGGGACTTTTTGAAAGACCTAATCGGACACATACTGCACGTAACCGACGAGACAGAGATTAACCTGGATAGAACCCACTGCCCATTCTCAGCCATCCAACAACGTAATGACTGGAACCCAGATGTGTTATCCAAAATACATTTCTGCATGCTGAAGGAGAGGATAACGGTAAAGTCCAAACAACAACTAGAGATTTGATTCAAGATGCTCAAATACTGATCTTTGAAGACCTTGCGATGGGCAAACTGATTAAGCAGAATTCCATGCATGAGGTGACCACCTGGTGGCTCTAAGCTAAGAGGGTCCGATACTGATGGGGGTTTCCCTGCTCGCTACAGGTCACATATGAGGGTCTCGCTTGGTCCATCTCTGCTGCGGAGGAGGCAGACCCCCTCATACACAGGGAAGAGCAGAGTGTCCAGGCAAATCGCAAAGCTAAGACAGTGAAACCGTGGTCACACAAAAAGATTCCATCCACAGAAATGAAAAACTTGATGTGCAACAGAGGGCCCAAGGAATGACAAGATGGTAATGGAAGGAGATCCCATCACTGGGTACACCAACGTTTGAGAATGCGGGGGCATGGACCTCAGGAACTGTTTGGACATAACAGCAGAGGGGAAGGGTGCGAGATCAAATGTCTGGGGTTCCAAGAGATATGGGTATTGGAGGTTGGGATGCAGATGAGCTGGATACATGGCAAAGTTGTTGCAGAGGAACTTGGCATCTTGGAGTACAAGCGCAGGGGTGTTCTGGTACTGCAGTTCATAGAGAACCTCCTGGTGAATGACATTGGTGGCTCTGGGGACATGCAGCTATTAGTGGACTATTTGCGATCAGGCAGTGGAAGGAAAAGGGAGGTCGGGGACAGGTGGAAACAAGACCCTTTCCTCACAGAGGAGGATGGGAGAAATGTGTTATTCAGAGAATCATTGCGGGAGCAGTGGGAGGGTAGTTGAAAAGTTGAAAGTTATTATTGTTAAAACAGTTGATGATTATGGCAGGCACGGTAATAGGACAATAGAGAGGATGAGGAGTCCGGCTAGCAGTGACAGTTTTCTCCCTTACATCGAGGGAGCTATAGAACACAGGATTGGATTACTACATAAATATCCAAGATTAATATATTTGCTTGGAATGTCCAGGAATAAATGTGGCATATACGAGAGTTTCTGTATTCAGATGCCTACGAGATATAAAAGCAAAACTAGTAATGCTTCAAGAAAGACATATGGCCAGACAAGATGAACACAGGCTACGCGATAGAGCGTTCCCACTTCAATACCTGGCCCATAGTGTAAACTAGCTATATTGTTTCATAAAGAGTTGGTGTTCCAGCTATCTGGGTTACACAGTGATAAAGGGAGAAGATTTATAATCGTAAAAGGGAAGTGGTTTCGGAAACATGATGACATTCTGTTTGATTTATGCACCAAATAAGTAACAGATCTACGTCTTGTAAGACCTACTGCATACACCAGCATCATTCATAGAGGGCCACGTGATTTTGGGGGGTGGGGACTTCAATATGCTCCCGGATCCCTCAGTGAACAATTTGTCAAGCACCTCCTGGATAGACTTTGGAAACGCATTAGGCTTGGCCAAGATTCTTAGGGGCTTGGCTTTAATTGAAATGTTGAGGTTTTTTCACTGAGCGAAAAGGGATTACACCCATTTCTCTCATGTACATTGCAGTGTCTCTCAGATAGACATGTTGTTGCTATCAGCTAGCTAGTACCCTACATGAAGAAAACAGGGATTGGCAATAGAGTACTGTCAGATCACGCACCCGTTGAGGTCACAATTAGGACAATAGGACTGGCAACCCCAAAGCGATGTTCTTGGAAACTGTATGATCACATTCTTAGAATCCCAACTGTATGAGAGGGCATCACATTGGTTACCTCATCCTACTTAATGGAGAACAAGTTGCCTGACATGGAGCTGGGAAAAGTCTGGGACAGAAATAAAGCGTTTGGGAGAGGAGAACACCCGACCTATTCCATCCAGCTTATCTCTACTACTGTAGAGCCAAAACCCATGGTTGCACTCACTCCAGCTGCGGCTTTTACTTCTTCCCAGTGACCAGAAGCATCAGAGTGTTCTCCTATATCTACAGTCAGCTACCGCTCTCAACACACCATCCAGTCTATACATTCCCACAGGCCGTTTTTCCAAGACAGCGCAGAAAACCAAATGACTAACCCCGCCCTACTGACCCAGCTCCACTAAGCGCTCACACCTTATCACCTTTGACTCCATTGTCTGAGACTCACTTCGTACATCTTGCCAGGAAAACCTCTCATGATGCTATTGTGACCGAAGCTAATGCTGCTTGAAATTACATGGATTCTGCCCCCATGCCCGGTGCAGCTGTATTATATGGTGCCTGCCATGATGTTTCCTGCCCCCATGCCCAGCTCCATTGTACGCTATGCTCAGAATGCCTGCAATGTTTCACCTCTGGCCCCCTTGCCCAATGTAAAGGTACTCAACAATGCATCTTATGATATATGTCCTGCCCAGGTGCCCAGCTCAAATGTATACTATGCTCAGGACGCCTGCAACATTTCACCTTGGGCCGCCATGCCCAATGCTATTGTACTCTATGAGGCCTGTCATGACTTGCCTCCCTCTCCCTTGCCTGATGCCAATACATCACCTATTCCCCCTACCATCAAGAACCCAGCCAACGCTACCTGTTCCTGACCTCACAGGCCCCCTACAAACACAATGCCCCCGGGACTGATAGTGCTCCCCGCACCATCCCGCTTCCTGCCTGCCCTGATCTGGATCAGATCACCTACTCAACACAGAAGTCAAACAACTGTTCCAAAGTACCGCCAAGTTGCCCCTTCACGTATCCCCACAGACCTCATAGTCAATCTTAACTTTCAACCAATCAAAACTATTCCATCCATTATTCCTAGACCACCACCTACAGTTCCAACCACAGCCCAAAAGCCTTCCTGCTCCCTCCATATTGCTGCCACATCCCCCTAGTATTGTAACTACCATGCACCTCATACCCCCACTGTATCCTCCACTTCCCACCTCTCAAAGCTGCACATGGCACCCTGACTGGGCACAGAATGCCCACTTAGACTTTGCTCCAGACTGACTGATCCCTCAACGCCCAGATCTATTACCACCACACCCATACTGACAGTACCAAAACACCAGCCCTCACACAACTACATGCATCTCAGCTACCGCCAAGCACACCTCCATCCTCCCAAAGCCACTGCCCCTGTCCAAGCCCCCACCTGGCACCCCATGTCCATCACAATTAAGAGCACAGAACACATTGCATGTGCACTCATCAACGCTCGCTATATCTGTGCCCACGCCACTGACATCCATTACCTCATTTTTGATTAAAAAAAGCTTGACCTATTGGCTGTAACGGAAACCTGGCTCCACGAGGCAGTGCCCACTACCCCTTTCTCTAGCTCTACCCATGGGATACTCCATCGTACAAGCTGACAGAGAGGGCAGCCAAAGAAAAGGAGTGGTCATCATCTCCAAATCCTCCTTGACTGGATACTCTACACTAATATATCTGGCCAAGTCTCTTCCTTCGACCCTGTACCATGGACCGACCATTCGCTTATCTGCTTCACCATGGCCACTGCCCCCTTCAACTCCCAAAAAACAGGTGACCTCCACTTGTTACAGCTAGACACACCCGTAAACATACTAAAGAAGTAATTGAACCCGTCATCCAGGCCTCCCTCGACTCATTGCCCTCTAGCACTAGCCAGGAAGTCATCCTCTCAGCCTATAACACAGCGCTCCTTAACACTCCAGACCAGCTGGTCCCCTCAAAACCACTACATCTAAACAAGTAACTTACATAGCTGGTGCACAGATGAACTATTCTCCCCCTGCAAACAAAAACGAGGTCTCTAACATATATGGAGAAAAAAAAACACCCCACCAGTCAGGCAGCCTTTAAACACTCTGCTAGGGACTACAAAACAGCCATTCTGACCACTAAAGCCAACATTTATAATGTCAGAATAACTGAAGCAAACGCCAGTACAAGAGAGCTCTTCGAAGTCCATAAAGATCCTGAAACACCAACACCCCGCCCCCACTGACACTGTCTCTAAAAGCAACACTTGAAGCTCTCTCATTCCGTCAGCCTAGCAACCAAAACCCTCAACCTCAGGGATAAAACCACTCTGAAAAAATCCAGCCTCTCGCCCTTGCGCTCAGCCTCCTTGGAATCCATCTCTTCCACCACACTCAACATCCCACTATTTTACTTTTCCCCCATCTCACCGACAGAGGTGCTCGCCACCATTCAACTCAAACTGCGCTGGCGGCAACTGCCCAGCCCACATAGTCAAATGTGTGCTGATCCCTTCACTCCCACCATTGCCAATTGCCATGAAGTCCAATATTGTGCCCAGCTCCATCAAAGAAGCCTTGGTCACACCACTCCTGAAGAAACCTTCCCTCAACCCCAGCCTTTGCACCGACTACCGCCCCATTACGACTGTACCCTTCCTCCTAAAAATGATGGACCGGACCACCTACTCACAGCTCCAATCTCACCTAGAACTCAATAATCTGCTGGGCACTGGCCAATCAGGTTTCAGACCCAGACACAGCACAGAATCCGCCCTTCTTGATGTAGAGATTCACCTCAATCTCATCAATGATGCTGGGGAGCTCACTATCCTCCTCCTCCTAGGCCTCTCGGCGGCTTTCAATCTTGTTGAACACATGATTCTATGCCAGCACCTCACTGCCTCCTTCAATCTCTCCCTCGAAGAGGCAAACTGGATCAAGTCCTTCCTGTCTGAACGATCCTCCAGGTTCTTTGTGGAATTTGGAAGCAGCGGATACCATACCTGTCTCCTACGGTGTCCCTCAAGGATCCTGCCTCTCGCCTACCCTGTATAACATGTATACCAAAACCCTCTTTGACCACCTGGACAGCCTCGGCATCCCATGCACTAACTCTTCTGATGACACACAGGTCATCATCAAACTCACTGGCAATTATGAACTAGACTCAAACAACATCAATCCCATCTACAGCACCATCCAGGCATGGATGGCAACTCACCACCTCTGTCTGAATGATGAGAAAACGCAGCTCCTTATCATGGATTCCTCACACCCCTCAAACACCGCGACTCGCTCTTTGCATCCTTCTGCATTTATGGGAACATGACCCCAGGGTACTCCCACATCAAAACCATTGAAGTCTACCTTGACGCTGAACTAAACATGCAGAAACATGTCAAGTCAGTCGCCTCATCCGCCCCCTACTCGACCAAACTTAAATAATAATAACTTAATATTTGTGCTTATAATTCCCAAAGTGTGGTGCTTTTTCTGAAAACATTCCTACTTGGGGCTACCTGTAGGGTTTTTTAATCATCCCTTCATGCAACTCCAGGCCTTAAAAGTGTACCTCCCCTCTTATGTGCTTTACAATGGCCCTCCCCCAACTCTTTGGGGCTGAGCAGTTTTTCCAATCAAAGATTAGGGGTTAGATCTTTATCCTCTGCAGGTGACTCTTTCTGGAACAGCCTCTCTGCCCCTCTCTGTCTTGAGTCAGAGCTCTTTAAGTCCGGAAACTCCTCAAGACCTTTCTCTTCTCTACCCCTTTCTCTCTCCCTCTCCCCTGCTAACCTTCTTTCTTTTCTCTCTGGCCTCCCTCCTCCTTCTCTTCCCTAACTCTGTTCAGCTTTCGGCAGACTGGTCGCCTGGTTCACCTCCAGAGCCGCACAGGTCCCAGGTGCCCCAGCCAGTCTCTGCACTTGCCTCCAGGCCTCTGCCTTTTGTTCAGTACTACCGCACTTCAGCATACGTTCGATGAGAGGGGTAACCTCCCTATATTAAACCCAGAGCCCTGTTAGAGTGGGCATACTTGTTCCCCCTTCCGCCCCTCGCATTTCCATCTGTACACGTGCATGACCTGATTGTACTAAGTAGTTTGTTTATCCTGTTCCCCCTTTGTCTCCCCTCTCTTGCTTGATTGCACCTGAAACACTTCATGCAAGCTGTTGACAGAACTTCCTTGAGATACACCTGTTTATATGAGATCCACATTTGAGGCAGAATACATCTTTTAATTAGCCTACAAGTCCCCTTTGCCTTAAAAGATACATATTATAATAAATGTGTAGTCAAGTTCTTCTTGGAAACACTCCAGTTTCACTGTGACTCAATATAGTGTTGTTTCCAATGCATTTGACAACATACAGAAGACAGATCATTGTACAATGCAATTAATTATATGGTAGGTTTTCATTCAAAAACGTCTTACGTTTTCTTCTTTGCAAAGCACCTTTGAATTCTTTGTTTTTAAGAGTGTAAATTATGGGGTTACACATCGGGAGCACCCCGCTGTAGAATAAGGAGAATATTTTGCTCTGACTCACTGAGTATGTAGAGGCTGGTCTTAATTAGACAAACATGAGTACTCCGTAGAACAGGACCACTACTGTGAGGTGAGAGGCACATGTGGAAAACGCCTTACTTCTCTGAGTTGTTGTCTGACTTTTGAGAATGGAAGAGATGATTTGGACGTAGGATGCGAGGACCAAGAGACATGAACACATTACCACTATTACACCGAGAGTAATAATGATTATTTCAATGGAGGTGGTGCTGGTGCAGGAGAGTTTCAGTAGAGCTGTGAAGTCACAGAAGAAGGGATTGATTTCATGAGACTTACAGAATGAGAATTTTGACAATAGGATGAGGTTAAATATAGGCACTAAGAGGCCACCAATCCAGGCTCCCGTGGCTAACTGGAGACACACAGATTTATTCATTGTCATTACGTAGCGAAAGGGATTGCAGATATCAACGTAGCGATCAAAGGACATGATGGTCAAAAGGAAGAATTCTGTAGCAGCCATTCCCAGGAAAAAGAACACCTCCGCCAGGCACTCCCGAAGAGTGATCCGCGGGTTCAGGGTAAAGAAGCTGCTCAGCATTTTCTGGAACATAATAGAAGTGTAACCGATGTCAACAGTTGACAGGTTGGTGAGGAAGAAAAACGTGGGCGTGTGCAGATGGGAATCAGAGTAAATCACAGACATGACCAGAAGGTTACCTGAAATGGTAACCAGATATATCATCAGAGCTGCAACAAGGAGGGGAACACGGAGCTGGGGAATGTCAGAGAACCCTACCAGGATGAATTCTGTCCAAGATGTGAGGTTGTCGTCTCCCATCTGCCAAGAGAAACTTCTGCTTTTCTACAGCAATTACCTAAATAGAAAGAGAAAGACAATCCTTGTTCTGAAAAGACCTTTGCATCAATATATAGCAGTTGAATGAAAGTGTCATCTTTTGCTGCCCTCTCTTACAATGACATCATCTGCCAACCCCTAGTACTCATGGAGCTCAAGGTGACCATTACTGAAGAAAGATAATGAAAGAGGCTTCAGTGTTCCCTTGCTACACATAAGATTGTGTAATAGTGGTACAACGATCCATAGTGACTCATGTGCCAGAGAGGGAGGAAGTAGACACTTGCCATTGAGCACCCCAAGACTTGAAGATAGTCTGTGAGGACTATCCATCAGCTTGTCAAAAAAGGTTCATTTTGGATTTCTTGTGGAATGGCAAAGGAATGGCACTGGTGGAGACAATACTGCCAGGATACCCAATGTAGGGTCCTGGTAGATTTGAGTCTGAGGTAGTATTTTTCTCTAGGAACCCTACCAGGGTGAATTCTGTCCAAGATGTGAGGTTGTCGTCTCCCATCTGCCAAGAGAAACTTCTGCTTTTCTACAGCAGTTACCTAAATAGAAAGGGAAAGACAATCCTTGTTCAGAAAAGACCTTTGCATGAATATATAGCAGTTGAATGAAAGTGTCATCTGTTGCTGCCCTATCTTACAATGACATCATCTGCCAACTCCTAGTACTCATGGAGCCCAAGGCTTAGGCTATAAGGAATTGAGCGCACAGGATATCCCCAATCTATATTATCTAAAACAAAGCGTTCACTTGCTCACAAATAATTGATACTGTTTATTGTACTATACATGCAGTGGACACATTTCACTTAATGTTACACAACAAACATAGTACACAAACAGTCTTATGCATGTGTGCCCTATTGCACATGCTTTTAGATGTTCAGATGTTATCTAACAGCAAATTCAGTGTTATTTTTTAAACCAGGGTGAATGTTAGACTTAGTAAACATTCAATTCAGTTTCTTTATTTTGGTTGAAACCCCCATAAAGTTTTGCAAACACAAACAAACAACCATAAACATGTCTTAATCTAAAACCACATACTATACATATCAAGACAAATGTCATAAAATCCTTAGAAACAGATGCAATTGGAAGAATACTTCCAGCAGTAGAAGAACACTACCAATAGAAAGCACACTGTGAATTAGTACACCCCAAGCACCGTTCAGACCCTTATAAGGGTTACTCTGTTATGTAATTCTAAGGGCCAGTTGAAGCATCAATATTTGGTACATAATGATTGCCTTTCCTCCAGCCTCCCCTGCTCAACCATTACCCAGCAGGATCATTCTTCTAAGGTCTCAATAACCCTCCTTCTATGTGGTCACACTCTGTGTAAATAAGAACCCAGAGCGAATGTAACTTTCACCCCAGAACACATAAGTAGAAAAGTAAGGGCATGTCTGTAGTGTCTGAGTGCCCTCTCCCTATGTGTGCCTATCAGCCCGGTCTTCAGAAGAGCTGCATAAATGGGGCAGAACAGGGAACCAGGCTCTCTATAGCCCCCCCATGGGCACAGGGGACTTCCTCCCCATTTCCTTCTGCAGGTACCTGCTGCTAGGGGCAAGATGCCCAACCTCGCTCTAGTAAGCATGATCACAAAGGGGAAGCACCCAGGCAGTAACTGAGAAATTGAACAAATACCACCACAATGAAAGGGCAGTAGGGAGGTAAGGGTGAATTCTTTGACAGGAGAGAAAGAGAGAGAGATAAACAGGCAAGACACTGTGGACATGATCAAAGGTGTCAGAAGGAGAGACAGGAAACATGAACCAGGAAATAATGGGTAAGAGAGAAAAGAGGAGTGCATTTTCCAGAGAACAAGAAAAGGAGGAACACGATGGAGAAAAAGATAAAGAAATAATGTAGCACAGGGGCAATGGTTGATGGACTAGAGATGGTGCAACAAGAATTCAAGTAGATAAAGAGGGGGGAGAATTCTTGAGCACATATCATTTTTCATTATATAGAGAATGAACATTTGGCCAAATGGATAGTGTGAATTTAAAACAGAAAAGGAAAGTGAATCATACAGAAGGTGCATTGTGGCTTCCTGGAAAAGCACTTAGAGCAGAATTTATCTGGGCACCAAGATAGTCAAATAAATGCTTTTCCTGCTCTACAAACCAGATCCACCAAGACGGGAAGAGTTGTTTGATAGCTGTCAGTGTTAATCCCACACATTCTTCCACTCTCATTCTGAATGTTGAGCAAACTCAGAATTTCCATGCAAACCCTGCCTGCAAAACTAAATGCTTCTCTCATGCCGAGCAGTGGCAATCCATACAAGTAGAGTTAACGCTTCTATGTGTTAATACTGTGTGCATTTGTGCAACAAAATTTCTATGTATATGGGTGAGTAGTTGCTAAACCACCTTCAGCCACGACACTTCTACACACCAACATTGATTCCAATCATAAAGGTTAAACAGACACAGCTAAGAGATATCCCTCCTTTGCTTTTATGCTGATGTGGGCCGATGGAAGGCCATGCTCTCAAGTGTTACTGTCCAAACTAAAGTGAATGTTCAATCATGCTTGTATAATCATTGGTGTGGGGAGCTGGCACAGAGGTTTTTTTCAGCTGTTTTTCTGATATTCGCTCTTATATTATAACTACAGATAGGGGGTTTAGCGATAGAAAACATTTTTTTTTAAATAAAAGCTTTATTTACAGCTACAGTGACGCCAGTGTGAAAAATCACTGGCCATGGCCAGCGACAGACGGGTCTCCCATCGATGCAGTAACCAGGAACAGCCCCTTAATGCCATGTTGCCTAATAAACAAGCCCAAGTTAAAAGACCGCTTAGAGCAACATGGCCTGAGGGGGCTGCCCCTTCCTAGCTTTGAAGCTAAGCAGGGTTGGTCCTGGTTACTGCATGGATGGGAGAGATAGCATCTTTTATACTTCTCCAGCATATTTATTGGAACATTTCTTCTCTCGGGCTATTTTTCTGGAGTTCATTATTTGTTTTTAAGCGTCCATTACTACTTTGTCTTGCCAACTTTCTCCTAATGGGAAGGTCAATTGAACTACATTTGTATATTTCACTTTAAGATTTATGTTCACTTACTGTGCGCATATTCATGGTCTTGATTTTTCGCTAAGGGGGCAGAGGTACCTGGCCGTAGGTTATTCCTGCAGCCAATCATTTTTTACCCTTTTCTGTGCTGCTTAAATGCAGTTAGTTGGGGATGCGTGATGTATCACAACAGTTACCAAGAGACAGGCCATAACACAAGTGGCTTGTAGCTCGCTGCTTAAACAAAGAGTGTGATCCTTGCCAAATAATTGAATCTCACTGCATACTGCCTAGACACATTGTGAGTTCTCAAAGCCTGCAAACAGAACAATACCACGGTCAAAAGAGGTCAAAATCTGTTTGTGATTGATGAAAGTCTTTGAGTGATGGGTTGCAAGTGTTTTCAAATATAGAGTGAATGTGCCCACCTGCCATGGCCAAAGTCCATGGCTAATGTTCTGGTAGTGTTCTAACATATACAGTGGGCCACTGGCAATGTGCCGAAAAAATCTATGGAATAACAAAACACTTGATATTCAAAGAAAAAACATTTGTTGCAGGGACATTTAGATGAGACCTTAGCGCTACAAAACCCCTAAAATTCTGTTAAAGCCATCTAAACTGTGCGCCCCATAACCACAATGATGACATCAATGATGACAGGGAAAAGGTAGGGAACATAGATGGATGATGTAGGGCTACAGAACAGTACATTTTCCGGGGAATATGTATATGGTATAAAACAAAGGGGGGTCTGGAAATCTCTCTATCAGCACAAACACAGCCCAATGACGTGTTCTTGGGTAAATAACCCCTGGGAGAGACTCTACAGGGGCAGTCCAGCGCCAAAATGCTAGGCAATTCTCCTCTGAACAAGAGTACCAACAGTAACCCCACACACGTGTTTCAGCCTTGTTGGGCATCATCAGTGAGGTGAAACTGTTGCCTCTCTAAGAACAGTGAGCAAGGGGTCCACGTCTGGATTGCCCTGTTATCTTAGGGTGAAACCCAAAGTTAATTTATGCAAAACAAAGGGGGGTCTGGGAATCTCTCTACCAGCACAAATACATCCCAATGACCTGTTCTTGGGTGAATAACCCCTGGGAGAGACTCTACCAAGTCTTTATCTCATTGTCCATTTCAGAGAGAAGAAATGTCCCCGCATATCAGCCTTTGTCCTGCCCAGGGGCAGTCCAGCGCCGAAATCCGAGTCTTTAGCCAAGTCTGGCACTATATTGATTCTTCTTCACTAAAGACTTCTAAAACATTGTGCAAAGACTTTTCTTACCTGCAAGAAGTGCTTCAGCTACATAGACTTTTGCCTATTGACTTTGGCCTGGCTATTTCCACTGAAAGACTCTTCTCTCCTCTGACATTGGGGAGTGTTGAAAAGTATCTGTCTGCTTAAGAAATATTTGAGATCAGCCTTGTTTGTTCTAATAACCTTTTCTTAGACACATCTCAGTACAATTATAAATGCTAACAGTAATATGATATGATACGATATGATATTTTATTTATATTGCTCTCATAAACAGGTGCTTCAGAGAGCGACCAGGCAAAGGGAGGGGAACAGGGGAGAGAACAAAAACAACTATCTTACTAGGCCCAGTGACATTGAGAATCAGTCTATCAATGTCCACAGTGTCTTATCTATTGATGTCACCTGAGGGTGTAGGAAGAGTCTGTATGACATCCCAAATGGGTGTCTGCTGGTTTAGAGACCAAGAGTGTGTATTTTGGTGGTATTTGTGTGTTACTATTACATTGCTCCTTTCTAAAGAAGGTGTTAGGCAGAATTATATGCAGTACCCTTTGGGAACACCACACACAATTAGGACTACAAGTGACAGTACAAATTCACCTTTGGTACAAGCCTTTACTACACAGTAAAGTGGTAGCGATGGCTGAGCAGCCAGACTTATCTCAAGAGTAAAGTGAGCAGTATCAGAAGTTACACAAAGGACAGCAATTACTATGGTTCAAACAAACCCTGACTCAAGGTTTCTGAGTAAAAGAATATACATTTATGTGCACATGAGTTATTAAACATTTCACTATTATCCAGCAGTTACAAAATCATGTTACTAATACACTACACCGCACCCAATAGATTCTGGACAAGTTAGGCTCAAAATGAAGTGTGAGCAAAATGGCACTCCAGTAATTTAAAAGGGAGGGAAAGACAAAGTAAGACAGAAAATGAGCAGCACCAACAAGTAAATAAGCAGGGCAATCTAGAAAAAGGAACTACTGTGAGGAAATCAAATTAAAGGGGCCTGACCCCAAGTCAATGGACCAAAGTCTTTGCAGAGGATCACACAGTTCAGAGTAGTTCACGGTTAAGTCTTTGTGAAGAGTTCAGGACGAAGTTGGTCAAACGAAAATATAGTTCAAAGAATGGAGAAGGACAAGCCCTCGGATTGGCAAAAGATTTCACACACTTTCACAGCGGCTGGACGAAACAAACAACTGGGTTAGCACAGTACCTTTAAAGCAGAATAATGCTGTAGCTGAGGCAGACGTTCCTGGCAGGTCCTGCAGGCTCATGGTTCCTGAAGTGACGGTCAGACTGACAAGAAGGAGGAAGAATGGAGGGTCCTGCACTGCCCAGGGAAGAAACCAGCAGCAGAGCAAAGCGTCAAATAAAAGGTGTGCTCCTTAAAACGCAAGCAGGTTCCGTTACTCTTGGCTATCCGGTTCACTGTAGCTCTGTACAGCAAATTCGACCAGAGAAGGGTGTCCTGGTGAGCAGTTTGGTGAACTGGTTATTCCCACCAGCTCAAGGGGAGAAGATTCCTTGCAGATCTTCCCTGTCGTCAAAGTTTGAAGATTCGGACCCGCAGCAGGGCTTCACCGGGAGGTAAAGTCGTGGTAGAGGTCCTCTTCTGTCAGCTTCTCTTCGGCTCTCTCAATCCAGTGCCGAATCTGCCTTTCCAGTCCCAGAGACCTGCTTTTTTATGCAGTTTTCCCCCATTCACACAGTCTCGCTGGGAGACAGTCACCACAGCCAATCATATCAGAGTGCGACAATGGTCTCCAAGGAGACCCTGTGCAGGGAGTTCTAAACTCCTCTCTCACATCTTGTCCCCCTCAGACTTACAGGCAACTAAGGAGGGCTTCTGTGCAGAAGCCCATAAAAGGATGGTGAACAAAGGAACCAAACCTGGTTTGTGTGCGCAAAGTAAAACACGAGAAAGACTTTTACAAAATGAAATGGCGAATAAACCCAGCTGGAACCGTATAAAAATGTATATGATCCAGCTGGTTTAAGTTCGAGGCTACCAAGACAACCTAAAACAATAATAGGGCTATTTAAGAACCACAGTAGGAAAAATAGGGTAGTTACCACTGCCAATAGTCAAGTCTTAATGAAAAGGGATAAGTATTAACTCTTTCCAGAACTATATGTCAGATCATTTGTACTGGGTCTGTGAGTTTTAAAAGAGACTAATAAAGATATGGCAACTTTACATGCTCTGGGAGACAGTAGTCAGTCCCAGTAAAGGGAATCGGAGTTGGGAAGACTAAAAAGACAACCCTGTGTCACTGCACTGAAGGTGCTGTGTAACACACAGTAAAAAGATGATGCCTATGGAGTAGGTGAGGCTCCACAGTCTATGAACACAAGAAAATGTTAAACACACACAGCAAAACACATGTAAGAGTGGGAAAAATGTCTCACACTCTTACCAGGTGAGAAAAAAATAAATCCTAGAAATCCAGCAACACTGCTGAGGGACTCAGTAGGTAAGGGAAATTAGCCATTCTGGAGAATTCTCCATAACACTCCCACCCCAGACTAAGTGACAGGAGGATTTAATCCACTCCTGGATGATTCTCTTCCTCTAGTCGGTTAAAACCATCCTAGGGAGACCATCAGCATTTTGGTGGTGACATCCTGCTCTCTGCTCAATGGAAGAATCAAACCCTTTCAGGCAGATTGACCATCTTAGAGGTTTTGGGTTCTCCCCTTTCATTTGCATTAACCATCTCAAGGGTTGGTGGTCAGTTTGAATCACACAAGTAGATCCATACAAGTATGGTCTAAACTTCTTCAAAGACCACACAATAGCAAAGCATTCATGCTCTGTGGTTGCCCACCTTGTTTCTGGTTCCTTCTGTTTCCTACTGATGAAGCAAATGGGGTGTACCCTACCTTTCTCATCCAGTTGACCAAGGACTGCACCTATACCTGTATTGGATGCATCTGTCTGCACAATGAAGGGTTGGTGACAATCAGGAGCTCTTAGGACTGAAGCTTGACAAAGGGCTTTCTTCAGGCTTTCAAAGGCTTCAGTGCACTCCTCGTTCCATCCAACATTTTTAGGGAAATTTGGAGAGGAGATTGCATTCAAGGGAGAAGCTATAGTCCAATAGTTCTCTATGAAATTCCTGTAGTACCCCGTGAGACCTAGGAAGGCTCTCACTTGGGTTTGAGTAGTAGGGATGGCCCAGTTTTGTACAGCTTGTACTTTGCTAGACAATGGCCTTATTTCACCTCCTCCTACCTCATGACCAAGGTAGACCACTTTGCTCTGACCAATTTGACATTTGCTTGCCTTTATGGTCGGATGGGCCTGCTCAAGAGCCTGCAAAACATATCCAAAGTGTGCTTGGCAGAATCCTGTGCAAGGTTTTTGGTTGAAAAGTAAAAGTACATTTATTTCTAAACCATCTGTTTGCAAAACACTTCACTTCTATTAAATTAAAACCACACGTAAAATACACTACACACAACCAATTATCTTTGTGCAGAACAACTCAAGGTAAGTACCTTATGATTTGACAGACCGGCGTTATGAAACAAAAGGAGTTACCGGGAATACATATGCAATCACTTTTTGACAGAAATGACAGTTCAATCTTACTAAAGATAAGTGTATACGCGGGAAGAAATGTTACCGGAGTTAAAACACACTTAGCACCTGAGTTAACAAAAGAGAGTTGGGGACAAAAATCATAGGCAATACTATTGTCAAGGCAGACAGAATCAGAGAACACTTTCTGACAAGAAGTTAAAGTTAATAGGCCTGCGCCAGTGTCAAGTGGAACTGGGTTCCTGTTGTCGAGGATCACACAGTCAGATAGTTCACGATTGAAGATTGCCAGGAGTACTTGGATATTGTCAACAGAGGAAGCAAAAGTTATAAGAGGGAAGGAAGACAAGGGCAAGCCTTGGATGAGGAGAAAGTGGTTAACCCTAGTTCCTCGAAGATGGACACAGTACCTTATTCTTTGAAGAAGCTGGTGCTATGGCAGTTGTTCCTGGTAGTTTCCTGCAGACTCACTGTTCCTGGAGCTTCAGTCGTGGAGACAAGGAGGAGGATGTCTGGAGTGATTTGCACTACCCAGGGATGAGGACAGCAGCAGCGACTGTGAATAAAAGGTGCGCTCCTTAAAAACAGGAGAGGCTCTAAAGGTGGCTATCCAGACCACTACAGCAGTGTGCAGCGATTTCGACCACGAAGAGGATCCTCTGGCTGTGGAAGATGAGCTGGTTGATCCCACCAGGCTCAAGGGAAGAAGACTCCGGACTGGATCTTCTCTTTTCGTTGAAGGGTAGATAGCTCAGGATTGCAGCAGTGCTTCACCGGGGCTCGGTAGTTGCAGCAGCCGCCTCCTTCTCTGCTTCTCTTCGGTTCCTTGCAGTTCCAGTAGTGACTCTGACTTCCAGCCCAAGCGTCCTGACATTTATGCGAAAATCCCCCATTCACACAGCCTAGCTGTCAATCACACAGCAGGGTGGTTGTCCGGCCCGGACAACCACCTTAGCCAATCATGCCAAAGTAAGACTTGCATTTCCAAGGATACCCTGTGCAGGGGGTGACTACACCCCTCCCTTACATTCAGCCCAGCTAGACACCCAGGCGCCAAAAGGAGGGCTTCTTGAGAGAAGCCCGCCAAAAGACGGTGAACAAAGAAGGCACACCTGTTTTGCCGCGCAAAGTAAAACACAAGAAGGACTGTAACAAAAAGAAATGGCGAATAAACCTGACCGTAGCCAAAAGAAAGAGCATTTGGTCAAGCGGGTTTATTTTCGAGGCTACTATGATAGCCTGGAACTGTACCACGTTTATATAATATAATCACGGTAGAAAAGTTAGGGTAGATACCACTGCCAAAATACAAATAGCAAAGGTAGAGAAAAATGTAATCAGCTACACCAACATGTTATCACAAAATACACATTGTATTAATCATCATTAGAAAACATCATAAAAACACAGAGATGTTAAAAAAGTATTAAAAAATGCATATATAAAGTGTAAGTGACACAAAAACTCAATGGTAACAAATCAGTTGTGACAGTTAAACATCAGTCTTTGGCTAGACTAGAGCACAACTCCTGTGGTACAACCTCATATGACATGTACAGGAGAGGAAAAACGTTATGGTCGATGGAGACCCAGATACACAAACCAGATGTTCTAATAGCTGGTGTAATGCCTCGACATGTTTCAGTTCATTTATTTTCATTCAAACTTTCTTCAGGAGGATTTTTTGTTATTCCATCACTTTTCTTTTTTGAAATCAATAGGGCACTTTAACATATTACAGTGCTCAAACCAAAACGGTGCTGCTGAAAAAAGTCTCGATATTCACTACAGCAGAAACAGATTCAATCTGTATAAGCAAGGAAACAGAAAAAATAAATGCTTCTATTACCTAGCATCAGAGTGGTAGTGATACAGGATAAGGCTAGAATAAATTTTAACTTCAAGCAGTTAATGCATTTTTCATAATTCTCACTATCTGAAAAAAATACGAATAGGTTGAATCAATCAAAAAAACACTACACATGTAGAGCCTCTAAAAAAGCATCTGTTCACATGTGCCTTTGCATCCCATCTAGGGCATGTGCCAAAATGTTAAACCTCATCTTGCAAAACAATGAACAAAAACTAGTCAGGATGTTAGTAAAGGGAAAGGAACAACCTCCCAAGGACACAGAGACTGAAGTCAACATAAATTCATCATTAGACACAAAATGTGTAAAGTAAATGTGTCCCCGAACTATCCTGGATCTGAAATAGCTAGACACAAGTGTTATAAGGGGAAGAAGAAACAAAGAGAAAACTCACCAGGAGCCCTGTAAACGAATTACTGCAGCTGCAGATTATTGACAAAGTTAGCTGGGCGTCATGATGGGGGCATGTGCAATATGCTTTCGAATGCCCGTAAGAAGCAGCACTACAGCAGAATGGCTGCAGTGCACTAGAAGAAATGTAAGAAGCAACCAGATTAGGAAAAGCAGTGATCACTCCATGTACGGGGTTCACATCAAAGCAAAAAGTGCTTTCAAAGCGGTTTCCTGTGCCGCATTAGAAAAAGAGAAAGAGAAAGAGAGGCACACTCACCCTTGCTCGCACTCGTAAAATAAATCAATCAGACGTCTTGAGCAGGTCAAAAGGGAGGCCAGCATCCCTTGAAGGAGTCGGCCTGCAAAGCAAAAATGCAGGCGTACACAGATACCAATCCCTGCAGAACGACATATTGGTTGTGCTCAGGTTTTTAAAGGGGAAAGAAATCCCAGCAGTCTATGCGAAAGGAAACGCATGTTACCATCCGCCATTAGCAAGTGGTTGTATTGCGAGGCAAGGGGAGGACAAAAGGCCCTTTTCGATGTCAATGCCGCAGTCCAAGTCAAAAAGAACACATCCCCTAGTGGTAGACCATGGAATAGCCTAAAGAAAGTAAAACAGTACATACAAGTAGTTTATACAAAAAAGGTTTATACAAAAAAAGCCCTCAGAAGTGGTTCAGCCAATTGAAACTCGCAATGTTACCTCCAAAAATGACCCAAAAGTAATGGGTCAAAGACAACCCCAGGCTAAAGCACATGATACTGGGGCACTTACTTTACTTTGTGTCACTCAATAGCATCATTTAACCCATTGAGGTCAGTACGAGTTCGAAAAATGAGTTGTTGTTCTTTCTGTAGGAGTTTCTGGTTTTGGATACAAAGGGTGTTGGCTTTAACCACCAGGAGTACTGTCCACCTGAAACTCTCAAAATCATGTGCTTTCTCAACAAAATGTTTGACCAAGGGGTCTTGGAGTGTTTTCATTTTGATACAGCTCTTATGTTCATTAATCCGATTTTTTATCTTCCGTTTGGTTTTACCAATGTAATGAAGACCGCAAGGACACGTAACCAAGGTACACTACATGGTCGGTGTTGCAGTTCGAGAAAGATTTCTGAATCCACATGATGTTACAACCTATATCTACTTCTTGGGATTTAGATGAAGTTTTACAGGCTACACATTGGCCACAAGGATGATGGCCCGTGACTGGGGGAAGCCCCCATAAGCTGGAAATGCTGGTCATCGGTGCCAATTGGCTCTGGAAATTGCTTTGACTAACACGATTGCCTACAGAGGCAGATTTCGTGTAGGCAAAAAGAGCCACAGAGGGGTCGGACTTGGTTGTTTTTAGCACTTTCCATTGTTTAGAAATGATTTTACGAATAGCTAAACTATGATTTACACACACTATTCGATCCTCCAAACTTTTTTGGGGTTTGTCTTCAAGAAAGGCTTGTCTATTATTATTGAAAGCGAGCTTCACCGCCTTTTTCATCAGGCTCTTAGGATAGCCTCTGTTCAGAAGTTTAGCTTTTAAATGTTGGGCTTCTTTTTCATAAGATTCTTTACTAGAGCTATTACGCTTAAGCCTGAGAAATTGCCCAAAGGGCAAATTGTCTCTTACGTGTTTAATATGATGTGATTGATAATGTAGGAGAGAATTTTTCTCTGTTTCTTTATGGAAAGGTCTAACACTAATGTGCCCATTTTCATGGCACAAAGTCAGACCCAGAAAGTTGGTAGCCTCTTGTTCAATGCTAAGAGTAAACTGAAGGTGTTGATTAAGGCTATTAAGCCATGTTACAAATTCTACTGCTGTTTCACGAGTGCCCTCCCATATCACGAGCACATCGTCAATATAACATGACCAAGCTTTGATGTTATTACTGAAGGGATTACCTGCAAAAACAAACTGTTTCTCAAAAAATTTGACATATAAGTTTGCTCAACTGGGGGCCATCATGGCCCCATCACTGTCCCTTCTATTTGTTGGTAAAAGGTGCCTGCAAATTCAAAATAAATTTCGAGTAAGGGCAAGAATAATACACCACATGATGAAAGATGTGGGGACCGGATCTGCATCTGTTCGAGTCAAAAGTACCTCCTCTACTTTCTCAATGGTTTACTGTTGAGGTATGTTGGTATATAACGATGCTATATCAAGAGTTAACAACAGTTGAGAGTCACGGTTGTATTCTATGCCCTCAAGCTTGTTGATCACATCTTTAGTGTCCTTTAGGTAGGATTTCATAGTGGAGATGTGCCCTTTAAGGTAATGGTCTGCAAAAATGGAAAGGGGTTCCAAGATAGAATTAATGCTGGCAACTATAGGCCTGCCCTGGGGGTTCACAAGGGTTTTGTGAATCCTGGGCAGGCAATAAAAACAGGAGTGCTAGGGTTCTTGTTGATAAGGAAATCGCTCTCTTGGGGACTGATCCATTCGCGCGCTTTGGCGATTGCATTCTTTAACATAGTCAGTACGGTTCAGGACCACTATTCCACCCCCCTTGTCTGCTTTTTTGATGGTAATGGACTCATTATGACCCAGATTGGTAAGAGCTAAGGTTTCTAATTTAGAAAGATTGTGAAACACTTTTAGTGTTTTGTTGTTCGAGTTTGGTGACTTCTGCCAATACTCGCTTTTCAAAAACCATTGAAAAAGAATAGGCAGAGGGGTGAAAACGAGAAGGGGGCACAAACCAGTGTGATTCAACATATTGTTGGAACTCAATTCGCCAGGAGAACTGGCAAAGAATTCCTTAATGTGTATCTTGCGCATAAGTTTATGGAAATAGGTGCGAAATTCAAAAGAATTATGTGTCTTAGTCATCACAAAGCCTAAGCCATTCTCTAAAACGGACTGTTCTATTTCCGTTAGGGTATAGTTGGACAGGTTTACTAGAAGCGACTCCCGCTCCGTGTTTGTTTGTGATTGTCGTTCCACGTCCCTCTGGATGGGCCCTGGTATAAAAAAGGTCTTTGTGAATTGTTCCGATTTCCTTGTGTTTGTTTGAAATTGGAATTCCCTCTCCCTCTTTTGGAAGGTGCATTGGAACCTCCTGCAGTTGTATCATCAGGAGCATTTGTACTGCTATCATTACTACTACTATAAGATGTAGCGCGAAAACGGACGCTTCTAGATCGATTATTCTGAACGTTTTGTTGAGGAAAAGAGGTTTGGTACCCTTCATTAGCATATGGAAATGCTCTTTCATGGGTACATTTGGCTAGGTCTTTTTTCAGTCAAGAGATTCGGTTTAGAGTATTCATATCTTTAAACTCTTTCATCTCTTTCTCGATCTCATCTAATATTTTCTTATATGTGTCTAGGGCGGTGAGCTTCTTAATGTCCTCTTCTATTTTTTTGAGGTCGACTTCTATTTTAGTAGCTGTCTCTTTGGCAGTATCGATGATGAGAATCAGCCAATCGCAGCCACAACGGTTAGAAATATAACTCCATTGGAGTTTAAATTTAGAATTGTCAAGGAAGAGCCTGGGTTCATTCGGGACTATCAAACCTTGAGGTAAAGATTTGTGTTTGAGGTACTCAAGCATTATTGCCCCATGGAGCTCTGTACGAATAAGTATTTTCTTTAATTGGACAACTTCGTCCCACTCGGTACTCTTATCATTATCTTCACCCAGGGTACTACTGTTGATTATTGAAATGGCGTTCATAAGAGCAGTGGCATAATCATCACTATACAAGGTTCTGTCGTCTGCCATCATAGTAAACACAAAAAGAAAACAGATAGAGAAATAGAAAACAAAATGTCTTCTTGGCCACCAGCCAAGTCTGAATGTTAAAAGAGCAAAACAAAGCTCAGAGAGGAACAGAAAAAAAGGGATAGGAGTTAACCCTTTCCAGTACTTCATGTAAGATGGGGTGTACTGGGTCTGTAGTTTTAAATTACTATGCAACTTTACCTGTTTTTTTGACAGTAGTCAGCCCCAGAAAAATTGAGTCAGGGGGAAGTCTCAAAGACAACCCTGTGTTACTGCACAGAAGGTGCTGTGTAACACACATGAAAAGTGGGGTTCGTGGAGTGGTGTCGTCCAGAGCCCACTATTACACAAACAGTAGAAATACACATGGCAAAACACATGTAAGAGTGGGAAAAAGACTCACACTCTTACCAAGTGGAAAAATAAACTCGAGAAATCTAGCAAAGCTCCTGGGGGACTCACTAGGTGGGGGAAATTAGCCATAGAATGAGAATTCTCCCTAACAAAGTGATAAACATATTCTTTCCATGTAGGGTTGAACACTGCAATGTCATCCAAGTATGCCATGCAGAAGTCCTCCAAACCATTCAGAACTTGATTGACCATCCTTTGGAATGTAGCAGGTTCATCCTTTAGTCCAAAAGGCATAACCTTAAACTGGTAGAGGCCTGCTGAGGTTGAGAATGCAGTTATCTCCTTGGCATTGTCTGTCAGGGCTATTTGCCAAAAGTCTGACATTAGATCAAATGTACTGAGGTACCTGGCTGAACCAAGTCCATCCACCAGTTCATCTGTCCTTGGCAAAGGATGGGCATCAGTCTTTGTGACTGCATTTAGAGCTCTATTGTCCACACAGAATCTCAACTCCTTGGATCCTGCCTTTGGTACCAGAACAACTGGACTATGCCATCGACTTGTAGAGGGCTCTATAACCCTGAGATCAAGCATCTTGTTGACCTCCCCTTTAATGTGGGATCTCACATGTTCTGACATTCTATAACCTCTGCTTTTCATAGGTAAACAGTCACCAGTGAGAATATCATGCTGGCCCCAAGGGGTCATGCCTGGTGAAAGTGAAAACAGGAAGGCAAACTGATTTAACAGAACTCTGCACCCCTCCTATTGTTCAGATGTAAGTTGAGAAGAGAGATTGACTCCTTCTATTTTCTCATCCAAAGGTTGGCCTCTGAGGAGGTCAGGTAGAGCATCATTCTCCTCCTCCTCTTGAGCTAAAGCTAGAAGAAACGTTCCCACTTCTGGTCTTGAGACAAATGCCTTAAAACGGTTGGTGTGAAAGACTCTGGGAGCCTCCTTTGGTCTGCCTAAATCCACCAAATAGTTCACCTCTCCAAGTTTGGTCACAACCTTGAAGGCTCCTATCCATTTGTCCTACAAGGCCCTCTGCCTTGTTGGCACCATAATGAATACAAGCTGGTCTTGAGTAAACTCAACCATGCTGGCCTTCTGGTTATGCCTATGTTTGACCAGAGCCTGACCTGCTTTTAAGTTATCACTAACTTCTGCCATCACGTGTGTTAGGCAGAATCCAGTGCAGTTCCCTTAGGGAGCACTACACCAGATTAGGACTACAGATGAGAGCAATAAATCCCCTTTGGTATCAGTCTGTACCACAAAGATTTAGTTGGTAGCTGTGGCTGAGCAGTCAGACTTATCTCAAGAGGGAGATGAGCAGTATTCAGGGTTTACACAATAGGTAGTACAGTACTATGGAGCAGGGAAACACTGACCAAAGCTTTGTATTAAAAAGAGAATATATATTTATTTTATACACTTCTAAGTCAACACATAATCACAATTGGTAAAGTAGGTTAAAATTCAGTCAAGGAAAAGTAAATACAACTCCCTAGTCAATTGTAGACAAGTTTGCGGTAGAGAGAAAACTGAGCAAAACGGCACAGTGAAAACCAACTACAAATGGCACTCTAGCAATTCAACGAAAGGGAGGGAAAGCACAAGTTAAACTGAAATATCTTCTGACACCCCCTAGCAACACTTCCCTGAAGTTTTGTGAACAAGTAGTGCACAGTAACACTTTAGCCAAAAGATAAGTGAATGAAAACTGAGCAAAATGACACTCCACAAGTTAAGACAGTATGAAGGAAGAGGGGTTTAGAAGATTTAGGTGCATCAACACATTTCTCATTGAAAATCAATCTAGTGAGAGCAGATCTAACAAATCAGCCAGAGTCAATAGGCCTGAGCCAGAGTCTCAATAGTACAGGACCAAGAGTTTAGGAGCAAAAATGTTCTTGTAGCTGCAGTCAAGTCTTTAGTAGAAAAATAGAGTAAGAGAGGCTCTCGTCGTGGAGGAAGGTTCGAGTCGCTGCACTACCCAGGGATTAAACCAGCCGCAGTGCTGCCAAATGAAGTTTAAAGGTACGCTCCTTTTAATCGCGGTCCGGTTCGATTGCTGCCTGGCTATCCGGTTTCCAAGTGCTTGGCACTATCGATTTGACCAAGGCAGGTCCGAGGAAGCAATAGGTGAACTCGTTGACCCCAACAGCTCAAGGGAAGGAGGCTCTTTCGCTGAAGATCTCCTCTCGTCGTGTGGAAGAAAAGTGGTGAGACGATCCGGCAGGGCTTCACCGGTGGTGTAGATGCTGAAGATGTCTGTGGCTTCTCTCCCCTTCGGTTCCGTAGTTCCAGTGGCAACATCTTGCTCTTCCAGTCCTCAGGACCCTGCTTTTATGCAGAAAGAGACCCATTCATACAGCCTAGCTGTCACTCACACAGTGGAGTGGTCTTCTTGGCGGGAGACCCTCCAGCCTATCAGGTTAGAGTGTGACCTGATTTGCTGTGGCAACTCTGTCCAGGGGTTCTACTCCCCCACCCAAACAACAGACCCACCCCAGACTCAGAGGCACCGAAAGGAGGGCTTCTTGGCAGAAGCCTGCCAAAAGAGCGAACAAAGGATCCCCGACCTGGGTTAGGAGTTTAGAGTAAGACACGAGAAAGAAATGATATCAAAGTTCTGGCAAATAAAACCTACCGGAGTAAAATTAATAATAAAATAATCTGGTGGTATGTTAGAGGCTGTCAGTAACAGTATTAGCCTTGAACAATGGGAAAATCCCATAGGAAAATATTTGAGGTCGAATATAAAAGGTAGTAACCACTGCCACCAGCCAGAAACTTTGTAGAGAGGGACTTTAAGATACCCTCTTGAAAATGAACATAGGGGAAAAACTATTAACCCCTTCCAGTACTTCCATATTAAAATGGGGTGTACTGGTTTAGTTCATAGAGATTGACTAGTGAAGTCAATGGGGACTTTACATGTGTTGGGAGACAGTAGTCAGTCCCAGGGTATGGAGACTATGTTTGGGGTCACTACGACACTGCTGTGTCACTGCACAGAGGGTGCTGTGTAACACATGTGCATAAAGATGGTTCCTATGGGTGAGAGAAAAGATCCCATAGGCATTAAACACAAAATTAGCCTAGAACACACATAGCAAAGATGCCTGATAGTGGGAAAAAATAGTCTCACTCTTAGCAGGTAAAAAGAAATAAACCCTTCAAATCCAGCAAAGCTGCTGGGGGACTCTATAGGTAAGGGAAATTAGCTATAAGTGAGAATTCTCCCTAACAACATGTGACATTCTCCTCTGGAGACCTATCACATAGTCAGTCACTCTGACTAGCTTGGGGGAAGGAGCACTCTCCAACCCCTCCTTAATAAGGGCCAGTGGACCTCAGACTGGATGGCCATAGAGAAGTTTAAAGGGACTGTAACCAACTCCATCATGAGGGACTTCTCTATAAGCAAAGAGAAGCAATGGCAGTAGAAGGTCCCACTTTCTTTTAAGGGGGTTCCTCTAAAGCACCTATCATGCTCTTCATTAAAGCTCTCTACCAATCCATTTGTCTGTGGATGGTAGACTGTAGAGAACTTGTAAGTGACACCACAGTTTTTCCACATGGCGTGCATGTAGTGGGACATAAAATTGGATCCCCTGTCGGATATCACTTCCTTAGGAAACCCTACTCTGGTAAAAATACCAAATAGAGCCTTAGCTACATCCTGAGCCAGAACAGTCCTCATAGGTATTGCTTCTGGATATCTTGTAGCAGGATAAACCTGTTCCCTGAAGATGTGGGAGGGTCAAGAAGACCAACAATGTCGATGCCCACCCTCTCAAAACGAACTCCCACCACTGGGAGAGGCACCAGGGGTGCCAAATTCTTGGCTCCACTCTTGCCAGAGGTTTGGCAAGTGTGACAGCTCCTACATAATTTGTCAACTTCTGAACTCATCTTAGGCCAGTAGAAGTGTAAGGAGAGCCTTTCCTTGGTCTTTTTGAAATTCAAATGACCAGCTAAAGGTATTGCATCGGCCAACTGTAGGAACTGGATTCTGTTTTCTAGGGGCACTACAATCCTTTTGCAGTCCCCAGGGATAGACTCAGTCGGTGCACTGTAGAATACGCCATCTTCCCAGCTCAACCTATGCTTTCCAACTTCTCCCATCAAGTTGAGAAGCAGCAGACACTCTCATTGTCTTATGCTGAAGTCTTCACTGTTGGGTCCACCTTCTGCCAGTAACTACTTCAGGATGGTCAGCAGGGTTTAACCAAAACAGTGTCTTCCTCCAGATCTGATTCTTCAGAAACTGGATCAACCACACATGGTGGTACCTAACACTCTGCCTCAGCAGGTGGAGGAGTCACAGGTGTGACTTTGGACAATCTTGGGGATGTCTTTGTTGGTAGCACAGGGGTGCTGTCTGTTTTTTTCCTTGAGGTCTTGGGTTTTCCCTTTGCCTCTTTCTTTCCAGAAATAGCAGTGAGCAACTCCTGTGGAGTGGGAGTGATAGTTTACTCTATCAACTCCTCTGGAGAGCCTCTTAAGGTCGTCTCTCTTGCAGGCCTAGTGAGCTCCTGTCTCCTTTTACTGGGAGGCCTGCGGATACTTGACACAACTCCAAGAGTTTTCAGGTCATTACCCAGCAGGACTCTCACATGCACTTCACTCTGCACACTAACAGGTATCTTGACAGTCATATCATTACACTGGAGAAACATTTGCACAGGGCCTCCAGCTAACTTGGTGAGGCATTTGGTTGCCTTAGCAACATCCTCCACCTTGAAAAATGATTCATCCACCACAGTTATGCTGGCTCCAGTGTCTCTGATGGCAGGAGTCTCCTGGCCATTCACAAGAACACTATCTTTATAATACTGTTTAGTATTATCCGGGATGGAATTATAGACATCTAAATTCTCTTGTTCCCACAAGCCCAGGGACACCAAAGAAACACTAGCTGAGACTCTCCTGGGTTCATCAGCCAGTAGGTGAATGTTTCCACTTGCCATATGTACTTCTTCCTCTGGGGAGAAGGCCAAGGAGACAGTGTGGACCCCTGAAGGTGTACCCTCACATCTGGGATCCCCTTTCACATGGTCAGTTGACCCACAAACATAACATTTCCCAAATATCTTGATGAACGGGGGGTTTGTTCTGACCTCCATCTAGTTTAAGTCCAGGTGGTGCCCTAGCCTGATTCGGTTTGCCTTGTGGTTTACCCTTATGTTGCTGTTTGTGGCCCTCTTTTGGATTGGAGGTATTGGAATTCTCCTTGTTATCTTTCTTTGGCTGCATTCCCTCATCCTTCTTCTGAGTTGCCCCAGGATCCTTGTGAGTAGCCCTGTTGGCAACCCACAAGTCAGCAGCCTTAGCTAACTTCTTTGGATCTATCTCCTTAGAATCAGCCAAGCACTGTCTGAGCTCAGGAGAGCAGGCTTCATAAATTGACTCCAACATAACAAGATTTCTCATACCTTCATAAGTGTTCACTCTGTAACCCTTGACTCAGCCATCTAAAATGTTCAAACATTCACATACCCAGGAAGCCCAATGGGTACTATCATGCTTTTTGAGGGTCCTAAAACTCTTAAGGTACTGGGAAGGGGTCTTCCCAAATCGAGCAATTAAAGCTAGCTTCACACACTCATAATCCATCCTATCCACCTCCCCCAACTCCATCACAACATCAGATGCAACAGTGGGTAGCGTGGAGAACAGCCAGGGAACCAACTGATTCCCTGTAATGTCTTGAATCCAATGGTTATATTCAAACATTGCCAACCAATCCAAAATATCAAGCTTAGCCTCATACATACCCACAATTTCTTTAGGCATTCGGGGTCTCTTTGGACTGGAAGACCTAGAAGACTCTGGGAGAGAAGCATTTTCAATAGACAACTTTTTCCATTTCTAAGGCATGGTTCATCTCCATTTCTCTGAGCTTAAGTTCTTGATGCTTTTGTTCAGTTTGAGCATTTAAATGTTTAAATTCCAATTCAATCCTCATCTTTTCTAGAGAAATGAATTCAGGACTGAGTGTGGGACCTGTAGGGGTCCCAGTGGACAAAGGTTGAGGTTGTTGAGCTGGTAAGGGAGCAGTGAGGCCTACATTATGAGACACCTCTGCCTCCTCTAGCTCATCAATAATAGACACATTATTATCCTCATTACTTTCCACATTTGCTGAGGGGTCAGGTATTGCAGACCCACCCTCCAGACTTTGTTTCTATAACAACCTTTCAATCAGTTCGGACTTTTTGCCTTCAACAGAAAGATTCCTTTCTCTACACAGATATTTCATATAATCCACAGTGTAACTAAGGAGCGTCTCCTGATGGTAGCTTTCCATATCAGACATGATTAATATTGCTTTTTAGTGATGTTTAGCCTTGTGGATAGTTGATCCAAGGTAATAGTAGCACTCTAAGTGTAATCACTATACTTGATCCTCACCGCTGTACACCAGTGTTAGGCAGAATTATGTGCAGTACCCTTTGGGAACACCACACACAATTAGGACCACAAGTGACAATACAAATTCACCTTTGGTACAAGCCTGTACTACACAGTAAAGTGGTAGCGATGGCTGAGCAGACAGACTTATCTCAAGAGTAAAGTGAGCAGTATCAATAGTAACACAAAGGACAGCAATTACTATGATTCAAATAAACACCGACTCAAGGTTTCTGAGAAAAAGAATATTCATTTATTTACACATGAGTTATTGAACATTTCACTATTATCAAGCAGTTACTAAAACACTACACTGCTCCCAATGGATTATGACATGTTAGGCTCAAAATGAAGTGTGAGCAAAATGGCACTCGAGTAATTTCAAAGGGAGCGAAAGACAAAGTTAGACATAAATTGAGCAGCACCAACAAGTATGTAAGCAGGGCAATCTAGAAAAAAGGAACTACATTGAGGGAATCAAATTAAAGGGGCCTGGCCCAAAGTCAATGGACCAAAGTCTTTGCAGAGGATCACACAGTTCAGAGTAGTTTGCGGTTAAGTCTCTGCCAAGAGTTCAGGACGAATTTGGTCGGACAAAAAGTTACTTTAAAGAATGGAGAAGGACAAGCCCTCGGATTGGCGAAAGATTTCACACACTTTCACCGCGGCTGGACGAAACGAACAACCGGGTAAGCACAGTACCTTTAAAGCAGAAGAATGCTGTAGCTGAGGCAGACGTTCCTTGCAGGTCCTGCAGGCTCATGGTTCCAAAAGTGACTGTCGGACTGACAAGAAGGAGGAGGACTGGAGGGTCCTGCACTGCCCAGGGTAGAAACCATCAGCAGAGCAAAGCGATGAATAAAAGGTGTGTTCCTTAAAACGCAAGCAGGGTCCGTTTCTCCTGGCTATCCGGTTCACTGTAACTCGACCAGAGAAGGGAGGCCTGGTGAGCAGGTTGGTGAACTGGTTATTCCCACCAGCTCAAGGGGAGAAGATTCCTTGCAGATTGTCCCTGTCATCGAAGTTTGAAGATTCGGGCCCGCAGCAGGGCTTCACCGGGAGGTTCAGCCGTGGTAGAGGTCCTCTTCATTCAGCTTCTCGTTGGCTCTCTCGGTCCAGTGGCGACTTTGCCTTACCAGCCCCAGAGACCTGCTTTTTATGCAGTTTTCCTCCATTCACACACCCTGGCTGTCAATCACACAGCAGGGTGGCTGTCCCGCTGGGAAAGTCACCACAGCCAATCATATCAGAGTGCAACATGGGTCTCCAAGGAGACCCTATGCAGGGAGTCCTAAACCCCTCCCTCACATCCCCCTCAGACAAACAGGCGCCTAAGGTGGGCTTCTGAGCAGAAGCCGGCGAAAGGACGGTGAACAAAGGAACCAAACCTTGTTTGGCGCGCAGAGTAAAACACGAGAAAGACTTTTACAAAAAGAAATGGCGAATAAAACCAGCCAGAACTGTATAACTACGTATATGGTCCATAGGGTTTAAGTTTGAGGCTACCAAGATATCCTAAAACAATACCAGTGCTATTTAAGATAACTGCGGTAGGAAAAATAGGTAGTTACCACTGCCACCAGCCAAATCTTAATGAAAAGAGAACAAAACAATGTTCCAACAGAAACAGACAAAAAGGGATAAGTATTAACCCTTTCTAGAAGTCTATGTAAAATAGTTTGTACTGGGTCTGTGAGTTTTAAAAGAGACTAATAAAGTCAATGGCAACTTTAGATGCTCTGGGAGACTGTAGTCAGTCCCAGAAAATGGAGTCGGAGTTGGTAAGTCTAAAAAGACAACCCTTTGTCACTGCACTGAAGGTGCTGTGTAACACACAGTAAAAAGATGATGCCTATGGAGTAGGTGAGGCTTCACAGTCTATGAACACAAGAAAATGTTAAACACACACAGCAAAACACATGTAAGAGTGGGAAAAAAGGATCACACTCTTACCAGGTGAAACAAATCAATGCTAGAAATCCATAAAAGCTGCTGAGGGACTCAGTAGGTAAGGGAAATTAGTCATTCTGGAGAATTCTCCCTAACAGAAGGCTTATACAAATGAACGCTAAATAAATAAATAATTGTTTTATTAGGAAACCTTGAGTTTAAGTGTTTATTTGAATACTTGTCACTGTGAATCTTTGTGTAACCACTCTATTGCTCACATTGACCCCTCTTGAGATAAGCCTGGCTGCTCTACCACACGACTAACCTGTGTAGTTCAGACGTATACCAAAGGTTGGGTCCTATTGCCAGGAGGCTAAGGTTGTTGTCGTGCTCCCTAAGGGCACTATCCCAAATCTTGACCTAACACACACCAATTTCCATTGGTATGGCCTTGAAGTGCTGTGAGGATGAACGCCCCTTTGACGACTGTAATCAGAGTTGAGAGGTAGTGAGAGGAGTTGTAAAATGCACGTGTGCATTTATAGCCCGATCAAATGTAGGTAGGGAATGGCTGGGTCCCATATTGTCAGAAATAATCTGTATGGAATTTACAATGCACACAACGAGTTGGGAAGGAATGGGATATACCCATGGTGTTAGACATATGTAAGGAGACAGGGATAGCTGAGCAGCTGGGATTGATATTGGAGCAGGAGAAAGGGGTAGGACCGGTCTTAGACCAGATTGCACCCTAGTCGTGTTACATCCTTGTCATCTCCATTTAGCTTCTAGCAAATCACCGCAGATCACTTCAGCACATCCTCATACACTCTCTCATTACCACACACACTGAAAAGATATGAAAGGCTCATAACCAGGGGTAACTGATCGGGGTAACTTGCATTACACCATTGTGACTACCCTGAACAGCGAGGCAAAGTCCCCTTTGATGTGAATTGCAAGCGATCACAGACATGTTTCAGCCATTTTATGCCTCATCTGTGTGGTGCAACTTGGTTCACAAGTCAAGGTAAGAGAGGGTTCTATTCATGGTCAATGCATACCCACAACTCTCCCTTAAAGAGCCATAATTCTGACACCAAAATACCAAAAACAGATGGATAGAAATTTGTGAAATAATGATAACCACTGGAAATTCCATTGTGTTTTAACTTGTATGTGCCGTTACAGAGCAGGACCTTCCATGTGCAAATTGGTCTTGATACTTCCCCCAATAGAAGCCGTCGCACCTCAAACTGCTGGCCCATGTGCTGATTAGAACCTGGATGTGGTTTAGTAGTTTGGGATGGATTGCCTTTTTTAGGGTGGGACCAATACTGATTTCCTTATGTTTTTCCTTCTTTGAAAGGCACAGCAGGCTTGCAACTATTAACTCAAAGTCTCTCCATAACAATTGCCATTGGTTATGATTAATTACAGAGTTTTCCACCCATCACTTGGTTAAGTTGCACACCTTAGGCGACCCTCACAGAATGCCGTGCATGTCCTCATATTGTCCCAGGCATTCCCTTTTTTAACCTTCACAGCGCTCTCATTTAGCCCTGTGAAATGAGGGTTTTCTAAACCCTCATTTAACTTTTAGTGCAGCCACCTTTGTATAGCTTGTATCCAAACTTTACTTCTTGAGACACCCTCACATAGCCACTAGAAGCCCTTTGTGTGGTCTTTAGCATATCTCCACCCCACCAGCAGATCCTCATTTAGGCCCCAGCAGAATCCCTCCTCGCCCACTTAAGTTCTTTCATTCATTTTACTGGTCTAGGGGAGCACTTGGAAACCTTGGAACTGGGAGCTGTATGAACAAACATCAATAGAAGCGATTCCTGCCACCAGAGGTGGCCCCGGCACTCCCAGATCCGACATTTCCTGCCGAAGTCCTGCCTAGTCAGACACACAACGAATGTTACTTCAGGGTTTGTAACCCCAGCCTATACAGCTGCCAGCCTGGCACTCTTCATGGCGTTCCTCACTTCTTTATTTTAATGCAGTTTGAAAATGTTTGTCATGGCACATTTGAAAGAGTGCATGTAAAGTGCAGGAATGGAGTGCAGTTTTTTTTTTCTATTTTTCTAAACGGTGATAGTGGTTAATGCAACGTTCTGCCCCTGCCAGTCATTTATGAGCAAGCTGCAAACATAGAGGCCTCGCACATGCGTCATTTCCGGTGCCTGCTTCCGGTGATGATGATACGCACTCACATTTACCTGTCACAAACAGTCATATTAAATCTAAAGGTTTTCACCGAAAAGAAGCAACACTTTAAGTTGACCTATAAATGGCAGAGGAAAGGACTTTTGTGGCTCTGAACGCTGACTTGCAATATTATGAAAATGCTCCATAAAGCACCTCTACAAAAAATCACGTTTTCTTTTCGAATAAACTTCAGGCTTCACTCTGTGCAGTGAGAGAAGCACCCATGGGTGAAGAACAGCTGAACTGAGAGAAATTAGTACCGCCCCATGGCCCTGCTGAGAGGGGGTCTGACGGAGCAGTACTGGCCGGGGTGGAGTCCCAATGTAGTGGTGTTTCCTGGCTTTGCCAGAGCTGGCAGCGTGTTTTTAAATATCTCTAGCTAAGAGCGCTACCTGCAACTGAAATCATAGGGATAGTGCGAGCAGGGGGGATTCTGAACGCTACCTGCAACTGAAATCATAGGGATAGTGCGAGCAGGGGGGATTCTGAACGCTACCTGCAACTTTTATTTTTTATTTATTTTGGTTGGCTAATTAATTAACCTTTCAAAACAAAATTTTTATGTAATAAGACAATAAAACAAAAATACAACAACACATCATTTCTTACTTAACTCAACATATGTGGTCAAGGAAACAATTTAGGAAACAGCAGGTAAAAGACTTAAATAAAATGTGGTCTAGTATCATTGTCCTGGTTCTTTCACTAATCATTTAATTCGTTAGGAGTCAGAACAAGCTTACCGACAGATTTCAACTTTTTTAAAAATATTTTTTAAAAAAAGGAAAGAGAAGAGATTTCATAAGATCAAATATCCAATTCAACAATACGTCAAGTTATTTTCCAGGACACATTGCGCACAATACTTTGTTTAGAAATTGCATAGTAGCTATTCTTACTGCGATCTTAGGAGTCGCGAATAGCTCATACCATAATTCATCATTTGAGCGTTTTATATAATGAGACCTTGTTAATTTGCTAATGATATCTTCTCTTTGCATTTTTAGGACAGCACACTCAATTAATAAGTGTTTCTTTGTTTCGTTGATTCTTACATCTTTACAAAATCGACAGTATGCTGATTCAACCCTAATAAGGCCTCTTCTCAACAAGATTTGTTTTGTTGGCCATAGATTTAGGCGAAACCTTATAATCTGATTTCTGAGATTGTATGAGGGGCATTTTAGTAGATAATCAGCAGCGTGATGACATTTTTTATGCCCAAAGAGCGCTCTGCCAAAATCTTTAATTTTCAGACAGTTCTGTTGAGTTAAGTGCCGATCCAGGTGGTATAATTTGATTTTGGCTTTAGTTGGATTACTAAGTAAAAGGACTAGTGAGATGTTTGCCTCAGACATGTCTGAAAGAACAGCCGCTCTCCATTTTGATGGGAATGGATGGTTAGATCGCAATAGATAGTCTGCCAGAACTTTGAGCAGATTATTACTAGCCAGACACATTACACATTTTCGAAACAAACAGCATCTCTTCCACGATACTTGAACGTGCATTGATAAAGTTCCCAACTCAAAGCGAAGGAGCACAGTCAGGTTAGAGTTTGGGAGAATCAAGACTTTTTTCCAGAACCTTGCTTCAAATGTATTCCAGTAGCAGGCCTCTGAAGGTAACCAAGCTTCTGCCCCATAAGTGATAATGGGGATTACCTTTAGCCGGTAAAAAATGAGAATATGTTTACAAGAAAATTTGCCATACTTATATTGCAAAATCTTGGCCTGTGATATTAAAGTAGTCAGTTTGCCATTTAGACTGTTTTGTTGTGGTATGTTTGTAGGGGAATTACTAAATATGACACCCAGATATTTATATTCATTTACTAGTTTCAACTTTCCCTTTTCCAAGAACCATTCATAATGTTTTCTTTGTCTTATTTTGGATCTCCCAAGCTCCATTACTTGTGTCTTCTCCAAGTTTAAAGTTAAATTATTCTTAGCAACATACTGATCCAACTTATTAAGCATATTCTGCAGGCCACTCGGCGTCTGCAAAATAAGCACCAGGTCATCTGAATACAGAAGCCATGCAATAGCCTGGTTTCCAAGTTTTGGCGCATCATTTAGTACTTCTAGAAATTCAATGCCCAAATCAAATATAAACAGATTAAATAGAGTGGAAGCAAGTATGCAGCCTTGTTTCAGGCCGCGTTTGGTGTAGATTACTTCAGATAGCAACCCTTCCAAGTTCATTTTAACCTTCATTGAGGTATTAGAATGAAGCAAGTATATTATTGACACGAGTGAGGGAGGACAGCCAAATCTTATCAGTTTTTCAAATAATAAACGATGATCTACAGAGTCAAATGCAACTCGAAAATCAACATAAGCTAAATAAAGGTGTTGGTTCTTCATTGCGTAGGACTCTTTGATTGCATTAAGTGTCGTTATATTAACACTAGTGCCTAGACCTGCAACAAATCCAGTTTGGAATGGATCACAGCGATTTTCTTCTGACGCCCAGATGTTAAGATCTCTTAAGACAATTCTACTAAAGATCTTGCCAGGGGCATCAAGGAGGGAAATCTTGCAGGGTCCGTGCGATCACCTTTCTTATAAATTGGCACGGTTATGGCCTTGCACCAAGATGGCGGAACTGTTTGTTTAATTTGTATGGCTTGAAAGACTGCATATAGAATAGATGCCCATAACACTGGATTCTGTTTTAAAACAAAATTTTACAAACCGTCCGGCCCTGGAGCTCTTGAAGAGCTTGCCTTGTTTATATAGAATAACACATCTTCTCGATCAAATTTGATATGAAAGGAAGTATAAGCAAAATCCAAATCAGAATGAGAGATTGTGTTATTTGTGAGGTCATAGATGTTAGTGAAGTAACTAACCCACCTATTTTCCGTCACACCATTAAGTTGAGATGTTAATTGGGAACAGGGTGAGCCATCATTTGTCAACTTCCAGATCTGCGAAGTGTTTTAGTCTTAATTACCTGTAACCATCTTTCGCCATCATTTTGGTACATTGTTGCTCTATGCTCTCGTGTCCAGTTTCTATAGTTTGTCTTCAATTTGCGTAAAGATAGTTCACAACATTGCACCGGTAAGGATAATATCTGCCTTTTTTCTTGCCGATATTGCGTCTTCCTCAATCTGACAGATTGGTCAAATACATGGGTGCAGGGCTTATTGCCTTTCTTAGCACCTGATGTGGAGGAAGATGCAAAAAGGTGCATTCTATCATGATAATCAGATGAGTCAAGACCTTTCATCAAACGTTGATTGTCCCCTGTTAAGCTACATGCAAAAGCTTCCAACGCAACACTTGACCATTGTAATCTGTTCTGTTGGGGATTTATGATCAAATTGTTCAATTGCTGTTGGTGAGATCGAGGTTTATCCTGAGAGTGAATCAAGATCTCAACCCTCAGCATCAAATGATCACTTGATGTAGTTGGAATTACCCTAAACTCGGAAATTTTAGCAAATAATCTTCTATCTACATACATATAGTCAATAATAGCTTTTTGGGCTCCACATGTCCAAGTATGGGAAGGAGGATTATCAGTCTCCACAGCTCCATTTAGCATAATTAGATCCCATGTTTTAACAAACTCAAGCCACAGAGAGACCCGATCGAGTTTCCTTTTTTTGCCGGAGCTAGTAGATGAATATTCAGATCACCGGTTAGTATAACATGTGCAATATCCGAGGTTGTAATAATACCTTCCATAAGTGCATTGAGATCATTAATAAAGGTGGAAGTTAAGATCGCCATTGGGTTCCAGTATATATTAATAATTATGTATTCTAGTTTTTGGATCATTATTGTGGAACATTGTAAAAAGGAATTCGGATTAGGCCCGTCTGTTACATTGCTTGTTGTGAGGATATTAGAGATAGTTGCCAGGCAAGACATTGGTCTACCTTTTTGACCCTTTATCGCCGGGATTAAATGGACATAATGATTGTCCCACGATAATGGGACGGTTAACCAAGTTTCCTGCAGAAGCACTAGATCACAATCTTTTAAGCAACAATTGAAATTATTTAATAGGTGCATGTGACCCCTAGTATTCTAGCTCACAATTACTACTTTGTGAGTCCGGACACAAGGTTCACCGACTCCTAGTTAAGTTTTCCCACAGCAGCATCCCTGGGCTAAGGTGCGATCACCATTATTGGTTTGTTTGGCAGATTGATGAGCAACCTCAACAGGCGAGTTTTCTATTGTGGTTGGAAATAGATTGAAACTCAAGTCATACAGAGCAGATCTTGCAGACCAAATAATGTTAAGAATAATACGAGATCCTATCCACAGACAGGAAACAGTTGGATCATTGTCATCAGGAAACTCTACTTTTACAATATCATCAGTAGAAATATCTTCCAAAATTGGAATATTTGAAAATATTTGCATAATGCTCATTCTGTTCATGGTGTACGTTGGAAAGGATTCACCACGACAGCTAAGGAATAATTAGTACAGCTGCGGAGGCTTTGTATTCTTAGAGGTCACTTTTGAAGAGGGGCCTTTTTGCTTACTAGATATTTCTGTGTGCGCACAACAATTCTTTCCCTCCACTGGGGATTTAAACGAAACACTCTTGGAGTTCACTCTTCCATCAAGAGCATTTACAGAGTCAACTTGACCACTAATAATTGATTTCATGGACGATTTGAGAGTCTTTTGTTCTGATGTTAGAGCTACTAGGCAATCTTTAATTGTACTTAAGATGTTATTTTGCAGATTGACCTGGGAATCAGGAGTCAATGGTATTTCAGGAGATTTATTCTTTATAAGCTTTGCTACTTGTTTGGTTTGAGGTCTCTCAACATTTACATTTCCCTCCTGCTTCGATCCTGGCTATTTCACCATAGCAGTAGACAGCTGTGTTAACGGATGGAGCAAAGTCGGAGGTGAGTGAAATTGACTCATATACTCATCCACTGCTTTCCTGAGTTCCTGTCTGTTAACTGTTAATTCGGGTATATCATTTCCATTCATTTGGTTAGTCTCAGGTGCCGATACAACTTGAATCTGTTCCGGCACATTCCTTGGACCATTCTCAAGCTCCTCTGCAATTTGCACCATCTCATCCAGAGGAGCGTGCTCTAGAACCACTTGAGAGGCGTTCACTCAATTTTTTGCCATTCTTTGTCTTTCTTGTGCTATTTTTTTGAGGTAGCATTTGAGGCTACCACTAAACATCTCACTGGTTTTATCAGGGATTTAAAAAATTGTCTTGTTTGCCCACTCAAGACCACTCTCTTGGGCTTTTGATTTTTGAGTTTACCTTAGACGGATGATTTTGATTTTTTGAGTTTTTTGCGAAAATCGTGTAAGCCTCTTTGTGCGGTAGTGGGTTTCTCGACTTAAGGGACTCAGCAGCAGGGGCAACTACCACCTCTTCAACAGTCAGTGACTGAGAAGGGGAGTGAGCCATTGCTGACATTTTCAGAGGTGTCTCACATATACAAAAGCCTGAAAACACATAGCCAAAATAAAAAAAAGTCCCAAATACCTACCAGGTCACAGACTATGGGCCTCATTACAAGTGAGGCAGTAAGGGGTTAACGGTGCTGGTAAAGGTGCCCGTGCCGTTAACCCTGTACCGTCTCATTACGAGGCCCCCTTGCGGGACCCGCTCTGGACGCTTCTTAGACGTATAATATACATTCTACATGTTCATGTTATTCTAATTGCTCTATACGTTAGTCACACATGGTCCTGTCAAGTTCCATATATATCACTGTAATCCCATGGGGTTGTTCACGTTAAGCATCTGGAAGCTTGTTCATGATCTCTTGTGCCCTGCTCTTCTGCATTACTGCATTTGACTAATGAGAACATAATAAAAGCGGTGTAGGACTGCAAATATGCTTCATGCCTAACGCTGCTTCGTTGTGGTTTCACTAGTGACATCAGCATTGTGGCTTCTTGGTGCTTAGTCGAGACTGTCCATATATGTGTTTCTGTCCAGGATCTCTGTTTCTTCTCCTATACCGGTGAAGACGTGTATTGGATTCGGTCTGTAGGGCTGGCCGAGAGGATTCCTTTCTTTGTACTTGTCAATCATTGGTGCACTCGGGATTCGTTGAAATAGGATGGGTGACTGCAAGCGTTTCTGGTTCTTTGTCGTATCATGAATCTGGTGGTGAGGAGGGGCATTCTTGGGACCATCTCTTGGGAACCACTCTCCACACCTATGCATCATCAGTGTTTTACTGAATTGCTATTAAATAGCTATCCCTAAAATGTAGCATATTTCCCTAAATATCAAGCAACCTATTTTATAAGCACTGCTACCAGATTACATGTAGTGCCAAGGTAGTATGCCTGCTCACACCAAGTTCCACTAACCAGTATTTTAGAAATATTTTGTAATTGCTTCATACTTATTTGTAAAAAAGGTACAAATGGTGGTGCTCATAATTCACTCATGCTAAATAACTTTCAATTAAATGGTGCTAAAAAATACAATTTTGAAAGAACAGCATTCATATTCAACCATTTTCCTTTTTCTGTGCAGGTTATTTTTCAATATAAAATTAGAACCTTTTAAAAAAGGTTCAAACATAGCTTTGGGGAATTATGATATGTCTACAACTGTAAATAATAGTTTTTCATAAAGTATGTTGTCTAATTATATTTTCCTATAACTGTGGCCATGGCTGGGACGATGCAATCATGGCATGTAGTGCATACAATTTTCATCACTGAAACATTGGGTGCAGGTAGAATGACAGCAGATGTATATGAGGTACCACAGGGAGAAGATGTAGCTTTGATGTTGGTTGGAGGTGTTGTGATGGTGGATGGAGGTGGTGATGGAGGAGGTGCAGGTACTCTCCGATGTAATGAACGATGGCCATGCATCCCCATGGTCTTCTTGTATGTATTATTATCATCATTGCAGTGGACACGTAGTAGATGATTGATAAGGACACATGTGCCCAAGCCATGTGATGGAACAGTTCAGGGCCAAGTCATAGCAGTGCAAATTGTGACATGATCATTGTGGACATAGTACTGTATCCATGGGCAGTGATTCTACCTGTGTGCATGTATTGCATCCCACCTTCTCTACCTCTACCTTTTCTCAACATATCCCACCCTCTCCACTGCAGCCACCCACCATACTCCCCCCTGTTTATCTATACACAGTTTATCTAACCCCGAGTACCCCCACCCACTCATCCTACTGACACGTTTTCTCCCCTCATTGTACCCCCTACCGTGTTTTCCCTTATTGATATAACTTTTTCACACCCTCTATACCCCTACCTAGTCTGGACAAGTCTTCATTCCAGGAAGCCTCTTCAATGGGGAATGGTGGTCATTCACATGTAACTCTCATTATCTTGTATGGGTTTTTTCATTACAAACCAATGATTATTATATGTGAAGACAGCAAGAGTGTACTAGGCACAAATGTTGTATGAAAGATAGTGCATACAATGTACTACTTATGAGGGTCAAAATATTCAACGTATGTGTGCAACTGTAATTGTATTTCATAAAGTATGTTCTCTAAGTATATTTCCTTTTTTTACAGACTAAAAAGTGCAAATGATGACTTATTACTGTGGCCATGGCTAGTGTCTCTAGCTCTGTGCATCTACTGTATTCCACCTTCTTTGCATCCACCCAACCTCCTCTTACCCTCTCTACTCCAACCACCCGCCATTCTATATCCCTCTTTATTCTAACCCTTCTTGCCTAACCCTGACTACCCCACATACTCACACGACATACATCCTTTGTACCACCATTGTATCCCCTTGATGTCTTTCTCCATCCATAAACTCTACCTACACCTCCTCTACCGTTACCCTCTTGACCACTAACCACTCACTCTACCGCTTCAGAATCGATTCATGCTACTACACTCTTCTCCCATTATAACTTTTACTGTATATATTTCAAAATGCAACTTACCACGACTACTGATACACACATATATACATATGTAATTATTATTACAATTTAATTTGTAAATAATAGCCACAAGCAAATTGATTTGGTGAATTGCACGCACAGAGATTAATTCTAAACCGTCGAGTCATCACCTCTTGTGTTTTTCTACAGCCTGGGGCATGTCACTGAGACTGTTTGCAGATGCAAATAAAGACCTGGTTTCCTCTGAATTAATAGTTTCTCAGTGTGTAGTGGAGCAACGGCCTACCTGTCCTCTTCTTCTTTGGAAGAACTGGGCAGGATCAAGGGTTGTCTGCCATTAGGGGCAGCAACAGGCGGTGCAATGAATAATTAATGTAAATTGGAGACAAGAGGGCACCCTGAATGGGTGGGTTCCCTATATGGATTGCAAGCTACGGTGTGGATCAGACGAGCGGCAGTGAACTTTGCAGGTGCATAGGTGCCTGAGTGGAGTCCATGAAAGGCTGGGGCAGACGACATGAGTTATTCCTGCTCTGATTCTTCCAAGAGACTGAAATTAATAGCAAAACAGGTGACCCCTAGCAGTGGCCCAATGTTTCACCCCCCTTCTTGATCTGTAAAGCCAACTCCCTTTGGCCCTTTTCTACATTCTCATTCAAAAGATGCCCAAAGCTCCTCTGGAGGTTGTGAAAACCAAAGGATGTCCCAATCGCAAGTCCCCGGGGTCTCTCTCTCAGGTGGCCAGGGCACAGACATCGCCTTTGGACCCAGACCCTGGGGGTGGAACAGTGTGGGAGGATCACCTGGGTGGAGGATCTTCGGGGAGTGGGGTTGAGACAACTGATGACGAGCAGAGTATCTCCCCGCTTTTTCCGTGCCCATACCACATCCTATTTTATAGGTTTCTCCAACTCCCCCCCTTTCTACTTAAACACTGGGCAGAGGAAGAGGAGGACTCAGAGTTAAGAGGCCAACATTATATATCCTGTTAATAAGCTCAGGCAAAGTCAGGCACTTGACCTTAATCACATACATCTGATACCATTAGCTCCCCCAACCTGGATAAAAGGCGGAAAACATAAAAACACACTCTCAGCAAGATGGGGCACGAGAAGGAGCACATTTTCCGGGATGAAGGTGAACCCAGTGGAGCAAGACGACCGATCGAGTGACAAGGGCAAAGAATAGAGAAAACCTGAAGATCCCTGCAGGAGGTTGTTGCCTCTGGGAAACCGCGAAGTGTACACGGAGAAAGCCAAATCTCAGACAAGAAGAAGCCTGCATTGTGTTTCAAGGACACTAGCAACCCTCCAAGATGAATGGCAGAGTTGGGGAGGCGAGGCAAGCCTGTGATATCAACCTTGACTCGTAAATCAAAGACGCAAAGGCAAGAAAGGGATGCACACAACCGGTGAGTTAGCGAAAAACGTGAAAGGATGGTTTGGGTCCAGGAAAGATAGAAGCTGTAACAGTGTATCTCTGATTGAAGGTTGCGTGCGTGCTGATGAGACACAAAAGAAAGCAAACACATAGTGAACTTTAAAGTTTACTGAAAACTGTGAAGCCAGTGATACAGAGTGGTGGAGTGGTCCAGTGAAAGGAAATAGCCCACTCGAATGTCTCTGAAAAATGTTTGCTGTCTTCTTGTAAAGCGACAAAGAGAATGAACTATGAAATGTGCAATGTTCAAGATTATTTCTGTCGAAAGGGGAAGTTAAAAAGTGATATGTTTAAGAGAACGATTTCTTTGAACTTTTCCAAGTGTGTTATGGAACAAGTCCAAGAGACACTGGGACAAACAACATAAGGGAAAGCTGAATTGAAAGTCGAAGTGAACCTGCAGAGGTCTATGTAAAAGGCCTTGCACATTTGATAGTCTTCCACATCAGTTAAAGTTCCGATCCCAACTGAGGGAGACCAGGAACAGGAAATAAGTTAGGGGAAGGGAAGCCCTAACAAAGGTGGTTGAAGCTTGGGGAAAGGAACCCCTCCAAGTGATGTGATTGCGAGGTCTGAGCCTGGAGGGAGATCTACGTTGAATCAGGTACTTTATGTCTGGAGAGGTCTGAGCCCGACAGAGGTAGACCTACATAAACTTTTGTTGAACTGTGAAAGAACTTTTGGTGAACTGGAAATAAGTGGCTTTAATGTGGAAAGCCAAGCGGGCCTCGACCCACATTTTGAATTACCTTTCTTTTGATAAGCTAAGCCAAAGTGTGTCATCCTGTAGACGGGGGTCGCCTTACTCCATGCTGTCCAATGTAGTGAATAGAGCTGACTCAGCAACCTTGATCTTTTATGTTATCACATTGACGTTTGCTGCATGCACATTCCATTCTACACAATGTTGGTATAAGAGATAGGGCAGGCATTAGGTTTTGTTAGTATAGGCCATTTTGATTTGAGATAGCCTGACTAGGGCTAGACTACTCCCATCATAGCAAGAGGGCAAAATAGGAGATTTTCCAAACCCCAAGACTTTAATAAAGGTTTTGAAATGTGTAGCTCTTGTGGCAGTGCCATACTTGTGATTCCACGAATCTCTTACAAGGTGCACATGCTGCGTCTTGATGCATATTTCATTGTAGGTCTTCTGAATCAAGGAATGTGGAAATGGGGGGCAGGCCTGGCGGTGTCGGGCTCTTGTTCAGTTATCTAATGTTCATATTCTGCACTGGATGTCCTCCCCCAATCAGTTTCTAAGTACTACTAAATATTCTGCACCTGTTGTGCATTTGCTCCATCATTGATGGTTTGTTTTGGCCTTACGCTTTCTAACTTACTAACTTGCATGCCTCCTTCTAGACATTTTCAAGCACAACATTCAGCATTGGTAGCAGAACCTGAGGTGTTTTCACTAAAGAAACCAAACACATAACATGATGAAAAGGGGATAAAGACAGATGGTGTTTTGTCAGGATCTCCAAGATACCCATGAAACGCAGGAGGCTTGTTGGGATGGTGGATGGAAATGAAAGCAGGTGGCACTCCTTAAAATGAGTATGACTTGTAAAGTATTGTTTGTTTGTTTATTTATTTATAGTGCGCACCACACCCTAAGGTATCTGGCACATTACAAGGGCATGCAGTTTCTGAGTTACACACAGAATTTACAGTTAACACTACAAGAAAAATACAGTCATTTACAAAAAGTAATTCATATTATTTGCAACAAAGGTTATGTACACGTAAGGTGGACCGAGTCATGTTGTGCAATAGGTATTTACAGTCGGTGTGAGTTGATCGGGTATACTGTACAGGGTTCAGGTTAAGGCGGGCTGACGGGACTAGTAGGGTGCATCGTTGGTGATAAGCCAGTTTTTCATATATTTCCTAAATTTATGGAAAGACTGGTCAAATGTCATTGTTGGAAAAGCAAAATACAAGTTCTGTTCATAAAAATCTACGCATATGTTTTCCAATGGCTCTGCATGACCTGTGTGCACATAAAGAAATCCTTGGGTAAAGAAAACATCCATACAGTTCTGAGCCTCATGTCAAACTACTGCATCACTACTCCATCGCTCTCAGGTATTTTTATTTTTAAGGAAGGAACTGTACATCCAAAAGCTTTTGCATCAAAAACTTTCAGCTGTATGCCAGGCATGTTTCATCCAGTGTATCTCTCATAGGACTCCATTGAGACTTTAGCAGACCATGGCCTGTACATTACTATGCCCAGGCGTACACCTGCAGTCATGGTGTCACTTGGATAATCTCTCACTTGGTTTTAATTGCAAAAAGGGAACATTTACATTTCAGCAGTTATTCAATCATTTCAGAAACTAGCTTGGCTTAGACATGAGAGTATCTGCTCAAATGATGCTTCCCATGGTCACAGGTCACTGATTCTACACCAGTCATTGCTCACAGAAGATGTCTGTTCTTACCTCGATGCATTATCAAAATACAAGGATCAAAGCCACATTTCCCAGGTGAGAAGCTTTGGAGATGTTGCAAATGGTGCTGGTCCTCCTGGGTTAAGAGGATGAAACATTAGGACTCCCCCCACATCTGTTTATTGGAACAAGGATGCTGTACATGGATACAGGCCATGCTTTATCTCAGAATGGTGACTTGGAAGCATTGGAGCTTGACAGAGGTTTCTCACAATTCATCTTGGGTTGGCGTCTTTACTTTCGGGGGGCTACTTTGGTCCATCACTGTATAAGTGTGCGGTCTTAGGTTGCATAGGAATCTTGGGAGCGGAATATCATCTCAGCTTCAATCACAGGCTTGCATCCATTTAACATTTTGGTGGCCACCTAATTAATTGTTGGTTGCCAAATACAAACCATACTAGACTTTCTGTGCAAAAGTGTTTTCCTTTAAAGCATCTAGATATTCAGAAACAGCCAATTTTCTGGGGAGGTCAGCAAATACAATGATTATATATGGCAACATGTGTGTCACATTCCCTCTCATGGAACGCAAAGGGGGTCATTAGTCCAGAAAAAAGTGCCAGTATTTCCATACACAGGCTCTTTTCCCCACTGGCAGAGTACAATTTTGCTGGTGGGGATGCCTGATTTACCTCCAGCCAACAGCTGGATGTCATTCAGGCCCTCACTGGCATAAAACAGCTGTAATTTCTAACACTGGTATTACCAGTGCTGGTTATACTGGTAATCCCCTTCATGGAGTCCTATTTGACTCCATGGAATTAAATTTACCACCCTGTCCTCCACCTATAATATCCCGGTAATACCAGAATATCTGGCAGCGGGAGCGGTTATACTGTTTGCTGGTATCATGCTGGCATTTCCAGCGGGATACCAGCGCAGGTGTAATGAACCCCAAAGTAAAATATTTAGACTCACTGTATTCCAGTCTCACTGCCGGCACATCCCTTCACTCCCTACCAGTGGAATCTACCTAACCAACCATGGAAGGATAACAGTGCAGGAAAATGCAGTCCATTGGAGACACTGCACCCCGCTAAGAAAAGGACCTCACAGGAGGCATGTACAGGATTTACATCTCTAGTGCGGCATACATGTACACATAATCAGAGAAAACATGTGTTTAAAAGTCAGGAAAATGGCAGACATTGAGAGACGTCACAGCTGATGTCAAGTTTTGACCTTCAAGCTCACAATGTTCATAGAATATTGCCAAAATTGGAAAGAATGATTCATCTTTCACAAACGTGTAATGACTATCCCAATTAATGAGCTTCAATCCTGGAGAGGTGTATTTTCAACCAAATAATTTACACAAAGTCAAGTAGAACAAAAAGAGCCAAACAATGGAATTTCAGTTCTGAAACATAGTTTATTGTCCCAAATTCAATTATACGGTTCTCCAAAAATATGTATGGGAACAACCAACACACAACATCATAGCCCTTTCCTTTTTTTTCAGGTAGAAAACCACCTATCTGTGGGGCCCAGTACACCATGACTTTCAAGCTGAGCAGCTCAACTTGGGTGGCTGACACCCATCAGACACTGGGTTTCTTATATCAGGGCACAAAAGAGTTTACATTCTTACTCAGCTCCATTCTCAACCAGTCCTTGCGTTCTCCTCCAAGGTTCTGTACACAACCACCTTTTTCTTCTAGTGTCCTGGTCCTTGTGTAACTCTCAATCTCTCTGAGCTTGAAACAAGCTCCCTCACATTCAATGAGGCAACAATGACTCAAGTCTCCTCCCGCCTCTAAGTCCTGCCTATGGCTGGCCTAGTCTACCAGAATGTTTCTGGACTGACAACACAGTCTCACACTCTCAACCATTTCCTGCAATACTGGGATTCAATGTACCTCCTTCTCCCCCTCTTGGTTGTAGCCCTACAACCTCCAGTCTTCTACTGTCTCTTCCTCCCTTTCTTCTCTTCCCTACAGACTCTCCTCTTTAACGTATCTCCTCTCACCACCTGCTACAGAATACCTCCCTGCTGCTCCTTTCCAGATAGCATACACTGTCAGCCTGAGCCTCTTGGCTTATATAGAGAATCCCACTCCACCTGGTTGGGACTCTAGGTGAGGATCTGCACCTATGTGAATGTAGGCAGGGCTCAGAATAATTGGTTAATGTGACCTGGGTAATGTGTGCTGGAAAGACTATTGTAGCAACTCTGACCATTCTAAATTCCAATTCTCGCTCTGCAACCATCTCTGATGCAGTCTGTACTGAGCTGGAGTCCCCTGCTTCCCCAGGGTGTGCACTGAAAAACAAGAAAAGCTTTCTTAACCATGAAATCTCATCTTTTCTTTCTACCAATTATGAATTTCTGGAAATGATTTCCATTACATGCAAATGTATCTATTTATTTGCTGGTAGTTTTGGGTCTGGTTTTTTGCTACTTTAGCTCTCTTCAGCTGACCTTGCGTCAATCGGTGGGACTTAACGCTGTGTGTCCCCTGCATGCGAGCAGTGATTCATTGAGGGTGGTACACTTGCCCTGCATCCTCCAGCTTTCAGTGGCACCCAGCCCATGTGTCCACAAAGTTAGGCAGATGACCTGATCACACCACTCACATCAACGAATTCCTGCAACAAAGTAATGCTATTATTTCTGTGTATGTACTGCTGTCCAGCAGAAAGGTTCAGCTACTTTGATTGTTGCATGCCAACATACAACTATCTATTGAAAGTATTTATGCCTTGAGGAGAAAAACTGTGCATTCCTGACGCATAGTATAACCAGCCCTTAAGCACTGTTCTATTCTGTTCTCTCAAACGCTGCTCTGTGGCCGAAGAAATCACACTCTATATTTGAATACTTGACTGCAGTGCTAGCATTCTATAGCCAAAATACCACTGGCCATTTTCTAAGCACAGCCTAAAGTAACATGTTTGTTGTTATGATCAATTTAGGGCACAGACCATCACCCCTGTGCAGTACACAATTAAAGGGCATAGCTACTACAACCCTTTTTAATTGAGACCAAAGAACATAACTCTTTCCCAAGACAACTCACCCTTGCCAGTGCCATGAAAGTGTTCCCGTACCCAAACATTCATGCTATATTTGGGCTTGGCATCACTGTTCTTCTTTTTTGAACCTACAGCAGATTGGGTTTTCAGCAACGGCATTGCAATCAAACAAATTTCATTGCGATCATTTCAAATTGATAATTTATTCGATTGGTGTCTAGTTCTTTGTTCTAACATTTTACTCCATCCTTCTTTTAAAGGCATCCTTGAATTCTTTGTTTTTTATAGTGTAAATGATGGGGTTACTCATCGGGATCACCCCGATAAAGATTAAGGAGGATATTTTGCTCTGACTCACTGAGTACATTGAGGCTGGTCGTACATAAACAAAGATGAAAACTCCATAGAAAAGGATCACCGCTGTGAGGTGTGAGGCACAGGTGGAGAAGGCCTTGCTCCTATGTGTATTCTTCTGGATTTTCAGGATGGCTGAGATGATTTTGACGTATGATGACAGTATTAAAACACATGTTGAAAATACCACTATCACACCCAGAATAAAGGTCATTCTTTCAATGGTGACGGTGCTGGTGCAGGAAAGCTTAATCAGAGCGGCAATGTCACAGAAGAAGTGGTCAATTTCAAGGGTGTTGCAAAAAGAGAAGGTAGATATTTGGGTGATGTGCAAAATGGGGTCAATGAGGCCAGCAATCCAAGCAACAGCGGCCATTCGGTAACACACATATTTATTCATGATCCTCGTGTAGTGTAAAGGATTGCAGATAGCCATATATCGATCAAAAGACATGATGGTCAGGATAATAAATTCTATTGTAATCATGGCTGTGAAAAAGTACATCTGAATCAGGCATTCTCGCAGAGTAACATGTGGGTTCCATATAAAAAAACTGCCCATCATTTTGGGGAAAATAACAGAGGTACAAGAAATGTCTGCAAAAGACAGGTTGGTGAGGAAGAAGTACATGGGAGTGTGCAGATGAGAGTCGCAGTAAATAACTAACATGACGAGAAGATTTGCTGCAATAGTCACCAGATACATCAGGAGAGATCCAACAAGAATGGGCACCCGCAGGTTCGTGATATCAGAAAAACCCACCAGAATGAATTCCGTCGAATATGTCTGATTCCCTTCTCCCATCTCTCCAGATATACTTGTATTCAAATTGTCTTTGTTTAGCTAAAACAAAAAAAAAGACAGTTTTAGCAGAACCAGAGCTCTGAAACAAAAATTGTGTTAATGTGTACATTGTGTAATTGTGTTAATGTGCAGCTCCAGTCCTTGTCTGCCCATGCTAGCTGGGAAGCCTGCCGCAGTCAACCAGAGGCGACTGATAAGGTAAGTGTGGACTGGGTGTGTATTTCCACCACTACTGTACTCCACTAAAAGCCCCACCACTCTTATTACCCACGAGAACAAAGCCCAAATGTGTTAGTCAGTCATATCTCGCATTTAGCCCATCTGTGTTAGTCATATCTCGCATTTAGCCCATTTGTGTTAGCCATATCTCGCATTTAGCCCATCTGTGTTATTAAGTCATATCTCGCATTCAGCCCATCTGTGTTAGTTAGTCATATCTTGCATTTTGCCCATCTGTGTTAGTCATATCTTGCATTGAGCCCATCTGTGTTAGTCGGTCATATCACAAATTCAGGGCATCTGTGTTAGGAAGCAATATCTCGCATTTAACCCACTTGTGCCATATTGTCAGGGACCAACTCCCAAGTAGGTTGGAGAGCTACTAGGAGTTTGTAGGCTCATACTCTCGGAAGGCCCAACACCTTCCACAAAAGGAATGCAGGCCTAGTCAGACAGAAAGTTCTAATGATGTCTGCACATGTTTTCTCTGCACTTTAATCGATACTGTCAATAGAAGTCTCTTTAGTCGCAGCCTGAGGCTCTTCATGCACTCTGGGCAAGGTTTGTACTGCTCCTGTTCTGTAGGGCTGGCTGAGTGGGTACCTCGCGACATACTGATCGACCACCGGAGCACTGGGAATCAGTCCGAAATAGTATGGGGGATCACGGTATCTTGTGTTCTTCTTCTGTGTCATGCACCTTATAGGAGGCGGTGGAGGGTGTGAATTTGCCCATCCTTTTTCAAAAGCCGACACGGACAGACTGTGGGGCACAGGGAACACATGACCCAGAGAACAACCCGTGGGGATGGTAATTGCTGCACACCAGAATGTACGGGAACAGAAGGGATATGGGCCACAATTCGTCAGAACAGTGAGGGTAGGAAAGGTACTGCCACAATGTAACCCTACTAGAAACTCACCCTTCTGCATGAACCTCTCAAATTCTGAAATAAACACAAGCATACCTTCACAGCGCAACAACTGCACACACTTTCACATCAAATGTGAGTTTGTTTCCAGGATAGCAATTTCAGTAATCATAGACTGTTAGGGAGATTTCTCACACAAGTGCTAAATTCCCTTTACCTTAGAGCCCTCCAGCTCTTTTGCTTTTGTGTTCTTTGGTTATGGAGTTGAAACAACGCCAGAGGCATCATCTTGTTCTGTGCATCACAAAGCACCTTCAGTGCAGTGGCACAGGGATGTCTTTTAGACTTCTCAAGGAATAAATACCTTCTCTGGGACTGACTACTGTCTACTGTTAAATTGACTTTACTAGTCTCTTTAAATTTGCGGACCCATCACACACTATCTTCCTATAGAGTGCCGGAGCGGTTGCCTAGCATCCTCTGAGTCAAAACACTCATGTAACAATCAATAGTTACCCTTTCCTACTTATAATGGCTGGTGGCCATGATTTTCCCCAACCGCTAACAATGGTAGCTAAAAATCGGGTCAGCCATCTTTTTCATATGGCGCCCAAGACCTATCTGTAAAAAGAGACTCCAGTCATCTTTTTTCGCCATTTCTTTTAGGAAAGATCCTTCTTGTATTTGTCTCTGCGCGCCAAACCAGGTTTGGTCACTTTGTTCGGTGGCCTTTGGCGGGCTTCCGTGCTGAAGCCCTCCTCTGGTGCCTGAGTGTCTGGGATGGACAGGATGTGAGGGAGGTGCCCAAAACTCCCTGTACTTGGTCTCCTAGGAGACCTGAATGTACTCTGGCGTGATTGGCCGGCTGGCTGTCCGGCAAGGAAAGCCACCCTGCTGTGTGAGTGACATCCAGGCAGGAATGAATGGATGAAAACTGTTTAAAAGCAGGTCTCTGGGACTTGGAAAGTAGAGTCGACCACTGGAAAGAAAGAACCAAAGACGAGCAGAAGGAAGAGGACTGCTGCAACTCCTGGATGTCTGGTGAAGCTCTGCTGCAGGTCCGAATTGCCTGAAACTCCATCGACAGAGAAGCCCTTCAAGGATAACTTCTTCCCTTGAGTTTGGTGGGAACAACCAACTCACAAGCCAACTGGACACCGTTCCCATCTGGTCGAATATTCTTCAGGGTGCTGTTGAAAACCGGATAGCCAGAGGGAAGGAAACCAACTTGTGGACTTTAAGGCACTCACACCTTAAAACAATGTTTTGCCAAGCTTGTGGCCTCATCCCTGGGAAGTGTAGGAACTTCCCGACCTCCTCCTTCTTGTCCCACGACTGAAGCTCAGGAACAGCGAGATCTGCTCAAACTGCCAGGAACAACTGCCTCAGCTACACACTCTCAGCAAGATGGGGCACGAGAAGGAGCTCATTTACAAGGTACTGTGCAAACGCAGTCTGGAAATCTTTTCGGCCACGGAGAAAGTGTGTGAAACTTTCACGACTTCGAATGCTTGTACTTAACATTCGTCAAACCTTTCGCCTAGCCAAATTCTTCTAAAAACCGTGGCAAAGACTTTACCGTTTACTAGCAGAACTGTGCTATCCTATACAAAGACTCTGAACCATTGACTTTGGCCCAGGCCTATGAACTGAATTGCTGGTTGTAGTTTACTGAAACCCTTTGCCCTGCCTATGAAAGTATTTGGGCTGTCTATTCTTATAAACTTGTCTTTCTACCCCTTTTTAAAGTATCTGAAGTGCCATTTTGCTTCCCACTTCAGGGGAGCTAAACTTGTTCATTTACTTATCGGTTGTGTATTTGTGGTTTATTAGTGTGTGATATTGAGCTGCTCTTGCTAGTGTAATGTTTTCAAACTAGCTGTGTAAATAAATGTATATTCTTTTACCAAGAAACCTTGAGTAAAGTGTTTGTTTGAATCACTGAATGGCCTTACCCAAAAAGTCCTCTCCCCCACACATGTTAAAGGCAGAACCCTTGACTGGGTATCTGAACTTAACTGCAACATAGCCATTACTGACATCACCCCTCAAACATGGACCGACCACTATCTAATAAACTTCACTGCCACACTTGACCTCCTTAGCCCTAAAATTATCAAAATGATACCACCACTCCCCACCAGAAGTAAAAAAGACATCACTACAGAAAAACTCACCCCCCTCCTCCTGCCTACCATCAATGGCCTGAAGGATAATACCCACCCGGACACCCTAGTAGACACCTTCAATAAAGCTATGTCTCATGCACTAGATACTATTGCACCTCCAAAACTACGCAAAGCTAAACAAGAAGCCCACCTTAATGCTTGGTTCACCCCCCAGCTTAAGGGCCTCAGAAAGCAGGAACGAAAACTCCAAACTATCTGGCGTAATTCGCCTACCGATGACAACAAAGCTAATTTAACCCAATTCATCAAATATTACAAGTCAGAAATTATCAATACAAAAAAATATATTCAATGACAGAATTACAAATGCCAAATCTAATACCAAGGAACTTTTTGCCATCCTCCGCGAAATGGAATCTCCTATCCAACCAACTGACACGGTCCCCAAGGACAAGATATGGTGCACTAATATACAGAATGCCCTATCGAATAAAATGTCCACCCTCCAACTTAAAATAACTAATAAAAAGGACGCCCACTCTCCTACTGATCAACAAGCACCGCTAGTAACTGAACCCAATACTATCCCCCCTTTTAGCTTCAAACCCATCTCCATCATCGACACTGAAAAGGTTATCCTCTCACTGAAGCAGTCCAACTGCAAAGGCGACAGTTGCCCCGCTCAAATAATAAAGGACACAGCCAGAGATTTAGCCCCATTCATCTCGAAGCTCATTAACTCCTCCTTCAAATCTAACACAGTGCCAGCCAACCTAAAAGAATCCTGGGTCCTCCCCCTTCTTAAAAAACAAACCCTCGATCCATCCATTCCGACCAATTATAGGCCTATCACTTCTGTACCTTTCCTACTAAATATTATCGATAGAGTAGCCTATCTCCATATTCAAGACTACTTAGAAGCTAACCACCTACTAGGCTCGTGCCAATCGGGCTTCCGCCCGCTCCATAGCACTGAAACAGCCTTGATAGATCTTAAAACTAAAATGGAGGATTTCAAGGATGGTGGGAAAATAGCGCTGCTACTCCTACTGGACTTGACAGCAGCTTTTGATCTGGTGGATCATGCAGTTTTATGCAACCACCTCAAGCTTGCTGCCAACTTCACAGGAGAAGCTATAGCATGGTTCCAATCCTTTCTAGCCAACCGGACCATGAGAGTGTTTTCCACCTTCACTTGTGCCGATCCCATCCAAATTACATGTGGAGTCCCACAAGGTTCCTGTGTCTCACCCACCATGTACAACATTTTCACAAAGCCATTGTTCGACAAGTTGGACAGACTGGGCGTCACCTACACAAATTACGCAGATGACACCCAGATCCTCATACCCCTTTCGGGCAACTATGGAGTGGACCTGGCATTGGTGAATAAAATTTACATCCTCATTCAGGCATGGATGGCCACCCATGGCCTCTGCCTGAACGACGATAAAACTGAAATTCTGCTTCTCGGATCAGACCATAACCTATCTAAACTAACTCCGGACTATGCCACATTTAACATCGATAACAATACTATTAAGGTTATGCGAGAGGTTAAAACCCTAGGTTTTTACCTCGACTCAGCTCTCACCCTTAAAAAGCAAGTGAACTCCCTCGCCTCCACAACCACCTACACGTGTGAACTCATCCGTGCTGCCAGACCCTTCCTGTCCAGTGCCAGCTGCCTCACCTTGGCGAATGCCCTTGTCATGTCCAGACTGGACTACTGTAACACCTTATACTCAGGTGCCAATAAGTCGGTCATTGACAAACTCCAGAGATTACAAAATAACGCTCTTAGAGCAGCTTTGAACATCCCACGCAGAGAGCATATCTCCAAACACCGGACCGAGGCCCACTGGCTAAAGATAAAGGACAGAATCCTTCTCAAAACCATTTCTCTTACATCCAAATGCCTCAACAATCTAGCACCCCCCTACCTAGCTGAAAGAATCAACTGGAGACCCTCTAACCGACTGACGAGATCTGCAAACAACTTCTTAATTGAAGTCCCTATACTTACCACGGTGGGTGGATCTAGCTTCCCAGTTAGAGCTGCACAATCTTGGAACTTACTCCCACCTGACCTTAGACGCCCTCTACCCTACACTAGATTTAGATCTAACGCTCTCAAATGGCTGTACAACAACGATATGTAATGACATTCACCCTTATCTAGCTGATCACGTTATACATTTGTTAAGACAATATTCTTCTGCGCTCACCCATCTTGCTCCCATAAGTACTGTAACACCTGTACCATTTGTTGTAAATTACCACTGTTTTGTAATAGCCTATGCCAGGCACTCTAACTAAGTTTCGAGTCTACTTGTACTGTTGCGCCCATCTGCCTACGGGCTTGGAGCGCACTAACAAATAAATAAACAAACAAACAAAACACTGTTTTTGTTGGTCCTATGTGTAACTTGTTCTACTGCTGACTCAACTGTTGAAATAAGTCTGGCTGCTCAGCCATCGCTACCTCGTTACTGTGTAGTACAGGCTTGTACCAAAGGTGAATTTGTACTGACACTTGTAGTCTTAATTGCATGTAATGTTCCCAAAAGGTACTGCATGTGATTCTGCCAAACACAGACAATAATATAGCAAGGAGCTCCAAACATGAGAAAGGTATTTCCTACATGCATATGGCTGTTTAGCTTTGAGTTGTGTGTCAAGATTGTGCCTCAATGTCACTGAAATAAATGCCTTATTGCTGCTAGCATCATCAAACACTTAAAGATTCATCTGGGCGCACGGTGTAATGGCTTAGCAGAAGAGGAGAATACAGTAAAAGCTTGATTATCTGGCATTGTACCAGATCATCAAATATGCCAGATAATATATGTAATTCGATGCCCAACAAATAGAATGCAATAAGGGGAATAACACATGTTACCCAGTTATCTAGCCTCCAAAATGTATTATTATGCATTTCCCCTCTATGAATGGATTTGTTACATTCAATGGGAAGAAATGGATAATAGAGTGTTCTGTTCAATGTGGTATCAGTTGTCAAAGCTTCAACTATATTTGGTTTCAGGTGGAATGCTATAAACGCTGGAACTGTTTGGGGTACCGTGAGTTGGCTCTATGATGCCACCCCTTCTCGTTCTAGTTTATGTCACTGTATTTTGATTGAATCAAGGTAGAAGGTCCATTGTAAGATTGTGGGCTGAGGACTATTACTTTAGGGGCATTAATGGGTCTCAGGATGATAGATTCACGAAAAGCCCTGATTGTTTTGTTAATAATATGTGCTTTGGAGAGATTCTTTATTGTAAAACAGTCTGGCTTCAGAGCTGCCAGAAGCACGGAAACCCCTCTCCTGAACATCCGTGAGGACCTGCTCTCGAACCTTGACTCTAACATTCCATGTGTTCTCATTTTGCTTGATCTCTCTTCTGCCTTTGATACTGTCAACCATACCATCCTGCTCAACCGTCTCCGTGATAACCTGGGTATCACTGGTCAGGCTCTGGCTTGGCTGACCTCTTTCCTCTCAAATCGACCCTCCAAGGTCCAACTGGGGTCTTTCCTGTCTGACATCTTCTTCTCTCCCTGTGGTGTCCCCCAGGTTTCTAACCTCTCTCCCTGGCTGCTCAACCAGTATCTGGCACTTCTCGCCCACCGCATCGCTGCTCTCTGCCCCAACTTTCAGTACTATGCGGATGATACCCAGCTCATTTTCAGGCTACCCTCGGCCTCCTCTTCTCCGTCCCTCATCTCTGACTGTCTTTCTGCTATCCAGGAATGGTGTGCCGCCAACGACTTCTGCCTTAATGCCAGTAAGACCAAGATTCTACTCATCGGCACACCCACTCCCTCCTTCCCTGCAGCTCTCTGGCCGGCCTCCGTTGGCCCTCTTCTTGCTCCTACCTGCAAGGCAAAAAACCTCGGGGTCATCTTCGACTCCACACTCTCCTTCTCTCCTCACATTTCTGATGTTTCTAAGAGGTCACAGCTGCACCTCCTCAGAGGTATCCTTCCTTTCCTCTCCTTCCCCCAGAAGCTCACTGTCTCCAGATCCCTGGTTCTCTTGAAGCTGGACTACTGTAACAGCCTCTATCTAAATCTGCCTGCCTCTACTCTCCGCCCTCTGCAACTCATCCAGAACAGGACTGCAAGACTTGTCCTTGGCCTCAAGCCCAGGGACCGTATCTCGCCAGGACTGAAATCGCTACACTGGCTCCCTGTGGCTGCGAGGATTAAGTTCAAAACCCTCTGCATTGTCCACAAGGCCTTCTGGGGACTGGGGCCAAATTACCTTCAACTCTCCCTTCCTAAATATCTTCCTTCTCGAGCACTTCGCTCTTCTGCCTCCAACTCCCTCAGGGTCAGCTGCTTCTCCAAGCAATGAGTTGGGGGGAGATCTCTCTCCGCAGCAGGGTCCTCCCTCTGGAACAGCCTTCCTGCCTCCCTGAAACTTGAGGAGAACCATCTCCAGTTCTGGAGCACCTCAAAACCTTCCTCTTTGCTTCTGCTTTCTCTCTCTGTCTCCCCTGCTAAATCACTGAAACTGTACTGAATCAGCAACTGGGCCACTCACCAATATAGGTCCTTGGCCCAGCCACTCTCCCCGGCACTGCCTTCCTGGCAACCCCTGCACTGCGGGACTGTCTCTGTATCCCTACAGCCCCCCTTCCCAGCACTTGTCTGCACTTATCTTGCACTTGCCACCAGCTGGCCCTTATTATTTATCTTGTTCATTACTAACCCTGTACTGCACTTTCCCCTCTCCCTTTCCCCCTTGCACTTTTCCCGTCCCCCTTACCCATGCACTTGCGCAATCTGAATGGCACCTGGCCTAGTAGGATCGTTGTCTGTCTCCCCTTGTTCCCCCCTCCCTGCCTCATCGCGCCTTGAAACACTTGTGTATAGGCGCGTTACAAATGCCATATCATATCATATCGGCTTATAAATATGGTGCCATTTGACGAATCTACATAAAAGTTTGCAAAACGATTTTAAATTGAGATATTTGTAAAGTTTGGTGGGATGTTCTTATGAGGGGGCCAAATTAGAGGGGGGTGTCAACATTTTTAGATGACTTTTAACTTTGACGAATGTGGACAAAAGTTTTCAGAAAGATTATAGACCCAACCTTGAATGTCTATGCCTGAATGGATCTTGTGAAGTTATATGACTATTGTATGTACATGTATTTTGACACTTTTGGAAAAATAAATGTGGTTTGATTTCAAGCAAACTTGTGTAAGAAGCATTGGCAAGGACCTTAAAGCATGGTTTTGCAAATGTGCCCATGTTTTTTTTTTTTGACAAGTGTCATAATGTATATACAAAACATTGTGATATACATTTGGTCACTGAAGTATAGCCTGTGGCCATGGACAGTGGGCAGATTTTCCGGGTGATGGTATAAGCTCATGACCTGGACAATCTGGCTACTGTCTATGACCGCAAGGGACAACACATGGGGTTAAAGTTGACATGTCCACATGGGACCGGCTATGTGGTAAAGTTATTCGAAAGTGGGATAGGTTTGAAAGGGAAAAGAAATGTGCTTGTGATAATATGGTCATAGGGTTCTGTCTTCGTCTTCTGCAGGCTGCCATGGAAAGGGAATGGGGCTCTATACAGAGCCCTGCCTTACCTTTTCATGGTGGCCATCTTTGAAAAGGATTTTCCTTCCTACAACGGGACGCCGGAAATATCAATTGTTTAGTGCCCCAGGTTCCGGTTTGGGAACCAGGGGTGCTAATGGCCTTTATCCCCCATCGCAGGGCCTGGAATGGAATGGAGGATAATGGTCCGGAACCCTCAGTACTTATTTATTTATTTATTTATTTATTTATTTATTTATTTATTTATCATGCGCCGAAGCTTGCAGGCATTAAGACGCACACTTCACACTTCACTTCGGCTGATAACTTGGGCTGCTGTGCCATTATTCCCCGGTTCAGTCCCTGGAACGTGGGATGAATGACACTTTATTCCCATTAGCATAACACAAAATGCTAATGGAAATGTTGGAAAAACGTATTGAGTCTATGTAGTTTACTAGGAAATGTAAAGTGATGGAGTCTATAAGATTTTTTTTTAGTTCTATTTTTTAACTGGGAAGGGTGGTCCCTAAAGGAACGTTTCTTTTGCTGTATTAAAAAAACGTGTTTGCAGGAGAAATTAGTACGTAAGGCGGGGAGGGAAATGAGGGAAGAGGCATCAAGCACTAATATGGAGGGGCAGGTGGACAGGGGAAGATGTTGCGTGTGTCTTACTTCTAAGATAGTGGGCAGTGTTTCTCATGCCCCTTGATTACAGCTTCAAACGTATTTCAAAATTGCTCCCCCTGCAGAGTGGTGTGTTGCAGTATATACAGAGGACTGTTGTTTTATATATATGTATAGGCTGTGTGGTTACAATATTGTTTGAGGAAGATGATGTAGAGGAAGACAAATTGCTACTTGGTAAGAAAAGAACAATCTTTCTGAGTGCATTGAGGTGGTTGGATTTGGTGTGGCGGTGCATGGAGGTGGTCCTGTAGGAGTATTGACCAGGTAGTCCGCGAATGAGTACAACAGTGCACTCTGTGAATTTCACATGTGTAGTTTTAGCCTTTGTTACATTCCCAACAGTGGTAATGAACGGCCACACCCATGATTCTCTCTGGGTGCTAGATGTAGGCACTTCCTCTACCGCATCTGCTTGGTTCTCTTCATTGTCTTTGGAAATAATGCACCTTTTTTGTTGTGTGGGTCCCCCAGCTCTTGGGGAGGAGGGATGGCAGTAGGTGATGCCATTTTTAAGATAAATTGCAGTTTTGCCACTATTCTTCCAAGTATGTGCTTTGTACTAGATTGTTAATGGATAATGAGTGAGAATAGGTGTAGGATCTGTGCAAGGGTACATTTTGAGCTTTAACATTCCTAGATCAGTAGAACATGCAGTTCTGAACTGTCCTCGAAGCAAGGACCCAAACGCGAAGTGCAAACACGATCATGGACACATCAGCATGCCGTGCACGAGCGCATGGTCACTTGGCACTCTCCGGAATGTCTGCAATGACATCAGATGTCCGCGGATGTCAATGGATGCAAAAACAGTGGAAAAAGTTGCAAAAAGTGTATAAAAGTGTTAAAAATGATACAAGAGGTGGCAGAGTTTTAAGGTGAAACTTTGTAAATTGGACAAATATGTTGCTATATTGGGGTAAGTATGGTATTAGTAAGTTGTAGGAAAATAACATGCACTAGAAAAAACCTACGAAATCATCAGAAACATTTTTGTTAAGTGGACGTTATGGTTAATTGAACCAATAAAAACCTATAAGATTGACTGAAAAAAAAACTTTGTTAAAGGGACGTTATGGTTAAGTTGCACTAATATACCATCTATCGGCCGCCCACCCCCACCCCTGAGTTCCAAGCCCAGCTCTTGCACCTACTAGGAGACAACCTTAAAACATCCTCCAAACATTGTTACTAGGGGACCTCAACCTTGCTTCAATAATCCCAATGATAAAACTGCAGCAGCATTAGACAGAGAACTCACAAATGTGGGATTCCAACAGAATGTCACTACCCCCACGCACTGCAAGGGCCGCACCCTCGACTGTGTGACGGATCACAACTGCCATACCTCCATTTATCTCTGCCCTCCCTTGGACGGACCACAATTGCATTCAATTCTCCATCCCAGCAACTCAACCAGTTAGAATTCTCACACATGCACCACCATCTCTAGTAAGAAGCTCCAAAAAACTAACCAAGGGAAAGCTCCTTCCCTCCCTGCATACCGCTGAACGCAAGCCTCCCTTTTCCAACGACCCAGCCACCCTTGCGAACATTTACGCCCTTACGATGACCAATGCCATTGAAACAATTGCGCCACCTGAAAATAAGAAACAGAACAAATCAATATACTCTAACACATGCTTCACGGATGACCCAGCCATCTTACGGTCCACCAAGCGTGAAGCTCTGGCCTCGTGGCAATCTAACCCTGATAACACTACTAAAGAAAATTTCAAACAAATATCCTCACAATATAAAAAGGCTATCACTCATGCTAAATCTATCTCATTCAATGCACAAATCTTAAAAGCCAATTCTCAACCAAAGCAACTATTCTCCATCTTTAGAGAACTCATCACTCCAGCCAGTAGCCCCAATGAGACTGTCAAAGACGCAGCTTGGTGCTCCAGCATTCAAGCAGCCATGCTTAAGAAAATAGAACTGCACAGTCAAAAGACCTGCCCAAGATCAACCCTACCACCCCACATGCCCAAATGCTCAATGAGCCCCACAAACAGCTCTTCTCCTTTCAAGATGTCACAGAACAAGATCTCCTTAAACAACTCAAACCATCCATGTGCAAAGGCGACTTCTGCCCCCTAACCTAGTCAAAGACTGCAACAAGCAACTAGCACCCATCCTTACAGAATTCATCAATGCCTCATTCACCTCTATGTCCATCCCAGCCAGCCTTAAAAAAGCCTGCGTATGCCCCCTACTAAAAAAACCTTCACTAGACCCATTATCTCCAAACAACTACAGTCCTATCACCACTGTCCCCTTCCTCTTAAAGATTCTGGACAAATCAACTCATAATCACTTCCAACTATTTCTTGAGTCCAATCATATCCTCGGTAGAAGACAATCTGGGTTTCGCAAAGGACACGGCATAGAAACTGCCTTCCTTGATTTCAAAAACCAAATCACCTCAATCATCGATAACGGCAGATCTGTCGGCTGCCCTCGATCGCATAGACCACAAGACCCTCACCTCTCACCTCATCAACACATCCCAATTCTCCAACGAGGCCTCTACATGAATTACCTCTTTTCTAAATGGAAGAGCCATGAAAGTATTTTCCAACCAGGCAAACGCAGCTCCCACAACCATACATTGCGGAGTCCCACAGGAATTCTGCACAGCCCCCGCTCTCTATCTAAAACGTATTCACTAAACCGCTCTTCGACAAACTGGACTCACTCGGCATAGCCCATACAAACTATGCCGATGATAGTCAGGTTCTCCTCCCCCTATCTGATATGATACGATATGAAAGGGCATTTGTAATGCGCCTATACACAAGTGTTTCAAGGCGCGAAATCTTACGACCAAGATGCGGCTGCACTCCACCTAATTTACAGCACCATCCAAGCATGCATGGCCACAAATGGGCTGTGCCTTAACGGTGACAAAACAGAGATCATCATAATAGGCCCCAAAAACATCCTAGCGAAACTTGACCAACAATATTGTAACTTCACCATAGACAACTCAATCATCCCTGTCTCACCATATGTCAAGACACTAGGTGTCTACCTTGTCTCTAACCTGTCCATGATACGCCAGGTCAGCATCATTGATTCAGCTTCCACCCACACTACGAAGCTCATCAATGAGGTTAAATCCTACCTGTCCAAACAAAACTGCCTTGCTATCGCCAGAGCCACTATCAGAGCGAAATTAGATTACTGCAACGTCCGTCCTCCTTGCAGGAACCTATACTATAAGTCTAAACCATCTGCAGGTTATCCAGAACAATGCTCTTAGAGCTGCTCTCAACTTACCTAAAAGGGATCGTATCACTCAAGCAAGGCGCGACGCGCACTGGCTCCCTGTGAAAGACTGGATCACGTTCAAGACACTCATGCTCTGTAACGGTCACCTGATTCCCGCAGAGGCGCCGATCTTGACTGGGTGAATGCTGTATCTTCAAAGGTGATGTGTAACACACGGTTGGCTCTTTGGGCTGGACCTCTGTGCACTGTATGTCTGACTCGAAGAGTAAGATGTCTGCAGATAGAAAATATGGGATTAATGAACTGGGGTTATTGGGTGCCTCTCTCCTCTTCCCTTTCTCTTCTCCTGTAGAACCCCAAAGGTTAACGCCCTCACCTTAGGTAAGTGAACGCCGAGCTCTCCATCTGCATCGGGGCAGGGTGCCGTAACCAGTTTCTTCACTGGATAAGGGTGCAGGCCTCTTGACCTCAGAGGACTGCTGTCTGTCGTTAACTGCATGAACGGTAAGTTCTGGGCACTTCAAATGTCTTAAAAGTCTTTTGTAATGATATCTCTTGTTTTGCAGGGTTCCGGCGATGGCGGATGGCGGGCTGATGAGAGTTGAGGATCGAACCCGCGTGAGGAATAGAAGCGCCTGGAAGCACGTAAGTAAGCGCTTGTAGCCTGCTTCACGATGCGCACTAACTGTCCCTTTTATCTTGCAGGTACAAGTTAGGAGCTTTAGAGAAGCTGAAGGGTGCTGGAATACCCACTGGATTCGGCGTGGGAAGGAGTAATGGCACGTGAGTAATAAAGTTGCCCAATGTCTTTAAACGCACCTTCTTTTGTCTTTCAGATGCGGGATGCAGCGCTGAAGGTCTCCGGAGCGTGCGAAGAGCTGGTAAGCTTTTGTCTTTCAGATGCCGGAATGCAGTGCGAAGACCTCCGGAGCATGCGAAGAGTAGGTAAGCCTTTGTCTTTCAGATGCCAGAATGCAGCGCGAGGCGTTGGTGACAGCCGATGGACCAGGTAAGAGATGCGCTGCCACTGAAGACCGTAGTGCTAACCTGTTCTTTCTTTGTCTTTACAGGTGCTGCTGAAGACTGGATTCCAGGATGGTAAGCCTTTGTTCCCTTAGGCCCAGGATCAGAAGCAGAAGACACGATGAGCGTTCTGCTGCAGAGAATGCAGAATAACACAAAGCAAGATTCATCCATCGGGTGTGGTTTAAATAGCCTCCTGTAGTGCTTAGGTGTTTCCTTCCACAGCCACGCCTAGGTAAGAAAAGAGTTCCTGCTTTCCAGAAGAGTTCCAGTGTTCTGAACCTAGGGAGTGGCTCCTGCCCCACCCAACAGGAAAAGTAGTCCCAAACAGAAGAGGATCAGGGGTTCAACTGGCAGGTAAGTAAGCAGCATGGTCTGCTGCAGGTAAGTCCACCCAAGCATTATGAGCCCGGTGCTTCCAGCGCTGGGACTGGGCATCTTTATGAGCCTGGTGCCACTGGCGCCAGGACAGGGTCCAAAAGGTCCCAATTGGGACTGGCTGGCACTCGGAACCGGGGTTATGGGTCTGCTTCCAAGGGAGTCGGGCAAGTCCTGATCTTTTGGAAGCAGAGATCATGACAGCACCCCCCCTCAAGGCCCCTCCCAAACCGGGCTTCTCTGGGGGTTTGGGCTTGTTAGGAAATGTTCGATGAAATCTTTTGATTAGACGAGGCGCGTGGACATATTCTACAGGTTCCCAGGATCTTTCTTGGGGACCGTAGCCTTTCCAGTCAATCAGGTAAAATAGTTTAGATTTGGAGATCTTGGAATCCAGGATGCTTTTGACTTCAAACTCGAGTTCTCCATCAACTAGAATAGGTTTTGGAGATGTAGTTAGTTGGGTTTGAGGTTGCACGGGTTTTAATAGAGAGACGTGGAAGACCAGATGTATCTGCATGTGAGGGGGCAAGTCCAACTTGACCGCTACTGGATTTACTATGGTAGTGATGGAATAGGGACCAAGGTATCTTGGGTTGAATGTGCGTGGTCCTTTTAGAGGTAGATTTTTGGTGGATAACCAGACTTGATCTCCTACTTGATATTGGGGGGCTTCCTTCCGATGTTGGTCTGCTCCTTTCTTGTATTGTTCTTTAGCCCTTTGAAGGTGAGAAACGGCTTCCTTAAAGGCGTGGGTGATTGTAGAATGCAGGTGGTCTACTGCTGGTGTTCCAAGATCTTGGAGTGGATCCAACTCCGAGGTTCGAGGGTGACTACCGTATAAAAGAAAAAACGGGGTCTTCCCAGTTCCCGATTGGACAGAGTTATTGTAGGCATATTCGGCTATCCAAAGGATATCTTTCCAAGTTTTTTCAGTTTGTTGTAGCATGCAGCGCAAATACTGTTCCAGAGTTTGATTGGTCCTCTCGGTTTGTCCGTCGGTTTGAGAGTGGTGGCTGGTCGAAAGTCTCACATCAATTTGAGCAGACCGACAGCAACTTCGCCAAAAATGAGAAATAAATTGACTACCTCGATCCGAAATTAGAACTGAAGGAAAACCGTGCAGTCGGACGATGTTTTTGAGAAATTCTCGGGCCAGAGTTGCTGCTGTTGGTAAGCCTTTGAGTGGAATGAAATGCGCCATCTTGGAGAATAGGTCCACGATTACTAGGATCGTATTGTATCCGGAGCATGGAGGTAGATCGGTGATGAAGTCCATAGAAAGCGTATGCCAAGGGCGAGGCGGGATGTCAATAGGGCGTAAGAGGCCGGCTGGTTTTTCCTTTTGACTCTTGTTTTGGGCGCATACTCCACAGGACATTATAAAGTCTCTGATATCTTTTTTCCAAGACGTCCACCAGAAGTAGCGCTTGATCTTTTCCGAGGTCTTGGTCATACCGGGATGTCCTTCCATTAAAGAATCGTGATAACAAGAGATTACCTTTTTCTGTAAATCTGTGCTGGGCAGGTATAACCGTTCTTGGAAATATAATAGGTTGTCCTTCACCGTAAAGTCCTTTCCCTGCAGATGCCAATTCTGTATGTCTGCTGGAGTTACCAGTAGCCTGGCTTTATCCTTAACTTCCTCTATGGATTGTGTGGCGATTACACCTAGAATTCTTTGTTCGGGAATGATAGGTACAGGTTTAGGATTGATCAAATGTTCTTCCACTCCCATCCGAGAAAGGGCATCAGCTTTACCGTTTTTTGTACCAGGTCGATAGGTAATTATGAAGTCAAACTCGGCAAAGAATAGTGCCCAACGGAGTTGCCTAGAGGATTGAGCTTTTGCGGTTTTCAAATATTGCAGGTTTCGGTGATCTGTAATCACAGTAACGGTGTGTCGGGCCGCCAGAAGATAATGCCGCCAAGCCTTAAAGGCGGACTTGATAGCTAGAAGTTCCTTATCAGTAATAGTATAATTGATTTCAGGAGGCGAGAATTTGCGGGACCAAAATGCCACGGGATGCAACTGATTGGTTACTGGGTCCTTTTGTGATAGAACTGCCCCCATGGCAAGGCTCGAAGCATCAGTTTCAACGATGTAGGGGAGTTCTGGGCGAGGATGTTTTAAGATCGGTGCAGAGATAAATCTAGTCTTCAAATTCTGGAAAGCTTGTTCCGCCTCGGTAGACCATTCAAAACGTTTGTTTTTCTTTAACAAGGCGGTGATGGGCTGGACTATTCGAGAGAATTCGGAGATAAACCTGCGGTAAAAGTTAGCGAAGCCTAACATGCTTTGAACACCTTTTACGGAGGATGGCGATGGCCATTTGAGAATTGCATCGACCTTCTTTGAATCCATACGCACTCCGCTAGGTGATAATATGAATCCCAAGAATTCAACTTCAGTCACGTTGAAAACACATTTTTCCAAATTAGCGAAAAGTTTGTGTTGACGCAATCTCTCGAGGACCATTTTCACGTGTTTCCGATGTTCAATTTCCGATGAAGAATAAACGAGGATGTCGTCAATGTAAACAACAACACACACATCTATGAGCTCTCTGAGGACATTGTTCATAAAATATTGAAAGGCGGCCGGGGCTTTGCAAAGTCCGAAGGGCATGACCTGATATTCAAATAGCCCATACTTGGTGCGGAAGGCCGGGTTCCATTCATCGCCCTCTTTTACTCGTACCAAGTGGTAGGCTCCTCTAAGATCCTGCTTTGTATATATGCATGCTTTTCTGACTTGGTCCAGGAGTTCAGGGATCAAAGGTAACGGATATCTATTCTTAACGGTGATCTGGTTCAGGGCGCGATAATCTATACAAGTTCTAAGGTCCCCTTCTTTTTTTGGAACGAAGAACAAAGCTGAGGAAGCAGGGGACTTGGAAGGACGAATAAACCCATTCGCTAGGTATTGATCCAGGTATTGTCGGAGGTGAAGATTCTCAGGCTCTGTGAGGGCATAAATTCTACTACAAGGAGGAGTAGATCCAGGTATCAGGTCTATCTGGCAGTCATAAGACCTATGAGGAGGTAGAGAGTTAGCCTGATCCTTCCGGAAAACATCTTGGAATTCTAGCTATTCAGGAGGTAACTGGGGAGCCTCCGAGGAAATTGCTGCCAGTGCAACACCAGGTCGAGGGTGACAAGTAGAGACACATTCTGGAAACTGAACCGTTCTTGCTCGCCAATCGATCTGAGGATTGTGCTTCTCTAACCAAGGAATTCCTAGAATATTCTGGAACTGAGGGGCCTTGATCACATCGAACACGATCTTCTCATGGTGTCCATCTTGACTTACTAGCGTCACTTCTTGGGTGGTATGCGTTACAGGTCCGGAGACTATCTCCGTACCATCCACCGTAGTAATGACGTCCTTTACAGCCTTTGGACAAAGAGTCAGATTCATCCTCAAAACCATTTCATGATCCACATAATTGCCGATGGCACCGCTGTCGACGTAAGCTTCAATCGCATGTAATCGATTCGGATGTTCAGGGCTAATGAGGACCATAGGTATCACGAAATGCGAGGTCACTGAGCTGGTTTTAACGCTCGGCAAGAGGACCTCTATTCTTGTCGGGCGAGGTCGTTTCCCTGCTCAGAGTTTGTGACCCTGGTAACTGCAGCTCCTACTGCCTTCTTGGCTGGTTTCACCGGACAGTCTCGAAGAAAGTGCCCCGAGTTTCCGCAATAGAGGCATAATTGTAGCTGTTTTCTCCTTTCCCGCTCCTTTTGTGTTAGTGGTCCTTTCAGGCCCCCTATTTGCATGGGTTCCCCGGAGTCTACTCCTTTGGTAGGAGTTGGTGGTTTGGAAAATACTCGAGCATCAAACTTGGAATGATCGGCCTTCCTGTTCTGCAGTCTGTGGTCAATTTGAACGACTAAGTCAATATAGTCCGAACAGTCTTGCGGGGGATTCACTACTTGGGCTAACACATCTTTGAGCTCTCCACGTAGACCTCTATAAAACAGCGTAATCCTTTTGTCCTCAGGCCATCGAGTTTTCACTATCAGTCTGTTGAAAGATGCAACATAAGCCAAAAGGTCTTGATTACCCTGTCGCAATGAAAGGAGCTCATTGTCCAAGGTCTGCCCCTGTGAATGTCTTGCAAACAGTTTTTCCATACTGAGCTGAAAAGCTTGAAAATCATGGAGAACCGGATCATCTTGATTAACTAGAGGGATCGACCAGTCTGCCGCATTGCCACTAAGGTACGAAAGCACGAAAGCTACCTTAGCTTGATCAGTTGGAAAGGCTGCTGGCCGACATAAGAAGTGCAACCGGCACTGATTAATAAATACTGCAAACCTCTTTGGGTCACCAGAAAATCATTCGGGCGGAGCCAGAGGTACATTCCCAGGTAGGTTGATCTGCACTGGGTTCGTAGAGGATGTTGAAGGAAGATTTGCCCCTGATGCGGGTAACAGAGTTTGTCCGGCTTGTGATTGTAGCAATTGTCTAGCGAGATCGTCTGTTCGCTCCTTGGAAATAATCAGTTCCCTTCTTAGAGCATTTGTTTCCTGACGGGCTGCATGCACTTCTGCTCTTAGTTCCCCAAGTAACTGGACTAGCTGGTCGGTATCCGAGGTTTCCATAGCGCCTGGGTGGGAGTTTTGCGGTAGGCTTTGTGTTCTGTAACGCTCACCTGATTCCCGCAGAGGCGCCGGTCTTGACTGGGTGAATGCCGTATCTTCAAAGGTGATGTGTAACACACGGTTGGCTCTTTGGGCTGGACCTCTGTGCACTGTATGTCTGACTCGAAGAGTAAGATGTCTGCAGATAGAAAATATGGGATTAATGAACTGGGGTTATTGGGTGCTGTCCGTCGTTAACTGCATGAACGGTAAGTTCTGGGCACTTCAAATGTCTTAAAAGTCTTTTGTAATGATATCTCTTGTTTTGCAGGGTTCCGGCGATGGCGGATGGCGGGCTGATGAGAGTTGAGGATCGAACCCGCGTGAGGAATAGAAGCGCCTGGAAGCACGTAACTAAGCGCTTGTAGCCTGCTTCACGATGCGCACTAACTGTCCCTTTTATCTTGCAGGTACAAGTTCGGAGCTTTAGAGAAGCTGAAGGGTGCTGGAATACCCACTGGATTCGGCGTGGGAAGGAGTAATGGCACATGAGTAATAAAGTTGCCCAATGTCTTTAAACGCACCTTCTTTTGTCTTTCAGATGCGGTATGCAGCGCCGAAGGCCTCCGGAGCGTGCGAAGAGCTGGTAAGCTTTTGTCTTTCAGATGCCGGAATGCAGTGCGAAGACCTCCGGAGCATGCGAAGAGTAGGTAAGCCTTTGTCTTTCAGATGCCGGAATGCAGCGCGAGGCGTTGGTGACAGCCGATGGACCAGGTAAGAGATGCGCTGCCACTGAAGACCGTAGTGCTAACCTGTTCTTTCTTTGTCTTTACAGGTGCTGCTGAAGACTGGATTCCAGGATGGTAAGCCTTTGTTCCCTTAGGCCCAGGATCAGAAGCAGAAGACACGATGAGCGTTCTGCTGCAGAGAATGCAGAATAACACAAAGCAAGATTCATCCATCGGGTGTGGTTTAAATAGCCTCCTGTAGTGCTTAGGTGTCTCCTTCTACAGCCACGCCTAGGTAAGAAAAGAGTTCCTGCTTTCCAGAAGAGTTCCAGTGTTCTGAACCTAGGGAGTGGCTCCTGCCCCACCCAACATGAAAAGTAGTCCCAAACAGAAGAGGATCAGGGGTTCAACTGGCAGGTAAGTAAGCAGCATGGTCTGCTGCAGGTAAATCCACCCAAGCATTATGAGCCCGGCGCTTCCAGCGCTGGGACTGGGCATCTTTATGAGCCTGGTGCCACTGGCGCCAGGACAGGGTCCAAAAGGTCCCAATTGGGACTGGCTGGCACTCGGAACCGGGGTTATGGGTCTGCTTCCAAGGGAGTCGGGCAAGTCCTGATCTTTTGGAAGCAGAGATCATGACAGCACCCCCCCTCAAGGCCCCTCCCAAACCGGGCTTCTCCGGGGGTTTGGGCTTGTTAGGAAATGTTCGATGAAATCTTTTGATTTGACGAGGCGCGTGGACATATTCTGCAGGTTCCCAGGATCTTTCTTGGGGACCGTAGCCTTTCCAGTCAATCAGGTAAAATAGTTTAGATTTGGAGATCTTGGAATCCAGGATGCTTTTGACTTCAAACTCGAGTTCTCCATCAACTAGAATAGGTTTTGGAGATGTAGTTAGTCGGGTTTGAGGTTGCACGGGTTTTAATAGAGAGACGTGGAAGACCGGATGTATCTTCATGTGAGGGGGCAAGTCCAACTTGACCGCTACTGGATTTACTATGGTAGTGATGGAATAGGGACCAAGGTATCTTGGGTTGAATGTGCGTGGTCCTTTTAGAGGTAGATATTTGGTGGATAACCAGACTTGATCTCCTACTTGATATTGGGGGGCTTCCTTCCGATGTTGGTCTGCTCCTTTCTTGTATTGTTCTTTAGCCCTTTGAAGGTGAGAAACGGCTTCCTTAAAGGCGTGGGTGATTGTAGAATGCAGGTGGTCTACTGCTGGTGTTCCAAGATCTTGGAGTGGATCCAACTCCGAGGTTCGAGGGTGACTACTGTATAAAAGAAAAAACGGGGTCTTCCCAGTTCCCGAGTGGACAGAGTTATTGTAGGCATATTCGGCTATCCAAAGGATATCTTTCCAAGTTTTTTCAGTTTGTTGTAGCATGCAGTGCAAATACTGTTCCAGAGTTTGATTGGTCCTCTCGGTTTGTCCGTCGGTTTGAGGGTGGTGGCTGGTCGAAAGTCTCACATCAATTTGAGCCGACCGACAGCAACTTCGCCAAAAATGAGAAATAAATTGACTACCTCGATCCGAAATTAGAACTGAAGGAAAACCGTGCAGTCGGACGATGTTTTTGAGAAATTCTCGGGCCAGAGTTGCTGCTGTTGGAAAGCCTTTGAGTGGAATGAAATGCGCCATCTTGGAGAATAGGTCCACGATTACTAGGATCGTATTGTATCCAGAGCATGGAGGTAGATCGGTGATGAAGTCCATAGAAAGCGTATGCCAAGGGCGAGGCGGGATGTCAATAGGGCGTAAGAGGCTGGCTGGTTTTTCCTTTTGACTCTTGTTTTGGGCGCATACTCCACAGGACATTATAAAGTCTCTGATATCTTTTTTCCAAGACGGCCACCAGAAGTAGCGCTTGATCTTTTCCGAGGTCTTGGTCATACCGGGATGTCCTTCCATTAAAGAATCGTGATAACAAGAGATTACCTTTTTCTGTAAATCTGTGCTGGGCAGGTATAACCGTTCTTGGAAATATAATAGGTTGTCCTTCACCGTAAAGTCCTTTCCCTGCAGATGCCAATTCTGTATGTCTGCTGGAGTTACCAGTAGCCTGGCTTTATCCTTAACTTCCTCTATGGATTGTGTGGCGATTACACCTAGAATTCTTTGTTCGGGAATGATAGGTACAGGTTTAGGATTGATCAAATGCTCTTCCACTCCCATCCGAGAAAGGGCATCAGCTTTACCGTTTTTTGTACCAGGTCGATAGGTAATTATGAAGTCAAACTCGGCAAAGAATAGTGCCCAACGGAGTTGCCTAGAGGATTGAGCTTTTGCGGTTTTCAAATATTGCAGGTTTCGGTGATCTGTAATCACAGTAACGGTGTGTCGGGCCCCCAGAAGATAATGCCGCCAAGCCTTAAAGGCGGACTTGATAGCTAGAAGTTCCTTATCAGTAATAGTGTAATTGATTTCAGGAGGCGCGAATTTGCGGGACCAAAATGCCACGGGATGCAACTGATTGGTTACTGGGTCCTTTGTGATAGAACTGCCCCCATGGCAAGGCTCGAAGCATCAGTTTCAACGATGTAGGGGAGTTCTGGGCGAGGATGTTTTAAGATCGGTGCAGAGATAAATCTAGTCTTCAAATTCTGGAAAGCTTGTTCCGCCTCGGTAGACCATTCAAAACGTTTGTTTTTCTTTAACAAGGCGGTGATGGGCTGGACTATTCGAGAGAATTCGGGGATAAACCTGCGGTAAAAGTTAGCGAAGCCTAACATGCTTTGAACACCTTTTTACGGAGGATGGCGATGGCCATTTGAGAATTGTATCGACCTTCTTTGAATCCATACGCACTCCGCCAGGTGATAATATGAATCCCAAGAATTCAACTTCAGTCACGTTGAAAACGCATTTTTCCAACTTAGCGAAAAGTTTGTGTTGACGCAATCTCTCGAGGACCATTTTCACGTGTTTCCGATGTTCAGTTTCCGATGAAGAATAAACGAGGATGTCGTCAATGTAAACAACAACACACACATCTATGAGCTCTCTGAGGACATCGTTCATAAAATATTGAAAGGCGGCCGGGGCATTGCAAAGTCCGAAGGGCATGACCTGATATTCAAATAGCCCATACTTGGTGCGGAAGGCCGTCTTCCATTCATCGCCCTCTTTTACTCGTACCAAGTGGTAGGCCCCTCTAAGATCCAGCTTTGTATATATGCATGTTTTTCTGACTTGGTCCAGGAGTTCAGGGATCAAAGGTAACGGATATCTATTCTTAACGGTGATCTGGTTCAGGGCGCGATAATCTATACAAGTTCTAAGGTCTCCTTCTTTTTTTGGAACGAAGAACAAAGCTGAGGAAGCAGGGGACTTGGAAGGACGAATAAACCCATTCGCTAGGTATTGATCCAGGTATTGTCGGAGGTGAAGATTCTCAGGCTCGGTGAGGGCATAAATTCTACTACAAGGAGGAGTAGATCCAGGAATCAGGTCTATCTGGCAGTCATAAGACCTATGAGGAGGTAGAGAGTTAGCCTGATCCTTCCGGAAAACATCTTGGAATTCTAGGTATTCAGGAGGTAACTGGGGAGCCTCCGAGGAAATTGCTGCCAGTGCAACACCAGGTCGAGGGTGACAAGTAGAGACACATTCTGGAAACTGAACCGTTCTTGCTCGCCAATCGATCTGAGGATTGTGCTTCTCTAACCAAGGAATTCCTAGAATAATCTGGAACTGAGGGGCCTTGATCACATCGAACACAATCTTTTCATGGTGTCCATCTTGACTTAGTAGCGTCACTTCTTGGGTGGTATGCGTTACTGGTCCGGAGGCCATCTCCGTACCATCCACCATAGTAATGACGTCCTTTACAGCCTTTGGACAAAGAGTCAGATTCATCCTCAAAACCATTTCATGATCCACATAATTGCCGATGGCACCGCTGTCGACGTATGCTTCAATCGCATGTAATCGATCCGGATGTTCAGGGCTAATGAGGACCATAGGTATCACGAAATGCGAGGTCACTGAACTGGTTTTAACGCTCGGCAAGAGGACCTCTATTCTTGCCGGGCGAGGTCGTTTCCCTGCTCAGAGTTTGTGACCCTGGTAACTGCAGCTCCTACTGCCTTCTTGGCTGGTTTCACTGGACAGTCTCGAAGAAAGTGCCCCGAGTTTCCGCAATAGAGGCATAATTGCAGCTGTTTTCTCCTTTCCCGCTCCTTTTGTGTTAGTGGTCCTTTCAGGCCCCCTATTTGCATGGGTTCCCCGGAGTCTACTCCTTTGGTAGGAGTTGGTGGTTTGGAAAATACTCGAGCATCAAACTTGGAACGATCGGCCTTCCTGTTCTGCAGTCTGTGGTCAATTTGAACGACTAAGTCAATATAGTCCGAACAGTCTTGCGGGGGATTCACTACTTGGGCTAACACATCTTTGAGCTCTCCACGTAGACCTCTATAAAACAGCGTAATCCTTTTGTCCTCAGGCCATCGAGTTTCCACTATCAGTCTGTTGAAAGACGCAATATAAGCCAAAAGGTCTTGATTACCCTGTCGCAATGAAAGGAGCTCATTGTCCAAGGCCTGCCCCTGTGAATGTCTTGCAAACAGTTTTTCCATACTGAGCTGAAAAGCTTGAAAATCATGGAGAACCGGATCATCTTGATTAACTAGAGGGATCGACCAGTCTGCCGCATTGCCACTAAGGTACGAAAGCACGAAAGCTACCTTAGCTTGATCAGTTGGAAAGGCTGCTGGCCGGCATAAGAAGTGCAACCGGCACTGATTAATAAATACTGCAAACCTCTTTGGGTCACCAGAAAATCTATCGGGCGGAGCCAGAGGTACATTCCCAGGTAGGTTGATCTCCACTGGGTTCGTAGAGGATGTTGAATGAAGATTTGCCCCTGATGCGGGTAACGGAGTTTGTCCGGCTTGTGATTGTAGCAATTGTCTAGCGAGATCGTCTGTTCGCTCCTTGGAAATAATCAGTTCCCTTCTTAGAGCATTCGTTTCCTGACGGGCTGCATGCACTTATGCTCTTAGTTCCCCAAGTAACTGGACTAGCTGGTCGGTATCCGAGGTTTCCATAGCGCCTGGGTGGGAGTTTTGCGGTAGGCTTTGTGTTCTGTAACGCTCACCTGATTCCCGCAGAGACGCCGGTCTTGACTGGGTGAATGCCGTATCTTCAAAGGTGATGTGTAACACACGGTTGGCTCTTTGGACTGGACCTCTGTGCACTGTATGTCTGACTCGAAGAGTAAGATGTCTGCAGATAGAAAATATGGGATTAATGAACTGGGGTTATTGGGTGCCTCTCTCCTCTTCCCTTTCTCTTCTCCTGTAGAACCCCAAAGGTTAACGCCCTCACCTTAGGTAAGTGAACGCCGAGCTCTCCATCTGCCTCGGGGCAGGGTGCCGTAACCAGTTTCTTCACTGGATAAGGGTGCAGGCCTCTTGACCTCAGAGGACTGCTGTCCGTCGTTAACTGCACGAACGGTAAGTTCTGGGCACTTCAAATGTCTTAAAAGTCTTTTGTAATGATATCTCTTGTTTTGCAGGGTTCCGGCGATGGCGGATGGCGGGCTGATGAGAGTTGAGAATCGAACCCGCGTGAGGAATAGAAGCGCCTGGAAGCACGTAAGTAAGCGCTTGTAGCCTGCTTCACGATGCGCACTAACTGTCCCTTTTATCTTGCAGGTACAAGTTTGGAGCTTTAGAGAAGCTGAAGGGTGCTGGAATACCCACTGGATTCGGCGTGGGAAGGAGTAATGGCAAGTGAGTAATAAAGTTGCCCAATGTCTTTAAACGCACCTTCTTTTGTCTTTCAGATGCGGGATGCAGCGCCGAAGGTCTCCGGAGCGTGCGAAGAGCTGGTAAGCTTTTGTCTTTCAGATGCCGGAATGCAGTGCGAAGACCTCCGGAGCATGCGAAGAGTAGGTAAGCCTTTGTCTTTCAGATGCCGGAATGCAGCGCGAGGCGTTGGTGACAGCCGATGGACCAGGTAAGAGATGCGCTGCCACTGAAGACCGTAGTGCTAACCTGTTCTTTCTTTGTCTTTACAGGTGCTGCTGAAGACTGGATTCCAGGATGGTAAGCCTTTGTTCCCTTAGGCCCAGGATCAGAAGCAGAAGACACGATGAGCGTTCTGCTGCAGAGAATGCAGAATAACACAAAGCAAGATTCATCCATCGGGTGTGGTTTAAATAGCCTCCTGTAGTGCTTAGGTGTCTCCTTCCACAGCCACGCCTAGGTAAGAAAAGAGTTCCTGCTTTCCAGAAGAGTTCCAGTGTTCTGAACCTAGGGAGTGGCTCCTGCCCCACCCAACAGGAAAAGTAGTCCCAAACAGAAGAGGATCAGGGGTTCAACTGGCATGTAAGTAAGCAGCATGGTCTGCTGCAGGTAAGTCCACCCAAGCATTATGAGCCCGGCGCTTCCAGCGCTGGGACTGGGCATCTTTATGAGCCTGGTGCCACTGGCGCCAGGACAGGGTCCAAAAGGTCCCAATTGGGACTGGCTGGCACTCGGAACCGGGGTTATGGGTCTGCTTCCAAGGGAGTCGGGCAAGTCCTGATCTTTTGGAAGCAGAGATCATGACATGCTCACACACAAGTGTCACACACTCAATTCCCCACACTACCTCTCTGACATCATTGCATGAGATGTGTCCACTCGCCCGAAAAGAATCTAACAAACTCTGCATCACAACCATAAAAAGGACCAAAGCAGGATGCCTTGACGTCCCCCATATTGCACCCAAACTCTGGAATGCACTCCCCAACTCACTTAGAGCGGAACCATCCCTCTCAGCATTCAGGCAAGCACTAAAAACCGCCCTAGTCAACTAACCTCCATCTCCTCCTGTCCTATCCCCCTTCCTGGTTTATCTCTCCCTTCTCCACGTCTCTGTAACTAAGTATGTACTGTATGCATTTCCCTAAGTCATGTACTGTGTAACTAAGCTTGAATCTTCTGAAACAGTGCCATGATGCCTAAGGGCTGATTTGCGCTCTACAAATGTGAATAAAGAAATAAATAATAAATAATAAAAACCTATGACATTCAATGAAAAAACTTTGTTAGAGGGACTTTATGGTTAAGTTGCACAAGTAAAAACCTACAGCAGGCCTCAAAAGATTGAGCAGGAGATGAGCTGAGCTGATCCAGCCTGCTCAGGGAGCCAGGCGTTTGAGACAAGGCCCACAGCCAAAGACAAGAGATACAGAGACATTCCAATCCTTAGTCGACAAAGGGAGCAGCTGCAGAAAAGGGGAATACATCCTCATAATTCAGAGCGACAGAGCTCAATTTTGTGGTCTCTGGCCACGTGATACAGTTGAAACAGACAATGGACAGTGATCAGGGGTGAGAAAGGAGAGCCATTCCCAGGATGCCAGACGCAGGCTGAAACAAATGTGCAACAAAATGTTGCGATGAAGACGGACATAGTCTCATAGGCAAAGGTGGTAAACACAAGTTACAATTCAGACACAGACCCGTTCACAGCACCTTGAAAAGATGCACAATGATCTGAGAACCCTTTCGGGTCCCAAGTCCTGGGGACGTCAGCTCTAGCCAATCACAGTTTAACACTCTAGGAGAGGGTAGCAATGGGTTCTTACCGTTAGCAAAGGTAGGCCCACTGCTCTGCAACAATGTAGCAAGATAAAATTTAGGGGAGGGACAGGCCGGCCACCTGACATGTAAGAGCCAGCAGAATAACATGTATATGTACTTATATAGGTTATTATGCTGCTGCAGGCCAATCCCAAGTCACAATAGGTTTTTGGAGAACAGCCCAAGTGATGACAGAGCAGTGACATGTTTTCTAGACAAAAGCAGCCTGTGCGCTATTTACTGTGTGACATGCAGGAATCTTTCTGAGTTCTTGTATCGATCCCTGTTGGTTTTGGCTGTAATAACTTGCCGTCTGACTGAATTCTCTGTTTATTCTGGGGAGGGAGTTAGGCCCTCTGAGTCCGCGGGCCCCCAGCATCACTCTGGCATACTTGGGAGTCCGTCCCTAACTAGTTTGTAGCAGAGTTGATGGTTGGCTGCGCCAGCTCACATGTGGTTGTCTCCCTCACTGCGGAAACTGAGAGGGTGCAGGACCCTCATATATTTTATGAAGACGGGAAACACATACTCAGTGTGGAAAGGCCGCCAGGAGCCAGGTGGAAATAATTCTGCCTGAAGTCAGCTATGAGTCCAGGCAGACCAGAATGGGGAAGTGAGCACCTGGAGTTCACAGCAATCGAGAAGCACCAGTAGACCACAGAGTGTAAGTATTGACCCAGTCGAATGGCAACTGTGGGTGTCAGGGAGTGAATTGAGTATTGATGATTATTGAGGAGTATCGTCGAGCATTACCAAGGTATTGTCTTGCATTGTCAAAGTTAGTAGGGACAGAAGCAGAGGTAGATGTCCCTTTTCTATGTTTAGGGCACATTTGGTTGTAGAGGTAAACGGTTCTGGTGAATAAGCTAGAATATTGACTCAAGGGCATGGATGACAGAAGTTATGTAAATACTGGTTTTCCTGTGGGTTGGGCGTTTTAACTCGTATCGTAGATGATAGTATCCCCGTAATGGTTAGCGAGGGAAGCTGGCCTAGATTGTGGAAGGTGAGTCGACTGGTTAAGTCTCTGGAGTGAGATGGTTTATACACTAGGCGACGCAGCAGGTACAGTTCGATGACAGCAGAATTTTGGTATTCTCACCCTGGAGCCGGGAAGACAGCTGTGGGGTTTTGTGTGGTTTGGGAGTAACATGATATCACAGTGTGTGTGCAGTATTTGATTTTTCAGCACTACCTTGGTTAACAGATTGGTGACGTCATCCATAGGATTGCACATAGGACATGGAGAGTATGAGATGGTGAGGAGCTAGCATTGGAAAATGGGGATTGGCAGACGAGGTGAACCAGTAGCAATGCACGGAAAGGCACATGCACAAGATTGTGGGTGTGCCTGAGGAGGCATTGACATCAAGTTTGTAAAGGGTGGTGTGCGGAGCACGTTGGATAAGTTGTGACACCAGCGATGCTCGTAGTAACCTGACAAGTATTGTTATTTCACTGTATCTTCCTTCCAAACTGTGGAGTGTTGAAACTCTTGACTTAAGGTCAGGTGAAAGCACGGAAACATTTTTATCAGGGGAAATGTGTGGGTGACACGCCCCTACAGCACGTGTGTAAGACACTCCCACCTTATAGGGAGAAGATTTGTAAATATAGAATAGAGAGGTCCACATTTACAGAGGGCAAATTAATTAAACCATGGCCACCTTTTGGAAGTTTCTCCAAAGACGTACAGCAATCACTACTGACACACTTGCAGGGTGCCTATAAGTGGAACAAAACGCATGGCCATATTCGAGTTGTGGTGCATGTTCCAGGAGGGCAAGGAGGATGCAGCGAGGTGTCAGTGGATGCTGAGCCAACAGGAGGTGAAGGAGCCAGGCTCAACCCTCTGCTCAGCCCTCCACTCTTCCCCATGTTCCTCAAGTGTAGCATCTGATGACACAGACGATGAGCAAGGGATGTACCACTGCAAGAGATAAGAGCGTTACGGTAATTGAGAGCAGCAGAGGGGTATTAAATTCCCACATATAAACCACCACCATATACAAAGGAGGAGGGGCCGAGAGGCACGGGGCAGCCGAGTAGAGAATGAGATGTGAGCAGCGAGGCACAGAGAGTGCAAAGGAGGGGCTCCGTAGCATAGCCACAAAAGAGTGGATAGGGGGATGGAAACTATTGAAACTGGAAGGGAAAACAATCGGGAGGCGGAAGGGGCAGCTAAGGCAATGCAAGGTCTGAAGGGAAGCAGCAAAGCATCACATTGGGTGGAGCTAATGAAGGAGGCAGATAGAAGAGAGAAGGATTGAGAGGATAAAAGTTGGAGAGAGAAGACAGGGAATGAAGAGGAATAGGAGCAGGTGCAGTGGGTTAGAGAAGAGAAGATCGAAAGAGATCGCAAGGGAATGAAACAAGTGGAACAGAGCAGCGGGACAGGAGGACAAGGGAAGTAGAAGAGCTTGAGAGGCAAAGGGAAATAGCAGAGCAGGAAAAACACACATTGTTTGAGAGGGAACAGAGGAAGCTACAGCTGGACAGACTAGCAAGGGAACGCACATGCATGGAGGAGGATGGGTGAGCAATAAGTGCGGCGAAGACACAAGGAGCAATGGACAGGGGAAACGGCAGACATGAGGAGGACAGGTGAACAGAACCAGATAGCACAAGCTCACGGGGCAGGAGCACAATGGAAGGAGGCAGAACTGGCCTAGAGGCCTGGGGGGAGGAAGCAGATACAACTTGATAGACATTGACCTCAGCTTGAAACCTAATACGGACTTGACATCTAGAAGACTGAGGTTTAGCAGATGACTTTTGCAGTAACATGGGCTCGGGGTCCGACAATGAGGACAGTAACAGCGGGGATGAGAGGGTTGAGCAAAAAAAAAACAATTACACAACTCAATTCCCGTAACAGCGCCTCGATGCCCACGGGCAGTGTGCGTGCTTTAAAAATGCTAAATAAATAAATAAATAATATCGATCCCAATCAACAGGGACATGGGCTGGCAAGTGGGTGACATGGGAGTACAGGACGCACACAGAAGAAGAAGGAGGGGCAGCTCAGATGAGCAGGGATGGCTGGCGAATTACCCCACTGCATATGTCAATAGACTTAGAGACCTCCCAGGATGAAGGAAGGGGGAAACTGGTTTAGCCTGCTCAAGGGGAAGCTTATCAAGGAGGTATGTCAACAGTGTCCGGGTACCCATAAAAGAACCAATAGATGTATGCGCTGGCATTGAAAGCGAGTGAGGGGACCGACATGTCCGACTCACTAGAAATACGCCTGAGGAGGAGGGATTCACACAGATGCCCTTATTGCAGAGGGGAGGGGTGAAACCTCATTATATACCATGGAAACATGGAGACAAGGAGAATGTGAAGTGTAGGCTGCCATTGTTGAGTGCAGAAGCTGGTCCATGCATTTATGAGATAGAAAGAATTACTGAAGGAAACAGGTTAGTAATTGGAGACGTAAAAGCACTACTAATGGCGATCCTCGAGAACGCTGCTGATGATGTGTGGAGGGGGCAGGCTTCCCTGTAGTGACAACACAAAACACGTCACACAATGGTTTGCCATTTGCAAACTGCAGAGCTGCCATATGGCAAGCATTAAGGACACAATATCCAGACACCTCGGACATAGAGCAATTATGTCCTAGAAAACGAGGGAGGATGCAGTATATTCAGAAGATTTAAGAGCTTTGGCTCCTTGACACTCGACAACCATGGGACAAAACAGTAGCCATATTCTATCACATACTAGTGCAGGTGCTGCCGAGCCCGCCCAGAAACATCTTAAGAAGTTGGGGGGAATGGAAGCAAGAGGGTGGCCGAAATACAACTCACAATAGTTCACCATTGTAGGATATAGCAGGAGAAGCTGAAGAAAAAAGCAGAGGGCAGGAAAATAGATGATGCAAAGCTAGTGCAGAAAAAGCTATCAAACTACGCAATGGAAGGGGCGGTATTAACCAGCCCCAACCCACAGGGTCTACAGCCGCAGCAACAACCACAGTAGTTTGCACTACCCACGGAGCAGGCTCATGCGGCGGGGTACAGACAACAATTGTTTCGAGGAGGGGGGCCAATCGAGTGGGTGTGGTTTCAGACTGCAGATGCATCATAACCAATGGAGCTTTCAACAAGTGTTTTGAGGATATGGACAGCAAGTGCAGAAGGGCCCAGGGGATTTTTCAGGGGGTTTCCAATAGCAAGGGAGCGAGCCACCACAGTGTTGGACATGTGGGCAGTTAGGCCACATTTCAAGAGTATGTAGGAGTAGGGGGACGCAGAAGAATTAGGGACCACAGGGCCAGCAGCCCTACCAAGGGGGCCAGGATGACTATTACTCACAACCAACAACAGCAAGGACATTTACAAGGCCCACACCAGCAGATGCCACAAGCACAGTACAAGCATCACAGATGCAAACACAGATACCACAGATACCAGCACCAGTACCACAATATTTACAAGCACCACTTACTCGCAGAAACACGCAGCAATTGTGATAGATACAGAGCAATTATGCAGCGGCACATGTGTAATCCATGGCAACGGTTCCCATTAGATAATTAGGAGGAATTCCCATGGTGGGGAAAAACCCCTTGACAGGGAATGGAATGTCCTTGTACTCTCAATAGGACAGCCCACAGATGAACTTGATGTTTCCCATCCTGTCAATCACACCTAACCTTGCAGAGGAACCTTGCATTGGGGTGGCGATAGGTGACAAAACCTTTTCCTTTCTTGTTGACACAGGGGCGACTAGGACTTGAATTCGGGAAGGAGCATTTAAGTTGTCAGGCATTGCCATGAACACTCAAGGATTCTCTCGATCTCAGGAACTGGTTCCTTTCACAGACCACATTTCACTTTCTATAAATTATCACAATCCATCTCTGCCTAAACTTTACTCTCAACAGACATCTGTAAACATATTGGGACACAACATTATGAGCAGACTGACCAGGACTATTTCATTCACAGACAAGGGAATAGTGAGCTCCATGCCAGGAATACACATGCTCAATATAAGGCAGATTGTTCACGCTTATTGTGGACGAAAGGTACAGAGGGTGGTGTCAGTGGACGCAGAAATGTTCCAGTATGAGACTGACATTGCAATTGCATGGCTTTCAAGCATTGCAGGGAAAAAAATGGTTGGTTGCCCTAACGAATACTTATTCAGGCCTGAGTTACCATTGGACGAGGAAGAGGGAACCATAGTGCCAATACAAATAGAGGCAGTGGTGACGAGAGAGGACTGGATAGCAGTACATGGGTTGGATGACACAGGGCAAGCATGGAGAGCAGTGATCAAATTGGCAGAAGGGTACAGGTTCACCACAGTGACAGACAAAGAGGTATTCAGGGAAGAGAGATTAGAAACAGAGATGGTGTTCGATATGAGTGTGACATACTGGCTAAGGATACACTACAGGGAGGTACCACAGAGGATGGCAATGGTGCTGTAACCACCATCCCGATTCTGTGAGAAGGATCTGGCCTAGGTAAACAGCACCCTATGGACAAATAGTCCTTATGATTTTGGGCACATAAAGAGCACAGGGGGACTGTTGATCAAGCAGAAGCCAGGAGCAATCTTACAAAGAGTGAAACACTACCCACTAACCAAAGAGGTGGTTGAAGCCATTTATGAGCCAGTCACAGCATTAATAGAGAGAGGCATTCTGGTACCATCAGAATCCACAGGCAGCACCACAGTGTACACAGTGAGGTTGACAAAGGCCATTCATGGTGTTTCATACAGGATTTAAGGCCCCTTAACCACATTGTTGAAGCAGAGTATCCTCTAGTAGCAAAGCCAGCAACAATGTTCTGCAGCATTCCGACAGAAGCTGCCTGATTCACGGTGATTGACTTGAAGAATGCATTCTTCACGGTACCACTACACCCAGACTCACAAGACTTGACTAGCTTTATGTATAGAAACTAGAAGGGGAAACATACAAGACTTCCTCAAGGGTACTGCAAATCTCCCTCTATCTTCAACAGAGTGACACAGATGGTATTTTGCAACAACAGATGGAGAAAACAGTTTTACAATACGTAGGCAAAATGTTGATTTACAGACAGAAGATTAGTGTAGACAGGACTCACTGCACGTGTTGACTATACTAGCTGACAAGGGATACAAGGTGGCAAGGCCAAGATACAAAATTGCAGAAGGAAGTGCTTTACATTCGACAGACAAGCTTACAGCATGGTCGACAGATTACCCCAGAAATAAACAGAGGCAATACTCAAAATACCTACTGCAGATTATGTGTTTTTGACTACAGCACAGATACGAGGCCCCGTCTGGGTGCACTGAAGGAAGCATAGAAGGGACACAAAACACTGACATGGACCAGAGTGATGACTGATGCATTTGACATGCTGAAAGAAGAAATATGTGCAGCACCAGTGCTAGAGATCCCAGATTATAAAAAAAAAAATGTCTTCTCTCACACACTGATGGTGTAGTTATAAAGGCAGTACTGACACAGAAGATGAGCAGGGGACACAAACCAATAGCCTACTACAGTGGGAAACTTTACCCAGTAATAAGAGGACAATATCAGTGCGAACAAGCTTTGGAAGCTGCCGCATTCACAGTAGAGAAGTCAACAGCAATCACCATGGGATGCACTACCATTCTTTATGTGGAACGCGCCATCTTTGCTATACTGCAAAAGCCAAAGAGCACACTGACGTCACAAAGCGCATCAGGGTACGAAGTGTTACTATCAAACGCTCCACTGAAGACAGTGAGATGCAGAGTTGTCAACCCTGCAATTTTCCTAGTAGATGTCCTACAAGACGGTGACTGTGTGCACGACTGTGCAGAAAACATGCAGGCATTCAGTGACACTCGCAAGGTAGATAAGGATGCATTTGAGGGGGGAGACATGCTGTACATTGATAGATTGTCAACTATTGACCAGACAGATGGGGTCAGACATATGGGAAGTGCAGTAGTGAAGTTGAAAGAAGATGGGCCAAGTGAGGTAGTGGCAAGTGCGTGATTACCATACCATTATTCAGCTCAAGCAGCAGAACTAGTGGCCCTAATACTAACATTAGAGCACACCAGATATAAGAAAGTGACAGTATATTCCGACTCAGCTTACGTGACATCAACAGTACACGCAGGATTGGCACAGTGGATCAGGAGAAGATTCAGAAGTGCAGACACCAGTACAGCATGCACTTTTATAGGGTAAACTGATTGAAGTGATTGATTGCCATGCACGGATAGCCATAGTGAAGTTATAAGGCCACACTAGCGGTGGAAGATCCTATTTCAAGCTGAAAGGAAGCAGTAGACTTTAAAGTGAAATGTGCAGCATATTTTGGAGAGCCATTAGAAATGGAGGCGGATGTTACGCTCACCTGGCTCCCACAGGGGCGTCGGTCGGACCCGGACTGCTGCGGCCTCCACCCACGTGATGCGTAGTGCAGCGACGACTGACTGGATCTGCCCTCCTAATCTTGTCTGCTTGGCCCGTAGAAATATTCTCCTACAAGTGGAGAGATGGATTTAGCCACTTGTGGATTCAAGTGATAGCACCCCCACTGTCCTCCCCACTAATCACCTCTGAAGCGCCCTCTCAGCAATCTCACCTTATATTCTTGAAGGATGAGCCCTCCATCCTGCGAAGCACGCAGGGGCGCGTTGATGACCAGTTACTTCACTGGCCTGAAGATATTGGAGGAGTGTAGACGAATCCTGACTCCAAAAGGTCCTGGCGAAGAGCCGTAAATATATAGTTTGTAAGAGTTCAAAAATGTCTGGAATTCACTCCTGTCCAAATCCTCTTTTATCTTGCAGCTTTGACCCAATAAAAAGATTGACAGCTGAAAGCGCTCCGGTAAAAGTCTGTGTTACCCAACATTGTCCGGTAAATAATGCCAAGGGTTAAACTTGCTGCTTTCTCTCTTATCTTACAGGTGCGGCATAAGAAGATGTGGCGTGCTGATGAATTATACCTCCGGCGGTAAAATCAGGTAAGCATATGCCGGCTAAAGAGATTGTCTCTGTCTGTTCTCTCTGCTCACCTTGTTGTTTCTTGTCCCCCTTAGGTGCCGGGATTCGGCGATGTAAAGATGGAGACAGCGCAGGATCGAAGAGATGCTGCGTGGAACGGTGAGTATGGTGCGGCGCTGCTGCTGGCGATGCGACGCGTTTAAAACAAAGTCTTTCCTCTGGTTTGAATATGCGATGAATCCGGAATCAGGTAAGAAATCAGGTAATACTCGTGTTTTAATCTTTGCTTCTTTCCTTCTTTCTAGGTGCTCTAGGTTCGAGGCGGGCGTGTCAGAAGGCTGGATGCTGCTGCTGGCTCGGTGAGTGTTACGCTACTGGATGCAGAATAACTCGAAGCGTGTGCTGCTCTTCGGGCTTGGTTTAAATAGCCCCCAAAGTAGTCCCAGGTAGGTATTCCTCCCCGACCACACCCGAGTAACAAAATAGTCCCTAAGGTAAAGTAGTCCCTTCCAGGCCTCACATGGGCTTGGATCTTCTTGCAGCATGGTCTGCATCAGGTAAAAGTGCACCTATGAGCCTGGCGCCATAGGCGCCAGGACTGATGTCCCATATGAGCCTGGCGCCATAGGCGCCAGGACTGAACCCAGACAGCCCCTAGCAGGGGTTGCTGGGTTTTCTCAAGGCGACATGATGCCTGCTCCCGGGGCTGATGGACGTGGTCTGGATGCCCGGGGGTATGCATCATGACAGCGGCTTCACATGCTCGAGAGTGCACCAGGAACATGGTACTAAAAGAAGGGTACAATGCACTGCCAGAAGCACAGATTATGGAGCTGCAGGGAACTGCACCTCGGGAGGAAAAGGAATTGTGGGTTAAAAAAGGATGCACAATGTCTCCAACAGATGCGTTATGGCGGCAGAATAACAAAGGGAAAGTGGTCATGCCACTAGCATTATTGAACAATGCACTGACACAAATGCACCATCCACCACACAATGGAAAGATGTCATTGCTGCCTAGATTGGAGAACCATGGTTCTGTCCTAATTTGGTGGAACACATGGCTGAATGTGTCAGTAATTGCTTGTTGTGTAAACAGTTTACAGCAGAGTTGTGAGAGGAGCCATGCCGTGGCCAGTGGCCCATTACAGCATTTACATGGTGAGTACATTGACATGATCCAAGTGTGTCAAGGGTACTTCTACATGAGAGTCATTGTATGCACATTTTCCATTTGGATGGATGCGGGCCATTGTTCACATGCCGATGCTCTTAGAGCAGCCAAGTTTTTTGGTCAGGGAAGTGTTCCCAAGATGGGGCGTTTGTGAGGTCCTTCTGTTTGACAATGGCCCTCACTTTGCAAATTAAATGTTCCAGCACATCACCACGTTGTTGGGCATTCAACGGAAATTTGCCTGTGCGTATCGCCCGCAAGCGAATGGGGTGTGTGAACGCCTGAATGGCCTCCTGATGGAGTTCATAGCCAAAACACAGCAGAGCACAAGGAAAAATTGGCTGCACGGCCTACCTCTTGCCAGGGACGAAATTTGGGGGTCGCCAGAGGTCGCAAGAGTGACCACTGGCGATTGGCCAGCGACCCCTGTCAATCAGTTGCGACCTCTGGCTGTTGACCAATCAGAGGAGGAGGGGCGTGGCCACCGCGTGCTGCAACGCTTGTCCTCCATTTTCATTATTGCACGTGCACGCCGAAACGCGTGCTTCTCCTCTCGTGCTGCTCCTCCAGTTTGTGTCCAGGCAGGCATCCACCACAATCCACCCCCCCACTGAAGAAGGCCAGGCAGGCGCGGCAGGCCAGTGACTACTTCGACGAGGCAGGTGAGTGAGTCGACCGGTAGTCTGTGGTCACCGTCGTCGCCGACGGTCACGGCCACAGCACCAAATTCATGTTTACTAAAGTTACAAATTTGTGCCGCATACGCAGGCTAATGTTCACAATTCTATCTAAGAGTGGGCATGCTGACATTCAAGTTTCACCTAACTGCGGGCATGCTAACATTTAAAATCCTATCCTGATGCAACGCAGGCCAACGTTCAGAACTCTATCCAGGCGTGGGCATGCCAACATTCACAATCCTATCCAGATGCCATGCAGGCCAATGTTCACAATTCTATCTAAGTGTGGGCATGCTAACACTCAAGTTTCACCGAAGTGCAGGCATTCTAACATTCACAATCCTATCTAGATGCGACGCAGGCTAATGTTCACAATTCTATCTAGGTGTGGGCATGTTAACATTCAAGTTTCACCTAAGTGCGGGCATGCTAACATTTAGACCTATATAGATGCAACGCAGGCTAATGTTTACAATTCTATCTAAGTGCGGGCTGCCACTTGCCTTTGTTAGTGGTTCACCTAAGGCCTGTCCCGGCCAGAGTGCAGGGCTGAGTCACATAGCTGTCAGGTCACTGGATTGGTCTGAGTCCAATCAAAGTAATCATCTACCAGCCCACTGTACAGACAGACTAATGTGTTGCAGGCTATGTCCAGCAGCCTGCCTTAGAGTCACATAAATTACCTGCCACTGTAAAAAGCAGTAGGATCTGTCACTGAAATCTGTAGGCGGTAGGACTGCTTAAAAAGCAGTAGCTTACTGCCTAACTCTGTAGGGATGGCAAGTATGTTAGTATATGAATTTGGTGCTGGCACGGCAGCGGCTTAACATTAGGGAAAGTAAGCAAGCCGCTGATGCCGGCAGCACCAAATTCGTTTTTACTAACGTTACATTTTGTCTTTTATAGATCATGTGGGTGAGGGATTGAAGGCATTTTTATTTCCTGCTGTAAGATAAGTCATCGCTGGTTCCATGTGCCCCCGACCCCAGCCAGTGTGTCCATGTGCCCCTCGTCACTGTGTCCATGTGCCCCTTGCCCCTCGCCACTGTGCTCATGTGCCCTCCTGAACCCAGCGTACAGCAACAGCTTATGCGAATTAAACTGCTTAAATTAACCACAGGCAGATGAAATCCAAGTCATTTGTGGCCTGCAGCCTATACATTTTGAAGTGCATTTAACTAGGATTTTACATTGTGACACGCCATTATGTAAGCTGCTGCTTGCCTGAGCCACACACTCTGCCTGGCCCTGCTGCGGCCTACAGAGCTAGTTCCTAGAGATCCTAAGGCAATGGTGCATAACATGCGTCCCTCTGAGTCACAGAAGGTTAATGATGAATCGATGCCGGGCCTGAAGTCAGTCTCTAGGTCTGTCATGTGCAAAGCCTCTGTGGTCCAGTTTGTCTCTGCATGATGCGTGCACCCCAGAACTCTAAAACTCTATTAAAAATTAATATGGTCTGGTGTTGCACAAATGAATCTTTCTGATATTTTGTTATTATTTTCAGACCTGCATCTTCGTGTGGGAGTTCCTTCCTTTTTGTGTTCTCAAAGCCAGCAAGCAGTACCACCATTGAGCAGCTGACATCCAGCCTTATCTGTGACCGCTGTGAGAGGTAAATGAACGTGAAGCAACATATTGAAAATGTACAGCATATGTTAATGATCTGATCTGTTAGTCCTTATCTATTTATGCATTGCAGCCTTGTCCTAGTTGTTTCAACACAAAAGATGGCTGTTTCTCTTCCATTTAATCAGAGAATACCACAAAATTAACTTCAAACTGTATGACACTGAACGCATGCTTCACTTCAGTTTTTTGGGAACCACGGGTTTCCTTTTTCTTAGGGGCAGAGTTTGAACAGGTTGCAACTGTTAATCTCTCAAATGTAAAGTATTACCCTGACAGATAAATACTTGTGCTTGCTCTCCCGACATTTCACTCCTCGGGGAGAGCACAGGCAGCTCTTGGTTGCAGAGCGTTAACAGTATGCAGATGTGTCTAGCTGAGCAGGGCATTCCAAGAAGATCTTCAGCTCCCAATTTAGATGACAGTGTGGTGACTGATCTGTCACCAAATCCATGCAGTGACCCTGTACAGCCAAAACCTCCTACATACCCTGTAACTGGTTCCCGTAAGTTTAACGGAGACTACAAAACATATCCTTGGGTGGAGTATTCCGTTCTTAAAGATAAAGTATACTGTTTTGCATGCAGACATTTTGGTTCTAATTCTGGAGGAGGGGGGCGTGCACGTGGCAATGTTCCATTTGTTGACATTGGCTTCGCTAAATGGGAAAAGACACATTGTTCTTTAAAGATGCACTCAGATTCTGATAAGCATAAGTCTTTGGTTGTTGCTTGGGCAGACATTAAGCGTGTACAACAGACGACAGGCCCTCACCACTCAATTGTTTCAATGCTAGAAAAGGTTGGGGACCAAGAGATTGAAGAGAATTGTCAACATGTGCTGCAGTTACTAAATGTTGTATGTATTTTGGGTCGTCAAGGACTTGCTTTCCGAGCCACAGACGAATTGAAAGACTCCCACAATAAGGGAAACTTCATAGCAATATTGCGTTTGCTGTCTGATAATAATGAACTTCTTAAAGTAAAAATGGCTAGAAGATATGGGCACTACACATCTCCTGAGTATCAAAATGACATGATCTCAGTTGTGGCAAATCATATACGTCAGAATATCATTAGGAAAGTGACAAAGCACTTTGTAGTGTTGGCTGATGAAACCAAAGACATGTCACATAAAGAACAGACGAGCTTTGAGATCCGGTTTGTAGATCAAGATGGGAACATTCAGGAAAAATCCATGGGATGTTACCACATGGACAAGTTGGATGCCTCCAGTTTAGCTGCCGCCATTGACAAAACTGTACGCAATGTTGGCTTTGACTGGAAGAACTGTGTGGCTCAGTTATGAGTGGCTGTTTAAATGGAGTGCAAGCGAAAATAAAAGAAATTGCTCCACAGGCAGTTTACATTCACTGTCATGCACATGGTCTAAACCTTGCAAACTATCACTAACATACAAACAGTGAAATATTTTTTATCAACTTTGCAGGCTGTATATGTGTTCCTTTCACAAAGTTCTCCTTGACACAAACTCTTTGTAAAAGCTCAAACAGAAAGCGGTCTGGCAGTACAAGAATTAGAAAGACTTTGTGGCACTAGATGGTTTTATTGGTACGCGTGTGTTAAACAAATACAGGCTCGATTTGAAACCATTATAGTTGTTCTCAGTGTAATAGAATCATCACAAAAATGTGACAAGCAGGCTTGTTCAGAAGCCAGAGGAGTTCTCCGAAATATGCAGTGCTTTGAGTTTTTGCTAACTTTGTTAAGTATGGAAGCAATTCTGAAAAAGATTTGTGTGTTATCTGATGAACTTCAGAGAAAGAATCTTGATATGCCAGATGCAATTAACCTAATTCAAGTGACAAGAACTGCCCTTCGTCAACCTTCGACAAGAATGCCTTTGGGTGAAAATCGTCAATGACGCAACGGAAATGGCAGAAAAATGTGGTATTGAAACAGTTGAAGACCACAACTGCAGAACTTTAACAGTAAGGCAGCACCAATTGAGCAGCAAACTCAAAGAATACCTTGTTGGTACTACTGTAGGGAAGAGGCCTGGACATTATGAGCACTCTGAAGATCGAATGCCAAAGACTGAACGGATAAAGCAAGAGGTGTTTTTCTCCACCTTGGATAGGTTTGTAAGAGAGTTGGATGCCTGTTTTATAGATAACATGGGGCTTATCAAGGCTGCCGGCATGTTCAATCCAAGGGCTAAACATCTCTTGGAGGACTCATCTGCAGATTTTCTTGCTCGACACTACCTAGGGCCCCAAGTAGATTATGCTGCATTGCATTCAGGCCATGACACTGTAAGGAGCTATTTATCTGACAGGTATTCACTCTGTCAGGTACTATATCAATGAATCTCCAAGAGACTTTTCTGAGGTCCTAAACCTGTTGGATCTGGTTCTTGCATTGCCGATTACAACTGCAACAAACGAGAGGTTCTTCTCCTGTTTGAAAAGAGTTAAAAACTATTTGCGAAATAGATGTGGAGACAACAGACTTAGTGATTTGTTGGTAATGGCATGTGAACCTATGGAGGTTGACGAGGTAAATTTGAGTGATGCCATTGACCGATTTGCTGACATGCTCCACAGGAGGTATCCTCTGAAAAGATGAACCATCATATTCTTTGACACTGTTAGATTATAGCTCAATTTTCCAGTTAGGTCTTTCTTTTCAAGTCACGCAGACCTAATCAGCACCACATAGTCTTCAAAACCATCTGCTACTCTCCTACACTACCAGCCTCTTCTCCTCATGAAGTCAGCCATGATACAACGCTCACGCACTACAACCAGTTTGTCTTACCTTAAAAACACTGCATGGTATGCTGTTGAGTTTTGTCAACATCCTATGTTTTACCAGTGAGCTAAGCAACAATGGATCATTACATCAGAAACATCATGTGTGTCTTTAAAATGGCAGCATCTGCCACACTGCCGGCATCCTACAGATTTTCAGTCTACGCAAGAGCAAGACATTCAATGAGCATTTTCCTGTGAAGCCAGACAGGCACTACTAGTAGCACAGCCACAAGCAGCTGTCAACCGCCAGTCTCTTAGATTTTGAGTAGCCTCCATCAGCATCTTCTTGACAAGTCAGCCAGAAGCTTCAGCACAGCTGGTGTTTTGTGCCATGAAAACATTTGCTATCCGATTCCCGCCTGGCTCTTCTTCATTTCCAGTCAATGAAGCAATGATGAGCCATTTAAGCAGCAACTTCCTTTAAGCCAATCACCAGCTGCCCCAACGCTACAGTTCTGTCTTCACAATGCCAGCACAGTGTCCTTGATTTGTAGTCAACCAAGCAATGATGAGACACACCCAGTCAGTGTCCTCTGTTAAAACCAGCCCGGCACCATCGGCATCACAGCCAGTATTCTGTGACCTCAAAACAGCACCTGCCATACTTGCAGCCTCTTCTCTGCCAAACACCTGCCGCTCCACTACCAGAGTTCTGTTTTCTTGATCTGTTGCCATTGAGCACTCACAGACCTCTCCTCTGGTTTCCGGTCACCTAAGCAACAACCTGCCTTTGAGTCAGAATCTTCACCTCACATGCCATTGAAACAGCAGCATCGGCACGTCTGTCAAGCCACTGTTCTGCTCAATCTGGTAAGAAACTACATTTTAAGTTTTATGATCAGAGTGAAGGAAGAGCAACTGTTGGGCATTATCCCAAAATCTATATAATAGTACTAATTGTTGGAATGTGTACCATTGTGGAGAGGTGCGGGGTGTGGAGGACAATGAACATGTAGGAACAGAAACCTAGGCATATAAAGAGTGTTGGTGAGTGAGGGAGTAATGCAAAATGCAGGCAGGATTTTTTCCCCGTAAAATATGGGGACAGGATTTATGAGGCTTTTGGTACTGAAGTTTGTATCACTCAGTAATGCACTGTATGCCTTGAACACATTTTGAACTAATCTTATGACAGCCAAAATAACACAAGAAGAAGAATCATTAAAAACTAAGGATGCCATACATGTTTTCTGGTGAAATAATCTCCCTCTCCCCTTTTATCCTCCCCTATCCCCATGCCCGCCTATCCGTCCCTGTCCCCCCAGAATGTGATTTTGCTCTGTAGTCCTGTTGAAATAACAGGGCAGATCCACATAAAGAGGGGATTGGGGTTCATACACTTCACGTGGCAACATGGACCTTGACACTGCTACATATGATGATCTATTTTTGTATGAAATGTCACAATACACTGATATCGTAACTATTTTTTTCTTAGTGCACTGAGGGTAATGCTTTATGAGGCCACTTCCTGTGATGTCATGGTGGGGGTGTGGCCAAATGTCATCACTTCCTGTGGGGTCTGTGGGCAAATGGCATCACTTCCTGTGGGTTGTGGTCTAATGACATCACTTCCTGTGGGGTGTGGTCAAATGTCATCACTTCCTGTGATGTCACTCTTGGGGATGTGGCACTGTGATGTCACTGCCGCTACTCCTGGCATTTTGGTGAAATGACGTCCCTGCCTCTTGCCATATTTGCATTGCGGAATAACCCTGGGTCCGAACACGCACATTGTAAACAGGTAACCGACTGTGCTGTCAAACTAAAGGGTTAGTCAGTCTGGAACCACCTTGCAGACATCAAGCCCTTCAAAGTAGCGGCCTCACCAGGCAACATGATGGACAGGGCCAATTTTCAACAACTGGAAGTGCTACAAGCGGACTTTGAGCGTAAGCGGCAGAGTGGAGGACACCCAATGCTTACTTGTTCACAGGCATCAGAGATAGGGACCCAATTTATGGTCAATTTAGAGTGCAGAATCACTGTCTGTTTGTTGTTTTATTCCCTGCACACTTCCATAGAGTAAGCTGATGTAATTGTTGGTCATTGTTCATGTTGCCCGCTGCCCACCACCCAAATACCTTCTCAAACCAATTTGGCCCCTCTGTAAGAAGGCCCACTAGATTCAGAGCACGATCCATCGGAGTATACTGCCTTACCTTTATAGAGTATTTGGCCCAAATATACCCCTATCCTTGACACACTGAGAAACTGTCACACTCAAGACCCAATCCTGCGGTGGTTTCTTCTTTCTGCATTTCTCCGATTTCCGACTGTCCTTGATTTGAACAGGTATGGTCGGTGATCCTCAATATCCAGCGTGAAGCGTTGTAGGAGACGGAGGAAGAGTTCAGAATTCCAGGAAACACAGAATGACAACGTCCAGGAGTAAGGCGCAGAACCAGGAAGGGAGAAGCTGCTCACGGGTTACATGCGGTCATGGCCGTGGAGCAAGGTAAGGAACCAGGAAGGAAGAGAGGGCAGTCTGGAATGCGAGAACTGCACAAAGTCTAGGGATGAAGGGAAAAGGGGTACAAGGAATCAGCAATACGAGGAGAATTCACTAGGCACACTAGCTGCGGACTCATACTGGAGCGTTGAGACGCAGAGCGCCGCGAGGGCGTGCCCTTTTTGTAAGATCCATTATTCCGGCGTAAACGCTGGAACGTAACATGATTGTTGCGGCGGCAATGTTGAAAGGAACACTGCCCCTGTGGTACGATGCATCATTGACCATGAGGTCCAGAAGGGGCACAAGTGGCGATTCATGACAGAAACTCATCAATAAGAAAGGGAATCCGAGTGATCCGACCGTGGCTGAAGTTGCACCTTTCTCATGCGAACACACGTACCACACAGTATAGTGAGTGGGGTGTTGCGGGGGACACCCACGCAGCCCCCGCAGTCGTTTTTTTTATTATACTCTCCTTCAATGCTACCACCAAACGTGCAAACTTTTGGTATTCAATCCTTTGGTGGTAGCATTTTTAGAACTTTTGGTCATTACGACCATTTGTTTGTGGTAAAATCGACCTAAACCTAAGGAAAGTGTGGGACAAAGTGTTTACATTTCCTATCAGTTATAATTTGGTACCTGGGGCTTGGAAGTTGCTTACAATACTAAAATAATAACACATTTCTTTACGCATTTAAGCCAGGCATCTATATCTCCAGGCTAGAGGAGGATCATCAGCACAGGTTCAAATGAGTGAAATAAAATAAAATATTGCTATATTGTTGTTCATGATTATTCATAAAGGTATGTTGTGTTTATATTTTGGAAGATCTCTTTTGTTGCTAGTGCTACCGTTGTATCCTCTACTAACATTCCCCCAACCCTAGCAGGTAGAACTACCATGTCAGTGGACAGGAGAAAACTGTTGATACAGTAAGGAGAGGTAAGCGCAGTGGTCACACAGACATGAAAGGGATAGACATGTATCTCACTAACACTGCTCTAGTGTTTAATAACATGTATTTAAGGTAAAGGATATTTGTACCGTGCACTATCACCACCGGAGTGGTCCCCTGGCGCTCTGGTGGCTCTGAAAGAGGGAGGGGGATGAGTTAGTGGGAATGAGTTGGAGAAGTGTAAGATAGCAGTGATGTGCTGTTGGCAGCCTCAGCCCGGTGGGTCTGTAGGCTGGGCTTGGGGTGTTTTACGGTTGGTAGCCGTTGTGTGCTGTTGTGCAAGTCTATGTGTGGTTTGTTTTGTTGTTGCAGTGTAGTGAAGTTTGTGCAGATTGCTGTGTTTTAGGTTTGTGGTTGTGTTCGGTTAGAGTTTGAGGGGTGTGTGCAGAGGGATGAAATGGTTAGTGGATTGGTTAGTTGGCATTGCTGTCTTTGCAATTGTGTCTAGTTGTGATGCTTGCTATGATTCACTATTCCATATGACATATGACAAAGGTAGGTAGGTAAGAAAACCACCGGGGAGAGCTGCTATGTCTGCTCACTAATCCCCTATGCCATGAGCGCCTCCAGAATGTTCATAGCAACTGAAATACCAGCAGCAAGAGCACAATGCTTGATGTATCTCTCAATGCTGACTACTCAAGAGAGATTCCACAGGAAGACAGCAACATTGAGATGGATGTCCAGAGCCACGTTCCCGTATGAAGATAGTTACATAAAGAAATTCGACATGATTAACAATTATTGGCATCTAGATGAAGATAGGCAGTACATAACTGATAGGCCTGACAAAGGGGAAAAAAAAGACTATCACCCTGAAGGAATTGCTATGTCCCTGGATGAGAGTGAAGGAAACCGGAGGAGAGCCTGGGTGCTGGGAGAGACCACAGATACGTGTGTATGGCCAAGTGTACACAGAAGATGGATGCGAGGATGGAGTGGTGGGAAGCAAAGCATTGACGTTAGCAAAATCACCATAAACAAGGTACAGGAAGAAAATGACAAGTGGCTGAAAGAATGGGAGGCGAGTGCAAAGTTACTGACATGGGTGGAATATGAAGCTGGACCCATGCCAATAATACCCCTGAAGACTCCAGCACTGTGCTATCAGAATAACGGTGAAGTTGAAGTTGGCAATAATCGTGGGTGCAGAAGCATAGGAAAACATGCCGCTATGAAAGCAGGAACAGCAGTACTTATAGACCACTACTGGGCATGTGCATCGAAGGCATACACGAAGCTGCCACGCGACTGGGGAGGAGTTTGCTCAACGGTGCATATCGATATGCCATCATTGGTTGTTCCCCCGAAAAGATGTGAAGCTCGATGAGTTCCCGAAGATGGACACTAATGAAAGGAAGAAGAGGTTGGTGGAAGGGGTACCAACAGCCAAGAGAGAGGAGCCAGCTGAATTGAGCAGAGTGAAGAGAGGAGGAAATTACTTCTCAAAGCATCAGAGAAGTTCTGGCCAAACACAGACTGTTCAGTTGGACAAAAAGGTTCTTCGCAGCAATACGACCATCAGTAGAAGCATACAAAAATGCAAAATGGCTACAAATTACCTGTTGGGAGCTGTGGTGACAATAAACTCCACCATTAATGGGTTCAAAGCAATAAAAGAAGAGTTCCAAGCAGTGAGGTTGGTGGCACTCCAGAATACATACGTTCTGGATTTGCTGACATCAATGGAAGGAGAAGTTTGCATACAAATTTGGGAGTTCCTATTGCATGTTCATACCTGCCAATGACGAAGACAGCGGTACGCTGTCAGAAGCAGTATTTCAACTATCCCAGATGAATGCCAAAATGGAGGAAGAAGCAAAGGAGACTGGAAAGGACCAGAGCTGGATAGCATAAATATGGTCATGGATGCCATCATGACTGTCAGATGGACTAAAGGTGATAACGGGAGCACTAGTACTGGCAGCAATATCAATGTGCAGGGTACAAATATGCTTGGCAAAGTGCAAGAAGACAGCAGAGGAAGCTATGCAGATGCAATTCCTGATGGATGTGAACATAGGAGGGGCAAAGAACGATATTGTGGCAGAAAGAAACAAGATACGAGAGAGAATTGTGACATGCAAATTGTTCTCACTTGAAGCTATGAAGGTGGAAAACCAATTCAATGCAAAGTACTATGAAGGGAAGTGGTTGTGGTGCAAACCCCAAAGGATTTTGCTGTTATATGAACTGGTCCTTCCATGATAATAAGAACGAATATGGATACCTCAGAGGTATAACAAACATGCATATGGCAGCCAAGAGCAAAAGGAGTGTCGTATAGGTATGTGGTCGATAGGTAAACCAGAGGGGGGAATGAAGAGGGAGTCGGGATATTGCCACAATCCCCCCTCCGATCAAGTTCATGACAAGATTGAAGGCCAGAAAACATCACAATCACCCATTCTATTCAGAAGAATGCCAAATGCACCAATGATTGATACATACACTGAGAGGTATCCTCTCAGTCAGCCATACCGACCTGGTGCAGTACAGATCTATCCATGTGTAAATGAAGAGCTGCAATCCATGGTCAGAGACAACTATGTGGACAGCCTGGACATATTACCAAGAAGTCATGTTGCTGACATTAGAGACACCACGAGACAGCAGTGCTAGACATGAAGCACACGTGCAATCCACACTGTGGGACACAAACACACTTTAATACATGAAGAACACAAGAGTACAGTTCTATAGTTAGAGGACAGATACATACACATATTATCATTGCTTTTATTATTTTTGCCATTAGCCAAATCCAGCAACGCAGAAACCACAAGACACAAGAGATCCTGAGCAAAAGCTTGTAGATTCTTCAATGCAAATCACTCTATTGAACTGCAGGATCAACTATAGGATCTGACAGTGTAACGTACCTGTGGAGAATATAGCATAGCGTGGACAATGTAGAAACCGCGTTATAGGGTTTAGAAAAATGACAGCAGGCCTCAAATTATTGAGCAGGAGATGAGGTGAGAGGATTCAGGCTGTTCAGGGAGCCAGGCGTGTGAGACGAGGCCCACAGCCAAGGACAGGAGATACAGAGACATTCTAATCCGTAGACAATGGGACCAGCTGCAGAAAAAGGGAATACATCCTCATAATTTGGAGCTGCAGAGCTCAGTTTGTGGTCTCTGGACACATGATACAGCTGAAGCAGACAATGGACAGTGATCAGGGGTGAGAAAGGAGAGCCGATCCCAGGTCGTCAGACGCAGGCTGCAACAAATCTGCAACAACATGTTGCAACAAAGTGGGACATGGTCTCATAGGCAAAGGTTGAACACACAAGTTACAATTCAGAGACATATTCGCTCACAAGAATTTAAACAGGTGCACAATGAGATGAGAACCCTTTAGGGTCCCAGGCCCGGGGATGTCAGCTCTAGACAATCACAGATAAGCACTCTAGCGGTGGGGAGCAACGGGTAAGAAACAATGGTAGGCTCACTGCTCTGCAATAATGTAGTAAGATAGATTTTGGGGAAAGGACAGGCCGGGCAGAATAATAATATGTATTTGTGCCCATATAGGTTATTATGGTCCTGGCGGCCAATCCGACGCTGCAATAGGTTTTTGGAGAACGGCCCAAGTGATGACGGAACAGTGATATGTTTTCTAGACAAAAGTGGCCTGTGTGCCATTTACTGTGTGACATGCTGGAATCTTTCTGAGTTCTTATATCGATACCTATTGGTTTTGGCTGTAATAAACCGCAGTGTGTACTTACCATCTGACTGAGTTTATTCTGGGGAGGGAGTTAGGCCCTCCGAGTACGCTGACTCCTAGCATCCCTCTGGCATACCTGGGAGTCTGTCCCTAACAATAGCAGTATCTAGTGTATAGGTTCATGGAAAAAGGAAATGCAGCCTTGGGTGGCATGCAGTGGTTATGGTGTAGATCCACAGCATGCCAATGCCTAGTTTGCCTTAAAAGGAAGGTGGAGGGATAGTCATGGAAAGCTGGGAAGTGCCTCATTTTCTAGAGTCGCAGGAATGATCTTATTTTCATCACTGAGACGTAAGATCATGGACAACAGTCAAAGTAATTATGCAAAGAATAGCAAAGGCATCAAATGTAAAAAGCATGGACAGTGTATGAAGGATTTGAGGAGCCACCGTTATCCTGACCGGTTCCAGTGTAACGCACCAAGACAGAAAATGTGGCAACCATCTCCCAATCTAGGTCCTGATCGAGTCTCGGGTCTGGCCAGCATTCGTGTTTACAGTTTCAGGTTTGGAATGAGAGGATAGGATTTACAAGTATTCAAGGCCATGGGGTTTCCTGGTGAGATTCACACAATCTTGCACAGTTGGCGTAGTGAGTTTGTTAAGCAGTAAAACCTTAGTTTGGACCCAAGTGATCTTATAATGAGATATCTTAGTATAACCCTTGATCAATGACATGATGGGTGGAAGGAGCCAGCAAGGCACAGCTATATGCACAGGAACATTACCAGTGTGCAGATCATTTCAGATGTGTATTATTTACCCTTAACCAGATCCTCTCATAAGTAGGTATTATTTAAAAGCTAAGATAGACACAATAGGGAAGATGGGGCCCGCCTTGCAGGGACCCCATTGCAGGTTGGGGAATTCATTGCAGAGTTGCATTTATTCAGGCTGTATGAAAGGTGCCATTAGAAGTGATGCTATCTTTTATAATGTGTCAGTTGTAAGCCATCTTAGACAGCTTTAGGACCATCCCAACCCATTTGGGTGGCAGGCCTTTCGATGCACTATATGTTGATGACACAACTCTGATCGACCTGATTCCCGCGGGGCTACAAGCTGGTCTTGACTATGCGGCTGAGTAGTTTAAGGCTAATAAGTTAACCCTGAATAGGGATAAAACAAAGATTTTAGTTTTTTAGTAATAGAACAAACAAGGTTGATTATTCATGGAATCTCAATGGTGAGAAAAAGAGTTGTGGATTTGTTTTGTTACCTTGGCCTGACCTTTGACTTTAATGGGAAGTGGGGAAAGCATTTGGACTCGGTGTGTATAAAGGGCAGGTCCAGGTGAAATGGGTTAAGTAGATACTACCCCACAGTCGGTGGGCAAATGCTGGGTAAGGCGATAGAGGTCTATAAGTGCAAGGTGGAGAACATGCTATTGTATGGGGGAGTTCTAACTCTGAGAAGGTGGAGGTCACCCAAAATAATATTATGAAAAGGGTGACATGTCTTTCATTGGGAAGCCCAAATTGCAGTCTGCTTTTGGAACTGAGGATCACAAGAATAGCCACACAAGCTAAATTGAGACGAGGCGCCTTCTTTTCAAAGGTTGTGCAGGTTCCCCAGAAAAATGACAACATTTAGTTCCTGTTACCAGAGATGGCAGGCTCGGGTTACTCTTTAAAATGTAGGTATTTTTGGGACAGTTTTAAGACACTGCAGACAGCAGGGATTGAGTCACTGACAGCAGGGATTGACTCTCTGACTGCAGCAAGAGACCTGAGCCTGACAGAACTAAAATCAAGGGTCAAAGAGGGGATACTTAGTAGGGGCTTAATTCAGGAGTGGAATGCGGTTCAGGCCTTAGGCTCTCTGAATCTGTTTCCAGCTCCGAGATTCAATGCCAAGCAGGGTGGCAGTGTGTGTAGTAAACCCTCGGCCAACTGGAGGTGCTTTATTTTATAAGTGCATTTAAATATGTTACCACTAAATGCCTGCACCAATCAGGGACTGGGAGACCCATCGAAAAAAGGTACGTGTTGGACAAAAGTAGGGAGGATCTGAAGCATTTTTTAGCTAATTTGTAGGTGGTATGTAAAGAGATTTGTTAAGGCCCTTATAAGAGACTGTAAAGAGGCACCATATTTTATTTGGAACTGCCCGGACGTTGATTTTATTTTTAACTTGGGTACCTACGTGAGCAAGGCCCTGATAAGACGTTCAGAGAAAGTTTTAAATTGAAACTGACATGGAGAGAATTCCTTTTTAACATTGTGTTTTAAGTGATTTTAAATTCTGTATAATTTTTTTCTTTTACAATGCTGTGTTTAATGATGTATGTTAATGGCGAAATCTGATCAATACCGTTTACTTACTAGTAAATGTGCGACCATAAGGATGCACATGCTGGTTACTAGCATAGAGGGATCTGCTTGAAAGTTTGAGGTCTCAAGTGAAGGTGAAAATAGGGGACATCTTTACCCAGGGGATCATGTCTCTGTCTTAATGACATTTTGGGGGTTGCTTCTCCTCAAGAATGAGGCATCCCTAAGTCCAAGAGGGAGGCAGTGAGGCCAGTGGGGACTAAGGTGGAAGGTTCCAAATGTTGGGCTTACTCCCCAGGTTCTTTCAGCCAATCAGAGCCTCTTGGGCTGATTTGTCTATATTGTTCAGACAAATCAGAGCCCCAAGCTACTCCTAGTGGAATTGTATTGCTCTATAATAGGTCCAGAAAACTTCTTGTTCCTTTGGATTTTGCTAGTCTATGAGGGAAGGTGTTATAGAGAGGGCCGATTCACACAAATAGGGGGCCTGGTACATTTGGACAGTTTTGGCTAGATGTTGGGGTATTTGTACAAGCAGTTTTAGATCTTTGCTTTTTATGTTTGCATATATTGCTGTTTTTAGGAGTGTTTTTGTTGTCCACATGTTGTGCCAATTTGTCCCCTTACTGTTTGTTCAGTAGTTTGTTAGTTTCACCGATATGAAAAAAACAACTTTGTACTTTAGACTTAGCTCATTTCAGAGACAAAAATTCAAAGCCAAAGAATCCTTTCCTGTCGATGATCCTAATGACAGAAAATCCAGCCAAAATACCCAGAATATTTGTTTACCCTTTCCTAGTTTCTGTGTTCCAGTTTCTTGTTGTAGCTGCTTTTCTCTCCTTTTGCTGTATGTTATTTATAATGTAGCTTTGTGTTTTATTCATGCTTTTTAACCGCTCATCATGTTCCTAAGAGTATGCTGACGTTGGAATCTTGATTGATGGGGTCAGGCCCCTGATCTCATTGTATGCAGATGCTATGCTGCTCTTTGTCAACCACCCAGAAGTCAACCTGCAGTATAGTTTGAATATAATGAACCGCTTCACATGACTCTCCCTATTACCCATGAAAAGTCATGCTTGTTCCCGTTGGTAGACCTTACAGGTCTGGACTGGGATCGGCTGCCTGACCTGGGACTGCAGTTGAACACAGACACCTTTCAATACCTCGGAGTAAATGTGTGGTGTGAATTCACATCTTTGCATGATAATAACACACAGATGGACCTAGACTACATAGTAAAATCCATATAATTCTGGAGGAGTCTGCCCCTGTCAATGGTGGGCAGAGCTGGCCTTTTAAATATGGTGCTGCTCCCTCGCTTGCCATACCATTTTATTAATATACCCTGCAACATACCCAAGAGGTTTTTCAGTGAGCTATATTCAGAAGCCAGAGCATTCTTAGGGGCGGGGCGGCGCAGAATTGCACTGAAGACTCTGCATCGGCTCTGCAGTAACGGCGGGATCAGACTGCCCCATGTTGAGATATATTATTTTGCAGGGCAGCTGCAGTTTGTCATTAGCTGGCTCGCAAAAGAGATTTTGGTAGACACAATGCTCCTGCAGGTGCTAGGGGTCGGTGACGCCCGACTCCCGCAGCAGCAGAGAATTGCTACACTAGGCAGGGGGCAGTGGCACAGGGCATGGGAAGTTTTAGGAACCTTGGGAACAGGCTGGACGTGATTTAAAAGTTCATGAGGCATTGGGAGAACAATGGAGTCGTGTGGAGATATTTTGCAAGAAATAAAATAAATGGATTTCACAGCATTGACTCTGCCACACATGGCAGCCTGACTTTCAAGAAGGCATTGAGCACAACCCAGTACTTAACACTACTTATGATGTGGCAGAAGGTGGTCACATGGTTACTAGATTTTACAAATATCTTATGAGTAAACTCAGTGAATCAAACTTAGCAGTATGCTCAAAATTGGAGGACGACCTGGCCAGAAGTTTTACAGATCTGGAGAGGAATACAGCCCTGCTATACACTAGGACTCCAGGAACTCTAGATTTAAACTCACACAACTGTACATCACACACAGAGCTTACCAGACCCCCCACAGGATATCACTGTTCCGAGGAGCAAAGGAACGGAATTGTCCCAGATGTGCCCATGACAATGCTGATTTTATTCATATGTTCTGGACTTGCCCAGTGATCAAAAGGTTCTGGTAGGTGATAGCAGATAAAGTGATTAGGGGAGCGATACATATGCACGCCTGGGCCCCAGAAACTTGCTTGTTGAGATTATGTTCGAGGGGGAAGAAACACACTGCACACCTCATCAGGATGAAGGATCTACTCTGTGTGCCAAAAATAGAATCGAAATGCCCTGGAAGTTGGCGGAGGAACCCAGTCGATAGAATTAGAGCGCTGGGCAATAGCTGAGACCACAACTTGGCACAGAGCAGTGTATGGTGGGATTAGAGGAGCAAGCACAGAAGTATCCACTTGGGATGCACTGATGCAGGCAATGTTTTCCCCCTCTGACACAAGCCCCCTTGAATGAGCCGCTTGGGAAGTGCCACCTGTTAAGGTATGATGCAGGTCATAGACAAGGGGGATGCTATTGGAGTCTATGAGAGCCGCTGCCTAGTGCCTACAGACTATGTTGAACTGTAACCTGTAACCATACATGTATGCACATCACAGACCCTTCTTTGGCTGTGCTTTAGTTCTTGGTACATGTGAACATTTATTTATTTATTTATTTATTTATTTTACGTTTTAGTTCATAGAATCTTTCGTATTTTATTACTAAACATTATGTTCTACAGTCTGTTGCGATCTAACCGTTATTTTATACAAAACGCTGGTATCCACAGATCGGACATAATATGACATAGACATAAATGCATATCTGAAAGGAGAACAAAACAAAAACATTTCTTCAACATAATTACAAATTACAAATCATCTTCCATTCTTTCATTCTTAGTACATATATTTACATAGAATTCATCAATCTACCCCGATTCATCCCTAAAATTCATAAAACAAAATTCACAATTCAACTCATCAAATTCATCAAATAATATAATACCATTTCTTAAAAGAAGGAAGTACTACGCCATCTAAAATCTCATCATCCTTATTACACTAATACTTTACTCAAAATGTGTCTTGATGTTTACCCAAATTTGGTACAGTGCAATGTATATCGGTGTGGAGATTGTATTTAAACAGAAACCCAAAAATCCTTGCTTAGGATAGCCTCATAATCGTGTACCAGATGTCCCAAACTCATCATGTACAGAAGGCCAAGTTTCAGGCATTTGGTAAAAATGTGTCTCACCATTTCAAAATTATTGGAGTTTTTGCATATCCTACAAAAGCGATTTTCGGGTTTCAATTTTAATCGACCACCAAAAGATGACCGTACCGGGAGCTGGTTAATACTGATAAGTAAGGGTAGTCTTCTTACTTTGGGATCGGGGCAGATCAAGAGATAAGGCTGGGGATGCATAAAACGATGGACCACCAGACAACCGTTAGAACTACGGGCTCGACCTCGGGACGTCCTGACAGCACTTTCATCCTACCCCCAAAAGGAACAAATATTGCAAAAAGCAAGACAAGCAGGCCCACTGCGGATCAATGGCCAGGAAGTCCAACTTTATCAAGACCTAGCGCAATCGATGCTCCTCAAGAGACAGAAAATGGGTCCTGTGGTGCAACACCTGCAGAATAACCGAGTGCGCTACACATGGACCTTCCCTTTTGGACTGATCTTCACATGGGAAGGGAGGCAGCACAGGATTACATCATGTGAAGAAGGGGAACACATCCTAGGTCTCCCTCCAAACGACGGGGAGGAACGAGATCAGACCCAAAGAAGAGCCAATGCTCTCAATGAAGTAGACAGCTGGAAAACAGTCGAGAAGAAATCAAGAGGAAGAAGGAGAAAGTAAACTAAGCTCCCTCCGACAAACTAATTGACAAGTAGAAAGTATGGACGGAAACAAACCAGGACTATGTGGTGGCAGCCCACCCTGAATCATTCAGCGCAGGCCCAGGGGAGTAGGAGGGGCAATGTTGGAAGTTGGAACCAACACTGGGCTTTAGGACCCCCACAAATTGATCCTGAGGAATTTAGCATGTATATGCAATCAGCTCCTCCTCTTTTCAGTGAAAATGGTAGGTAGACTCGATCCTCCGACATTGCAAAAGGGAATTCTGCTCAATACCCCACAAAACAATTGATCACACTCCCAATGTGAACATGTGTATTCATTGCTGGTCATAGCCAATCATTGATGCTATGTAAACAATGTGAATGCCTTTTGTTTGTTACTGTATGTGAATAAAAACAGTTTAAAAAAAAAACAATGTAGCATTGTCTCGTTATGTGTTAAATGGGTTGAAGTTAAGATCTGGAACTCAAGCTGAAGGTGCTTTCAGTTAGCAATGTTGTATTGGATTGGGACCATGTAATAAACAAAGTGAAAGTAAACCAGCTCAACTCCCTGAGTATTAAGGAACCATCATGGATTGCTGCTCTGATACCCAGACTCTCAGTTCTATTTTTCTGTTAAGGGTGGAACAGTGACGGGGAAGATCAGCCATTGACCACCCTCTTTGCCTCTTCACCTGTGACCCTTTGCTTTGGCCTCCCTATCTGCTGCAGCCATGAGTACCCCTAGCAGTGCTGTCTCTCCACTGTGTGATCCTCCTTATATTGATACAACTGTTCTTCCAGGTGCCTCTTGAGGGCATTCATACACACAGTAATCAAACTTGTCACCCACGTGATCATGACACTGGCCACCTTGTCTTTGAAGCAATGGGTGGGGGATGTCACCAACAGTTTTCCCACATCATCCTTAGCTTTAGTGAAGTGTATAGACACATGCAGTACTCAAGAGCATTGCCAGCTCTGCTCCCTATGACCAACTAGACAAGTCATGATCCTGCACTGTCCAGATCCAGTTTGAGTAACTATGCCTCCGTTAGGAATGCGCTGAGGGCAGGCCCAGCACCTGAATGTATCATCTAGGTGGGCCAGAGGTGTTATTGGTGGGGGGCTAATTTCCAGTTGGTGTTGAGAGTAGCCTAACCCATCCAGGAGATACATTATATAGCCTTCCAAGCCTCTGGCACATACAATACATGGGTTAGATTCTGTTTCCATACAGACACTATGGACAGTTACACAAACTGCATGAGCTAATGAAGATCAGAACTTTATAAACAGTCCCAGCCATGTCATCCTCTGGCCGGGCAGTCTTCCACACTTGTTTGGTCAGAAACTCTCCAGTAAGTGCGTACGACAGGAAGCACTGAAACACCGCCCATACTCACCATCTTGACCTAAGGATGTGTGCGTACATGCGAGGGACGTAGGCGCATCCATGTTTTGTGCATCCATGGCATATGGTATGTCCCAACCCAGTAGTACACTAATCTGGTTCTCTCCCTGTTCTCTGCTTTCTTCCTGCCTCCTTCATCCTTCACTTGCTCCCGGTTTACTCTGTTCTACCTCTCCCTGCCACCTTCTTCCTGCCTTTCCTGCAGCATCTGTTGCTTCCTACTTGTCCCTTCCCCTCTGTCCCTGTCTGACTGTTCCTTCTGCTTTTTGATTGCCCATCTCCTCCCATCCTTCTCTTCCGTCACATTCATTTCACTCAGCTCTAACACTCACATCCTGTTTATTCCTTCCGCTTTCTCTGTCTGTGCTGCGCCTTTCCTTCCATCCTTGGCATCCCAGTGCCTATTCGCTCTACTGTACCCCACCCCTCTATGGCTGCTTCTTTCTTCTGTTATCTTCCTGCCCATATTCATCCTTCTCTTCGTAACTGCCCCTCTCTCGTTCTTCCCCCTCATCCTTGCCATTGCCTGGCTCATCCTTGTACTCGCACATGTCTCCCCATCATGCCTCCTTCCTGCCCATTCTCTTGGCGGCCTCTTTGAAGATAGGCTGTGACAGCCCTGATGCCCCACAATGCAAGAGCGCTGGAGCGCATGGGCCAAGGGGTGAGGGGAGGGAAGGAGTGGGCTTGGGGCACACTGAAGTGTGTTCCTATAATAGAAGAGATACCCCTCTAGGGCCCTTGTATCTTAGGGCCTTATGCCTCTTCTTCAACATTGATTGTGTATTGCATCTGCTGCTAGTGTGACCCCGGGACCCCTGCCCCACCCCTGGGTATGCATGCACCCCCCTACATGAATAATGGGAGAAAGAGGCACAGGCAAGAGGCAAGGGGGGGTGTCATGACAGGATGAACAAGTTTCCAGGGATTGCAGGGATAGCAGGGATAGGAAGAAGGAAGAACAGTGTAGAGGGGCTGGTAAGGCGACAGGAAGAGGTAAAAAACATGGGTACGTGTGGGAGTGAGTAGGGTGAGGCAGGGAGAGACAAGCTGCAGTTGCTAAGTGTATGAAGAGTTTGGGGAAATATCTTCCAGCCAAAAAAGAGACTAAAGGAGAGGCAGGGACGAAAAAGTGAATGAGGCTGGAAGTAAGAGAGGGGTGACTGGGGGAGCTGAGGAGACTGAAAAGGGTGATCATGCGATTATCAAGATGGAGGCCTCCATGGCTCACTCAGTGAGCAAGGGATTAATCAATGTCAGTACAGCTGTGTGACCATTAGCCATGGCGCGTTGACAGTACTTAAAGGTTTCCATGAGCTCAGGACTTTTCCAGCAACCAGCATATATTTTATGATACCGCGCAGAGCGCAGGTGACAGAGTGCAGTTTTCTCTGCGGTTCGCCGTGGGAGAAACGGACAGAAGCTGATAAGCTTCTCTTATATTCACCTACTCAAATCACAGTCATCGGACATTGAGCCCCAGGCATCCAGAGCCAATGGCCTGAAACTACCCATTATTAGTCTGCATGTCATTTAGAGTGTGCTTTCAATCAAGTAAACTTAGCAACGTGGATAAGCGAAATGCTTCTCTTGCGATGTCACCTATAATCCAAATTCGAATGAGAACACATAAAAACAAAATACTCTTTTACACTCCTCCAGTGCCATTTGGGAGCAGTGGAAAAAGGTATTTTGTTCTTATGGGTTCTCATTCGAATTTGGATTATCTGTGACATCGGAAGAGAAGCATTTTCTCAATACTCATAGAAGTGCCAGCCAATTAAAAAAAGTAAGCATCAAACTTCCGTCTGACTACCCCGTGGCTAAGGCCGACTGGCCTCTCTCTGCCTCTTCCACCTACCTACAACTCCTACTCCGACCTCGACCAAGTTCCAAAGTAAAGTGTAGGCACTGCAGCTGGCACGTGACTGCATGCAGTGCAATATTGTGCCAGCATGGGTGTTTAGGCTTGGCCGCACCACTTGGCCCGCGCCTGCGCATAGTGAGGGCATGTGCAGAAACGACAGAATGTCACTGCTCAATCAATGCGCAGACATGGGCTAGGGCTGTGCGATCCAGCAACTTTGCTGTATGTGTTGTTCTGCGTTGTCTTACTACCATGACAAACGCATTGCACCTGAGCTATCCTATTAGTGCTACTTATTTTTTGGCACATCACAGTGACTGACAAAGTACGGAAGTGCTACCTTAAAGATGTCAGTAAGCCCCAAAATTGTGCATTTCGTCTGCACCCAAAATCTGCTACAATTCTCATTGCAAATGCATACACGTAGCCAACTGAGATTTTCACAAGAAAGACTGCACATTTCAAACAGAGCGCAAGACTCTCTTCAGCTCACCTGTACCCTGCATCACAAGTCTAAGAGCCCTTTTAAATCATGAGCTCGTCTAAAGCAGCCGGGATGTCGCAGTGTTCCCGCAAAACTGTGCATGTGGGTAAAAACATGGCATTGGCATTGTGCAAGCTCTGCACCACAAGGTGCCTTGCCAATCAATCGAAAGACAAAAAAAGAAAAGTGATTAGCGAATCCCCTGAGCGTTGGAAAGCGGGTCCAAAGCAAAACAAGCACTGACAATACGAACAGTTTGGGCTTTTGTGGAGGCATGGAAAAGCATTTGCCAGGCACTGCTGTAGAGGTATTAACTGGCTATCAGGTGCATTGGTATCTAATAGCACGCCTCTATGCCTCCGAATTAACCCTATACTAAGCTGGCGACCACCGGGCGCGCTCTCTGCAGTGTGTGTACGGTTTTCTTTTCGTTTATTAACGGAACAAAAATAAAACTGTACCCAAGAAACTCTTGGCCAGAGGCCTTTCTAGGGGGTCCAGAGCAGTTTCTTGTGGGGGGCCTGGCCCCCCTGGCCACCCTGCTGGAGCCGGGCCTGGCTGAAGGACAAAGTGTTCATTTCTAACACTTTGGTTGACCTTCTTAAATGGATTGTGCCCGGGAACGGACATTGCATAGCAATTAGCACTGAGTTGGTCTAAGACATGCTCCTGCCAATGGCCAGGGGTAAATGTTATGGTAGTCAGTTGCGTTGTTGCTCTGCTCATTCAGATGTGGCATTTACACCGTGGAATCCCACCAAACTGGCACTGCTGTGAGTGACTGAAATCGGAGCAGATTGTTTGTGACTCATGAATCGTGGCGTTAGAAGGCTGGCAATGATTGAGGAATGAGTAGCCACAGGCTGGAGTTCATGGGCAAGCATAGGCATGAATGATTTTGCCTATCATCATTACAGCAGCAATATTGGACCTGTTGTCATTTTATTCAAAGTCCACTTCTATCGAGCAGGGAGTAAAGCCATGGAAAATCTTGTCTACAACCTTCTCCCAGAAGTCAGCTCTGCAGTAGGATTTGCCATCAAACCCCTTCATCTATAGAGCAGCCTAATTGGCTGACATTTGGTAAGGGTGTTCCTTTTCCAGGATCTGAGGCCTCTGATGCAGCGTGCTAGTGTACTGTGATGGTGTTGATAAGTGTGTGTTTTGTTATATGCAGTGACAGATTAGAGGTTGTGTGTTATTATGTCCCAAGGCAAGAATATTTTATCTTTGTGGTGTTGAGTGAACTTTCAACCTGTTTGAGCTCCTCCACGTTTCAGTTCCTTTGCAGTAAGCTAGTATTCCCTACTACAGACATGCATGGCGCTCAGCATGTCATCTGCACATAAGTATAACATGGAAGGAACTGTTCTTGAACCAAGACTTTTAACTACTATGAGGTGCTCTTGACAGCACCCCAATCCATGTTGGGTTAGTTCATCTATGAAAATAAACATGGGGTCTACTATTTTCAAATCAATCTGGACTTGCTCACAAAGGAGCAATCCAGTATTTAGGCCATGCCCCAATGCCCCTGAAGTGAAGCAATTCCAGGCAGTCCTTATTTTGGTTTCAAAATACAGGGAGAAAGATTCCACACATTAAATGCACAACACACACACACGCACACGGACACACATACCCAAGCACGTGTTTCCTTGAGTCAGCCACGGGTGTTCTGTACTTGATGTCATTACATGATATGATGTGCAGTACATGCTGCTTTTTGTACTGTATTGATGTTGGTTTTTGTATGGTAAGTGCATTAAGGTCTAATAGCTTCTGGGATTCTAGTGATGACGTGGCCCTGATGCCTTGCTATTATCACAATGCCTCTATATTCGTGAAATGAATGGCCTGCGATTACACCCTATAGTGTATTCAAACCCAGGAGATAATTAAGCCTTGAACAGTCCTATATCCATCAGTTCTTTACCAATATGATCACCATTTGGAATCAGTGGCGTCCATCTTTATTGGGCTTTGGGGAGTTGCTCTAACACCCATTATTATTATTTTATGCCTCTATGGTTACTCTTCCCCAATTGTTCTTGTCATGGATTTTGTTTTTTAAATATTTGGGTCGGAAATACTCATTTTATGTTTATTTTTTTATTGGGGGGGGTTACTCCCCCTAATCCCCCGTCCCCTTTTATTTTTTACCTATCCTCCTACTTCCCCTACCACTTATCTGCCCTTATTTTTCAATTCGTTTTTTTTCAGCAAAACATTTTGGGTGAAAAATAAAATAACACGCATTGATTTGAGAAGCATCTGAGCGCTTTACAGAGGTACACAACAGAATAGATATACAGTGGGTGGTAGGACATAGAGGGGCACAGAGGAGGGGTACAGCTGTACAAGGTGGCATGGAGGAGAGGGTTGGATGGCGTCTAGGGAGTCAGGTGGCATGGGGCGATGTGATGACCTAGGTGTTGAGTGGTGGTGAGATGGAAAAAAGTAGAGGGCTCGGCTCAACCGGCTTCAGAGCTCAACTGCTCCGTTACGGATTGAGAAGAGCAGTGCACAGCTCCAGACCCACCTCTTCCTCAAGGGACAAAAGACCTGAAGACTCATATGTGGGGTGGAATGCAAAATCTCCCAGCCACCCATCGGAGCTTGCAGGGTCACTGAATGTTCACTCCCAAGATGGCACTGCAGAGTGTAAGGGGGCACAGAAACCGACTCGTAAAAATGATCCAGGAGGCAAAATATCCACTGCACCTCTATGCAAGGGAAAGCAAGGTTTATTACATGCAAAAAGCTCCCAGCCGGTCCCATAGAACCAAACTGACACAGAGCGCATCTTATCTCAAGTAGTTACAGGTTATATAGTGGAGAAACCACAAACTAACAATACTCTACATACTAATGAGTAAAACATAATGGAATCATACTACAATGTCGCCCTCATTACTGCGACCTATACGATTACTGAGATAACTGGGTATAACATTTTCCTGACTCCATTTTGACTGCGACTCCTGCTGGCATCGTCTTTCAAGCCAAAGCGGTTGGGCTATTTTCACAGCCTGTGCTCTTATTACTATTTAGAAATCACATTTAGAGCTTCTCCATCTGCAACGCTTGTTAAATTATGTACTGCTCTGCCGACGTTTTATTACTTGTTAAACGGGTCAGGCTGATTTTCGTAGCCTGTGTTCTGCTTTCCCTGAAGGGTTTACTAGTTTACCACCTGCATCTGCCTCGCCTTTCTATTCATATTGCTGGGCTGACTGCATTGTATTTCAGAGTCACTCCTCTCCCATCCTTCATTATTTATTTATTGTTACTACGTTTATAAAATCCATACCACATATTTCTTTCTTTTATTAATGCGCACGGTTTTTAATCAATTAGCATGGAAAAGAGAATATTTCCTTTTTTTATGTATATAGTCTTACATTTTTTTTTGTTTCCCTCATGATCACACTCCTCTGTAATCCTGCATCTGGTAGAATAACTGTTTAGTTAACTTCTTTCTTTTGAAGGTAACACATTTTTTTCTTTAACTATAAGGATGCCGGTGCCGTTAACCCCTTACCGCTGCATTACGAGGTCCCTTAGCGGGTCCCACTAAGGCCGGCTGGTAAAACCAGCCGTCCTTAGCGGGAGCCGCTAAAGGACCAAGGAGCTAATAAGGGGCCCATTATTAAAGGGCCCGTTATTAGCTCCCTCCCCATTCCCACTGTGCCCTATGGGGATGGGTATTTTGAATGGGGATTTACTGAGTCCTCCAAGGTTGGAATGACCCGGTAAATCCCCATTCAAGGAACCCGGACAGGAGTTTGGAGGCAGCCATGGCGCTAATAGCACCATGGCTAACTCCAAACTCGCAATGACCCCCATAGTCTTACATTTGAGTTTTTTGCCTCACAACCATCCTCCTCTGTAATCCTTCATCTGGTAGAATAGCTGTTTAGTTTAGCTGCCGCTGCAGCAAAAGCACCCAAGGGTGCCATTTTTGTCAAAATGACCCCGGTCTTCTTTTTTCGCCATTTCTTTGTGGAAAGGTCCTTCTTGAGATTTACTCTGCGCGCCAAACCAGGTTTGTTCTCTTTGTTCATTTTTCCTTTGGCAGGATTCACAAGTGAAGCCTCCCTCTGGCTCCAGGGTGTCTGGGGTCGGCAGGAAGTGAGGGAGGTGCCCAAAACTCCCTATGCTTAGTCTCCCTAGGAGACCCAAATGCAATCTTTAGTGATTGGCCGGCTGACTGTCCGGCAAGGACAGCCACCCTGCTGGATGACTGACAGCTAGGCTGGAATTAATGGGAGAGAACTGAATAAAAGGTGAGTATTTTGGCTTGGAAGGCAGAGACGACCACTGGACAAAGGAACCGAAGAGGAACGTGTACAGGACGCCTGCTGCAACTCACCGACCGTTGGTTTGTCAGGTGAAGCCCTGCTGCAGTGCCAAAACACCAAGTTTGCATCGATCGAGAAGCCACTGCAAGGACGACTTCTCCCCTTGAGTTGATGAGACCAATGAACTCCAAAGTAAGCCACTTGGACATCCATCTCGGAGCTGGTTGAATCTACACAGAGTTGCAGCTGGAAACCGTTTAGCAAGGGAGAGGAACACCTGATTGTGTGCGTTGCTTTTAAGCTGGCATAGACCTTCAGGAAGATCCTCCGGACTCCCAGGAAGCAGGACTGACCGAGCCTGAGTCCCCTCAACAGAGTGCGGGACCCCAGAAGCAAGGAAAGTCCATCTCGACAGCCAGACACAGCAGTGTTGCTATTTGCAGTAGACACGAGGAGCTGAAACACTGAACAGCCACTGATAGTGAAGTTTGCTGGTTGCGAGTTTTGATCGTCCCAGTGCATTGCAGGAGTCCCCCGATGTCCTCCCTCTTGTCCCCATGACTGAGGCCCAGGGACAGCGAGACCTGCAGAGCTGCACAGGAACAGGAGTCATCGGCTGCATCTTTTCTTCATTTTAAAGGTACTGTACAAAGTCGGAGAGAACTGCTGTAGAGTTGCTTGCATCTTCTACCACTCACAAGTCTAATCAGCTTGTGGCCCTACATTTGATTCTTCTTTTCATCAAAGACTCCTAAGAACTTGTGTAAAGACTTTTTCATTTACCTACCAGAAGTGCTTCATCCTATACAAGACCTTTGCCCATTGACTTTGGCTTTGCCTATTGAACTGAATGACTCTCTACGGGGATCCAAAAGTATGTGCCTGCTTAAGAATATTTGTGGTCTCTTGTTGTTCTAATAACATTTACCTTTTGCCAATTAGTAAGAGTATTCTAAATGCCAACAATAAGATATTAATGTCCCCAGCACCCTAGTTATTAAAGCCACCTGTGGGTGTAGGTTGTGTCTGTGGGCCATCCCAAAAGGGTCTTTACTGATTTAGAAACTCAGAGTGTACAGTATTGGAGTGTATTTGTGTGTTACTATTATATTGCTCTCTTCTGAAGAAGGCTTATTCTAACTGACTGATGAATACATTAATAATTGTTTATGCAAGAAACCTTGAGTGTAAGAGTTTATTTGAATACTTGTAACTGTGAATCTCTGTGTAACTCCACTACAGCTCACATTGACCACTCTTGAGATAAGCCTGGCTGCTCAACACACTACTAAAACTGTGTAGTACAAGCTTATACCAAAGGTTGGATTTCCTATACATGTAGTCAGAGTTGTGTGCAGTGTTCCCAGAGGGTACTGCAAACAAACTCTGCCTAACACATGTTCAGACCCTGAAGCTGGATCCAATTAAAGGCTTATATGTGTGCCGTGGGTACCTCTGACTGTGGCTTCTCTCCTGGGGATGTGTTTATGGAGCTGAGCTAAAAAGAGCTGCAGCTCCACATCAGGGCCTGTGTTTTATTTTGTTCATCGTATGCTAGGCCTTACCATCCAAAATGGTGACACCTAGGCCATGTTAACACGCTGACCCCGCTTCGACCACAGTACCTTACTGACTCCATCTTCCACCTGTGTCAACTGTTCACACACATCTCACTGCCCATCATACTATTAATACGACAACTAAACACAGTTTAATACTGACCTATCTATGACCTCTGCAACTGCAACAGCAATACATGTGTTTCTCTTTCCGTATTGCTATATGTGAGGATCTATAATGTGTTAAAGCTAACTAAAACAACACATGTGCCTTATGTAGGTGCATCCCAACAAGAGATGGGGCCCTAATGAGTCACAGCCCTTTGCACTCAGAGCCCAGCAGTGCTTTTTCAGCTACTTTTAGCATGGCTTATCCTAGGGCTACTATTGGCCACGGAGAAAGCAGGAATCAAAGACAAAGATAGATCAGCTGTATCCTTGCTTTCTGTTTCCATTGGCCTGAAGAGAAAGTACAGAGCTGAGAGGAACATTTGGGATCAGATTGGACCTCTGATAGTAAACAGTTTATTTATACAAAATGGATGTGTGCAGTGTGTGTGTTTATGGTAATGTGCTGTACATTGGCGATGGGGGCAATGGGGCATTTTTGTGGGCACCGAGAGATGTATGACCGGCAGCAGGGCAATGAAGTTTACAGGTATCTGAGCTGGGTGAATGAGATCCCACCGGGGTGGTAATGATGCAGTGAGAAAGACATTTGGCAGACGTATGGAAATTAGATCCTAATGGAAAAGGAATGAGGCAATGACAATTGACATTAGGCAGAACGGAGGCAGTGGGAGCAACATTGGAATTTCCTGTGACTTTGCGAGCCATTGGGACAAATGTGGGGCAGAACAAGGGCTGTGAGAGTCACATTGGTGTCACATGGGAGAATGACCAATGCAGCGGGAATGGCATGGAGCACAACTGGGGCTGTGAGAATGGCATGACGCTGAAATGGGGCAGGGAAAGCCACACTGGAATATAGCAGGTGTGACACTGAGTCAGGGGCAATGCATTCAGAGGCTTATAGGGCAGAGAATTGGCAGTGAGAGCCACACTGGGAGAAATGATACAACAGGTGTGACACTGGGTCAGGGGCAATGCATTCAGAGGCTTATAGGGGAGAGAATTGGCAGCGAGAGCCACACTGGGAGAAATTATATAGCAGGTGTGATACTGGGTATGGGGCAATCCATTCGGAGGCTTATAGGGAAGATAATTGGCAGGGAAAGCCACACTGGGAGAAAGGATATAGCCTGTGTGACACTGGGCCTGGGGCAATGCATGCAGTGGCTTATAGGGCAGAACATTGGCAGCGAGAGCCACACTGGGAGAAATGATACAGCAGCTGTGACACTGGGCCAGGGGCAATGCATTCAGAGGCTTGTAGGGCAGAGAATTGGCAGCGAGAGCCACACTGGGAGAAAGGATATAGCATGTGTGACACTGGGCCTGGGGCAATGCATTCAGTGGCTTATAGGGCAGATAATTGGCAGGGAAAGCCACATTGGGAGAAAGGATATAGCATGTGTGACACTGGGCCTGGGGCAATGCATTCAGAGGCTTATAGGTCAGAGAATTGCAGTGAGAGCCACATGGACCAGGACTAGGTCAGGAAGAGCAGCATGGAGCAGATCTGAAGTAGTAAAGGGTAGAAACTATTCCCTTGAATGTATACAGTAACCTCCACCTGCAAATGGATCATTTGGTGACTGTATAAAACATTTCTGTCAATGTTTGCAATGATGCATGGGTTCTTCGGTGCAGTTATGTTTTGGAGGTCAGCGTTAGGGAGATTTCTCCAGAATGGCTAATTTCCCTTACCTACTGGGTCCCTCAGCAGTTTTTCTGTATTTCTAGGATTTTTATTTTTCACCTGGTAAGAGTGTGAGCGTTTTTCCCACTCTTACATGTGTTCTGCTGTGTTTGTTTACATGTTTTGTGTTCTTGGACTGTGGAGCCTCACCTACTGCACAGGCATCATCCTTTTACTGTGTGTTACACAGCACCTTCAGTACAGTGACACAGGGTTGTCTTTCAGATTTCACACTGACTCCATTTTTCTGGGACTGACTACTGTCTCCCAGAAACATGTAACGTTGCCATTAACTTTATGTAGTCTCTTTAAACCACACCAAATCTTACATGGAGTATTGGAAAGGGTTAATAGTTATCCCTTTTTGTCTGTTTCTCTAGGAGCACTGTTTCGCTCCCATTTCATCAAGACTTGGCTGGTGGCAGTGGTAACTACGCTGTTTTTTCTACCATGGTTATCTCAAATAATCTTGGTATTGTTCTAGGCTATCTTGGTAGCCTCAAACTTAAACGCGCTTAACCATATACATTTTTATACGATTCAGGCTGGGTTTATTCACGATTTCTTTTTGTAAAAGTCTTTTTCGTGTTTTTACTCTGCGCGCCAAACCAGGTTTGGTCCCTTTGTTCACTGTATTTTCGCGGGCTTCTGCACAGAAGCCCTCGTTAAGGCGCCTGAAAGTCTGGGTAGGCAGGATGTGAGGGAGAGGTTTTAGGATCCCTGCCATGGGTTCCCTTGGTAACCCAAATTGCACTCCTGTTTGATTGGCTAGGTGACTGTCCCCAGGCTGTGTGAATGGGGGAAAACTGCATAAAAAGCAGGTCTCTGGCCACTGGAACAAAAGAACTGATGAGGAGCTGACAGAAGAGGTCCCCTACAGCGACTGAACCGCCCGGTGAAGCCCTGCTGCAGGTCCGAATCTTCAGAATCTGACAACAGAGAAGATCGTCCAGGAATCTTCTTCCGCTGAGCTGGTGGGACCAACCATTTCACCCAAACTGCAAGCCAGGACTTCCTCCTCTGGTCGAATTCGCTGTACAGAGCTACAGTGGGCCCTGGACCCTGCTTGAGTTTTAAGGAGCGCACCTTTTATTGGTTGCTTTGCTCTGCTGCTGGTTTCTTCCCTGGGTAGTGCAGGACCCTCCAGTCTTCCTACTTCGTGTCAGTCCAACAGTCGCTTCAGGAACCGTGAGCCTGCAAAAACTACCAGGAACGTCCGTCGCAGCTACAGCTTCTTCTCCATTTAAAGGTAATGTGCAAATCCGGTTGCTCGTTTAGTTCAGCCGCGGTGAAGGTATCTGAAACCTTTTGCCAATCCGAGGGCTTGTCCTTCTCTTCTCTTTTAACTAACTTTTCTGCCGACCAACTTTGTCCGGAACTCTTGGCAAAGACTTAACCGTGAACCACTCTGAACTGTGTGATCTTGAGCAAAAGTCTTTTGTCCAATTGACTTTGGCCCTAAGCCTGTTTGATTTGATTCCATCATTGGAATTCCTCTTTCTAGATTGCCCTGCTTACTTACCTGTTGGTGCTGCTCAATTTTAGTCTAACTTTGTCTTTCCCTCCCTGTTTAAATTACTGGAGTGCCATTTTGCTCACATTTCATTTTGAGTTTAACTTGTCCAGAATCTTTGGGAGTGGTGTGGTGTATTGGTAACGTGATTTGGCAAATGATTTACATGAGTTAAATATTATACAACTGATGTTTAAATAAATGTCTATTTTTTAACTCAGAAACCTTGAGTCAGTGTTTGTTTGAATCATAGTAATTGTTGTCCTTTGTGTAACTATTTTATACTGCTCACTTACTCTTGAGATAAGTCTGGCTGCTCAGCCATCGCTACCACTTTACTGTGTAGGAAAGGCGTGTACCAAAGGTGAATTTGTACTGTCTCTTGTGGTCTTAATTATGTGTGGTGTTCCCAAAGGGTTCTGCATATAATTCTGCCTAACAGTCAGTCAGTAAACCCCATACTCTAGGTGATTTGAGAAAGTCAGTACATGCATTCTTACCTATATCTTGGTAACTAGTTTACTTATTTTGTAGATATTTGATGAATGGCAGATCAGATAAAGATTCATAAAGCATTGTAGCACTTTACAGAGAACATTTAGTGCATTTCAGAAGGTACACCGTCAACAGGAGAAACTGCAGTAGCCTGAATTGGGCAGTTTGTTGTCTTGGATTGAGACGTCACAAAAAGCCCAAGCAAAGTTAATAAGTCTGAGTGAGTGAATGAATTATATAGAATGGATGGATGGATGGCTAAGTTGGATGTCACTGAGACTGTTTGCAGATGCAAATAAAGACCTGGTTATCCTCTGAATTAATCGTTTCTCAGTGTGTAGTGGAGCAACGGCCTCCCTGTCTTCTTTTTCTTTTTCTTTGGAAGAATTGGGCAGGATCAAGGGTTGTCTGCCATTAGGGGCAGCAACAGGAGGTGCAATGAAGAATCAATGTAAATTGGAGACAGGAGGGTGCCCTGAATGCGTGGGGGCCCTCTATGGATTGCAAGCTACGGTGTGGGTCAGACAAGCGGCATTGAACTTTGGAGGTGCATGGGTGCCTTTGTGGAATCCATGAAAAGCTGGGGCAGATGACATGAGTTGTTCCTGCTCTGATTCTTCCAAGAGACTGACATTGATAGCAAAACAGGTGACCGCTAGCAGTGGCCCAATATTTCACCCTCCTTCTTGATGTGTAAAGCCAACTCCCTATGGCCCTTTTCTACATTCTCATTCAAAAGATGCCCAAAGCTCCTCTGGAGGTTGTCAAAAACCAAAGTGTGTCTCACTAGTCCCCAGTTCTATCTCTCAGGGGGCCAGGGCACAGCCATCGCCTTTGGATCAGACCCTGGGGGTGGACCAGTGTGGGAGTATCACCTGGCTGGGGGATCTTCGGGGAGTGGGGATGAGACAACTGATGATGAGACGGGGTATCCTCCCCTTTGCCGTGCCCATATCCCATCCTATTTGATAAGATTCTCCAATGTTTCAGCCCCTCCCCTTTCTACTCAAACACTGGGCTGAGGAAGAGGAGGACTCTGAGTTAAGAGGCCGACATTATATATCCTGTTAATAAGGTCAGGCAAATTCAGGCGCTTGACCTTTATCACATACATCTGATACCCATTAGCTCCCCCCACACAGATAAAAGGCAGAACATAAAGACACACTCTGAGCAAGGTGGGACACGAGAAGGAGCAGATCTTCTGGGATGAAGGCGAACCCAGTGGATCAAGTCTACTGATCGACGGACAAGAGCGAAGAGTAGGGAATCCCTGAAGATCCCTGCAGGAGGTCATTCCCTCAGAGAAACCGTGAAATGTATACGGAGAAAGCCAAATCCCAGATAAGAAGAAGCCTGCATTGTGTATCAAGGATGCTAGCCACCCTCCGGGATGACCGGCATAGTTGGGGAGGCAAGGCCAAGCCTGTGATATCAACCTTGACTTGTGAATCAAAGCTGGAAAGGCAATAATAGAATACACACAACCAGTGAGATAGAGAAAGACAGGAAAGGCTGGTTTGTGTCAGCGAAAGATCGAAGCCTCAACAGTGTTTCTCCGATTAAAGTATGCATGCATGCTGATGAGATGCGAAAGAAAGAAAACAAATAGTGGACTTTAAAGTTTACCGATAACTGTGAAGCCAGTGATACAGAGTAGCGGAGTGGTTCAGCAAAAGGAAATAGCCCACTCGAAAGTCTCAGCAAAATGTTTGATGTCTTCTTGTAAGGCGGCAAAGCAAATGAACTATGAAATGTGCAATGGTCATGATTAATTCTGTCGAAAGGGGAAGTTAAAAGGTGATTGCTATGAGAGAAATATTTCTTTGAACTTTTCTAAGTGTGTTATTCATTTATTTATTTGTTTAGTTGGTTTAATCAAATTAATGATTTTTACAAAACATAGTAGAAAACAGAACGAAGTGAAGAAAGGAAGAAAGTATAAAGTGTAGAACCAGAAGCTGTATAATGAACCAGAAACTATATAAAAGGGAAGAGAAAATCGTATCAGTGCAGTTGTGATTTTAGCGATGATTTAAGTTTCATAAGGATAAGATAAACTTGAATCTGTGTAGTGGCAATTGTCCAGGTATTTCTTTCTCCGCTCATTAGGCGTGTCCACCACAATTCCTCTTCCCTGGTATATGATGCTGAAAGATGAGGTAACAAGAATTTCTCGCCTATCGCTCTTGTTCCTGGGCAGTTTAGGAGCAAGTGGCGTATAGTTTCTACATTAGTGTCGTTTTTACAAAAACGGCATATGTTTGAATTACTCTGTCCTCTGAGTTTTAAGATCTCATTTGTCGGCAGTAAATTTAAGCGCACTTTCAAAAACAAGTTTCTGGCTGCTTTGTTGGGAAACTTGCTCAAATAATTCGGGACAGTGTTCAATTTACTTTGATAAGGTGGGAGATGGCTGACTGATTTTGCTTTTGTTGCATTGTTCAAAGTTTTAATCCAGTCAAGCTCGCTGATTTTCCTTTTTATTTTTGACGGGTTTCGGATAAGATCTTGCTCTGAAGAGTGAATTTCCAATAATTTCGCTTTGCGCGCCGCTTCCCAAGATTTTAAGACAGAACAGCGTGCTGTCAGAATTTCAGCATGTATGATGGCTAACACATGCAGACAATTTGGAAGCGTCGTTTTCCTGTAGAGCATCATGGATTTTATCTCCGTGGTCCCTTCCAGTGAGAGAAGACCTAACTCTCTTCTGATGAGGGGGGTCGATGTTGACTTTGGGAGACCTAGGACCATGCGCCAGATGTAACCCTCTAGCTTCAGCCACAGATGGGCAGGCGTGTGGGGGAGAGCTTCCGCTGCGTAGGTGTGTGATGGAACCACCTTCATCCTGTAGAATTTGATCAGTGGTAACAAGGAAAAGTGACCAAACTTCTTGTCCATTGCCCGGGCTTGTGCCGCTAGATTTTTTGCTTTGTTCATTAAGCAACTTTGAAGGGTTGCGTTGATGCTAGAACAGTCCAGAGTTACTCCTAAATATTTAATGCTAGAGACTTTTTCCAGTGCAGCCCCATCCAGGTACCAGGATAGTTTTTCTTGTGGTCGTTTGTGTTTTTCCATGATCCAAATCTTAGTTTTGGATGCATTAATAGTTAAGTCGTTTGCTCGAATGTAAGCAACCAAGTTATCGAGCTGACGCTGGAGGCCAATCGGGGTCATATCCATTAGGATTAGATCGTCCATGTACGGTAGCCTTGTGGTTTTCAACTTTCCCATCGATGGCGGAAAGGAGCGGATAGATAGTTCTGAGGCTTTGGAATCGCCCAAGTAAGCGATGAAAAGTGCCGGGGCATCCCTGTTTCACTCCTCGGCCAACTTAGATTTCTGACGATAGCAGGCCAGCTTGATTTAATCTCACACGTACCTTTGTGTCCTGGTGTAGTGCTTGGATTGGCTGCAGGAGTTCAACAGGGTATTTCCAAAGGCTCAGTTTTCTCCACAAGCTCGCTCTGTTTACTTGATCAAAGGCTTGCGCCAGATCTATGAACGCAAGGAACACTCTCGGCCCTCCTCCCAGAACCTTGCTTTTGAGCGCGCTAAGAAACATAATATTAGTTGTCGTACCGCTGTTTTTTGTAAATCCCGTTTGAAACGGGTCAGCGAATTCTGCTTCGCTTGCCCATCGCTGAAATTTTTGAAGTAATAAGGAGCCGAACACCTTGCCAACCGTGTCCAAGAGCGCAATAGGGCAGTAGTTCTTTGGATCTTCTTTCCGAAGACCATTCTCTTGGGTATTTCTTAAGATCAAGGTTTGTGATTCCTTCTGGGTCGGGCGCTCGCGGTGGTTTGAGTCTTCGAAGGACTTTGAAGATCTCTGCTTCACTACTCAGGTCTATCCATGGTTCTAGTTTTGTACTGAACTCCAGGAAACTGGAGGATGCAGGCGTCTGGAACAGATTTGAATAAAAGTTTATCCAATCTGTTTCACAGACCGGATTTAAAGGCGATTCCTCAAGAGGAGAAAAGGTTGATCTAAGAAGGGCCCAGAATTCCCGAGGATGGTGACCGCAAACCAACTTCAACATGGCTTCCGCATCTTGTTGGTATAAGTTGCTGCGGTATTGCCTGATCCACGATTTGTAAGTTTGCTGTTCCTGATCGAAGATTGCCTGATTTTCTGACGATGGAAAGGCACGCAGTTTTCTTCTTGCTTTCCTCACTAAACGCCGTCTTAGAAGCAGTTCTTTGCTATATTCGTGTCTGGCAAGAATTTTACTCTGTCTGGGACCATTGGGTTTAGATCTGAAAGGTACCAGAAGCGGTTGATAGTCTGGTAATTGCGGATCATTCAATTGATCAGGCGCGTTTCCTGTTTTTAGGTACTGGTCCTTTATCTTTGAAATCGAAGTTGCTGATAGTCTTAGGCGGTTTTGTTGGTTGTTAGACTCCACTTGAGCAGGCATGACTACGTTGTAGAGCGCATTTGTCTTCCATTTCAGAACCAACAGATTGTGATCACTCGCTGAGGACCTTTGAACTTCGAACAAAGTAGTAAGAGCTGCCAAGTACCTGCTAATGAAAATGTGATCAATGTCCGCGGAAGAATTTCCTCTTTCCCAAGTAGGAGGCCTCTCTTCACTGGTGAATAAGTCCTCCGCGCAGAGTAAATCACAGGATGACATCAATGACAGCCACGCTGCACCATGTTTGTTTCTAAGGGACGAAAAGAGAAGAAGATGATCAGCTGATTCCTGCGACAACCAGGTAGCGTTTAAATCACCGCAAGTAATCAGCAGAGCCTCAGGACAATTTACCAGAGCTTCGTCAATAGTCTCTTCCATCAGGGCTATAAAGAATTAATCGGTCATGGCTGCAGGATTCCAATAGACATTAATGATGATTAAAGGTTGTGATTTGAACATTGCCTTTTCCACCTCAGAACTGTTCCAGCTGACTTCCGTGGCCAAGAGATAAGTTGTAGATCTCAGGGTTTTCTTTAAATGTAATCCAGAGCCGCAACGAATTGCGGTTATGAGGCCAGATGAAGGGCGGCCGGAAGTTCCTTTGATGGCTGGGACGCATGCCAAGTCGTAGCCGTCCATAGTGGGACGTTCAATCATCCAGGTTTATTGTAGACAGATGATATCCAGACACCCCAAGTTTAGGTCTCCTTTCTTAGTTAGATGTTGAAATCCACGAGTATTCCATGACCCCAAGGAGAGGTCTGGTTTCCCAGGTGTTTGTTTAATAGCAAGGGGTGCTGAAAAGTGCTCGACAAATTGTTATTTGTTCTTATTTAGCATCAGTGCCTTAGGTAACCATGCCCATAGTTGCGCTAGTGGGGCTTGTTTTTGAGTTTCTTGGGCGCCAATGTCCTTTCCACCCAGGGATTGGTTTATCGTCCGTACAATTTTTGGCGTGGGGCCAAGAGGGCGTCTTCCTATGCCTAAAGGATCTTTGTAGGCAATTTCATTTCTTCTGGTGACAATTGTCGGTTGCCGACTCTGGGCTTCACAACGGGAGCTCGAAGACGCGAGTCGGGGAGAGGAATCCTGTGAAGATTGTTTGCTAATTAGAACAGTTCATTTTAGGCCTCTCGCCTCCGTAGGTTCCGCAAGCGATTTTGGTTTGTTACTCAAATTGGCTGGATGTAGGGCTGTAATTGACCCAGCCGTTTCAGATAGTTTCGGTGGAGAGGTAGATGGAACACTCTCTTCGAGTTCGAACAGGTCAAATCCCAACTTTAATAAATGTTCTGCAGCCTCGGAGATCCTAACTTTTGCCCAATTAGTGTGCACATGAAGGTAGGCGCATGCAATTTTCCCCTGATGAAACGGTTCAACCATGGCTAGGTCTTTTGTTTCAACTTTGCGGAGCGTTGGGACACATTTGAGAAGTTGTAGCAAGAAACTTCTGTTCAATATCACATATTTTTTGTTATTTGGTAATTGTTCAATCTTGAAGTTGCGTTTTGTTATTGAAGCATGTACTGCTGATCTTGATGCTTTCCTTGCGCTAGATTTAGAGTTGTTCCGATTTTTCGTATCTTTAATATTGGTTTCTGACAGATGTCGCTTTTCTGGTAGCCATTTGTCCCGTGTGGCGTGGACCCATTTGGTTGCTGGGGGGGAACTTTGTCTCGGAGAAGAATCGGTTTTTCTAATCCTTTGTTTTGGAGGAGCGTTTTCTGAGTTAAACTCACCCAGTCCGGCTCCTTGGTGGATGGTTTGGTGTAATTCCAGGGTCCTACACTTTGGCGATCGGGACCCCCAGCTGGACTTTTTTTGGAGCTTCTTGCAATGACTTTCTAGGGTATAGAAAGGAGAGGTCTCTTCGTCCGTGTGGTAGAGATTGTTACTTTCTTCCTGGTCGTCAGATAGTATATAAACACTAAGGTTTAGTAAATCCTCATCTGCTGCGGGTTTGATCTCCTTGATTGCGGGTACGCTTTCTGATGCGGTATTTCCCATCCTCTGACTCGGAAGTTTAAGCTCAACCACAGTTCTTGAAGATTCCTTATGCAAGGATTTCTCTGACCCTCTGTGAGGCTCCCCCTTTTCTTTCGGAGGCGTCTCTTTGCTGCTGATCGATTGAGGAGAGAAAAACTTGATTGTCGTTTGCTTTTGAGTCGTGGTGTGACCTTTTGTTGCGGGTACATTCACCTTTGCATTCAGGTCAGGAATAGACTCCTGATCTGTTGTAATTGAAATCGGTGCATCATAAATTGCTCCATTTGTGTTAGCCGTTGCCGGCATTGACTTCGTCTTGGTAGGGCCCTCGCAGGGGGACTCTTTGCCTAACTCTGTTCTAAGCTCCTCAAAAGTGAAGGTCGTCCATGGTTCAAAGGTCTGGGAACTGGAGTCCACCAGGTGGGCTTGCGTCGATTGTGTAGCGTCTGAAGACTTTGCATGCCCCTCGACCGTGTAACCTTTTTCCATTTTGTTGTTAAGGGCGTTGATGTAGCCTTCCAGGAAAATCAGACGGCTATTCATCATTGCTATGATGGAAGTATGATCTCTCATCGAGTCATTTATCGACTCATACAATTTACAAAAGGGAGCCATGGCCAAAGTTACCGTTGACATGATTAGCCTTAGATCAGTCTTTTTGGGCGAAGAGTCTTTTGATGAATTTCCTATTTTCTCACTTGAGCATAGGGGTCTCATTGGACTAGGTAAAGTTTGGGAGCTAACATTCTGAGACCCAACAGAAAGTCTAGGAGTCACAGGGCTCATTTGAGCAACAAAATCAGGTCTCTTTCCTTGCTTTGGGGCTTGCACTTGCAAGGCTGTAAGGGAATGCTCGGTATTCACCCAAGATTCCCCCCTAGGCTCACCTGAGTTAGAAGTCGTTGGTATAAGGTCAATGGTTTCTATTTCATCTGCCTGAAATGAACCAAACGCAGGATCTTCAACACCGCTTAAGTCAATAATGGCGTTCTCCGAAAGTCTAAGACAGCCCCGTTTCTGCGATGGAAACTTTGTTGTTGGCAGTATGGCTACCGGATCTGGGGGCCACGCGGCCAGAGCCCCTGAAAGAAGGTCCATTTTTTTCGGGGCCTTAGGGTCCGCCGCAGGAAACTGAGAACATAGTGGATTTAAGGCTCCCTCCAGGTCATTTGTAGTCTTGGTAGAAGGACTTGGAAGGGGGAGTGCACCGGATCGTGGGGAGCCAAAGAAAAACGTGCTGGTTCTAGCGAAAATACTGGTCGCATGTCAGTAGTCTCTCCAGTGGTGTTTGCCGGAGGAATTTGGTCCGTAATGACTCTCAAAATCTCAGCATCAGAGAGTTCTTTGCAGACTGATACTTTCTATTTTAAGAGGTTTGCGAAAAACCTGTTATTTGCCGACAGCTGGGATATGTCATCCTTCTGATCATGATGCTGATGTCTCGGCAGTGCGCTGGAAAGGCTTTGGCGCGTGTCGACTGGGCTTTAAGTCCAGACCTTTGACGTAGGTGTGCGCATCGTTTCCTGCGTACAGGTCCCCCTTTCTTTTTTGAATGCGTAGCATTTACAGAAACATGAGGGGATTTGATGAAGCTGTCGTTTCGCGGAACTCCCCCAGAGGGGTCAGGCAAAGCCGCTCCGGGGTGTACCACACCAGCTGAGACAATTTGCTGCTCCCCCTCTGGCAACTCGGACCGAGGTGGAACTACCCCTGTCTGCACTGCTCTGACATCCGGGGGAGTATGGTGAAGAATAGGAACCACTATAAGGAAGTTTGGGTCCAGAGTACAGGTCCCCACCAGTGACGGATCGTTTGCCGGCACTGCCCCACCTCTGTCCTCACACCCCACCATCAGAAGGGGTGCGGGGACCAGTGGGTGGGGTGAACACAGACGATCAGAAAACTTGAGCTGGTCACCCATCCCCCCCTCTTCCCCCACCGGTCCCGCCTCACCTGTGCGAGCGGCGTTTCCTCTCCTCCGAGGGGCGACGCTACACCCGCTTCGCGCGGCGGGAGACAGCAGGCGGGAGGGAGAGACTCCTCCATGGTCTGGTGACAAGTAGTAGAAAGAGACTCCAGGGCGTCCAGCTGGCGTGCTCCCGGCTCCAGATCCAGTCCGGAAGCGGATCAAGGTACGATGGTAGCCAGCCTCAGCACGGGAGAAGCCACCTCGTGATTCGAGTGATTCAAAGGGGCCACAAGGGCCATGTTTGTTTTGGCGCTTCGCAGTCGGGGACCCAGAGTCTCAGGTTGAGTGGAAACGGGATGGGTAGAATAGATGGGATCACCAACCGAAGTCCGTTTGGCAGAAGCAGGAGTGTGGGAGGTGCGTTTTTTTCTGCTGGCAAGCCGTACTGCCCTAGCTGCCATAGACTGCAGAGACTGCCACTCTGCAGCCACTCCGCGGCCGCTCCGCGGGAAAGAGGGTTTTTAAATGAATGTCCCACCCTCTCACAGTAAACACAGCAGACAGACTCCAAAAGACAAGAGTATTCAGGAAGTTCGTAGAAACACTGCAGAGACTGCCACTCTGCAGCCACTCTGCGGCCGCTCCGCGGGAAAGAGGGTTTTTAAATGAATGTCCCGCCCTCTCACAGTAAACACAGCAGACAGACTCCAAAACACAAGAGTATTCAGGGAGCTCGTAGAAACACTGCAGAGACTGCCACTCTGCAGCCACTCCGCGGCCGCTCCGCGGGAAAGAGGGTTTTAATGAATGTCCCGCCCTCTCACAGTAAACACAGCAGACAGACTCCAAAACACAAGAGTATTCAGGAAGCTCGTAGAAACACTGCAGAGACTGCCACTCTGCAGCCACTCTGCGGCCGCTCCGCGGGAAAGAGGGTTTTTAAATGAATGTCCCGCCCTCTCACAGTAAACACAGCAGAGAGACTCCAAAACACAAGAGTATTCAGGAAGCTCGTAGAAACACTGCAGAGACTGCCACTCTACAGCCACTCCATAAGTGTGTTATGGAACTACCAAGATCAAGAGACACTGTGGCAAACAACACAAGGGAAAGCTGAATTGAAAGTTCGCACATTCGAAGGTCTTCGACATCAGTCAAAGGTCCGAGCCTGACTGAGGGAGATCTACGTTGAATCAGGTACTTTATGTCTGGAGAGGTGCAAGCCCGACAGAGAGAGACCTAAATGAACTTTTGTTGAACTGTGAACAAACTTTTGGTCAACTGGAAATAAGTGACTTTATCGTGGAAGTCCAAGCGCGCTTCCACAAACATTATAAACTACCTTTTTTTGATAACCTGAGCCTGAGTGTGTCATCCTGTCTACCGGGGCCGCCTTACTCCATGCTGCCCAACGTTGGGAGGAGAGCTGACTCAGCCACCTTGTTCTTTTATGTTATCACATTGACGTTCATTGCATACACATTCCCCTTTACAGAATTTCGGTATAAGAGATAGTGCAGGCATTAGGTTTTGTTAGTATAGGCCATTTTGATTGTACATAGACTAACTACGACTCGATTACTCCCATCATAGCTATAGGGCAAAGTAGGAGTTTTTCCAAACCCCAATGATTGAATAAACATTTACAAATGATTAGCTCTTGTGTCAGTGTCATACTTGTGATACCATGCCTCCCTTACAAGGTACAAATGCTTCTTCTTCGTGCATATGTATAGTCGCGTTACAAATGCCATATCATATCATATCATATCATATCATATCATATAACATCATATTTCATTATCAGTCTTCTGAATCAAGGAATGTGGAAATGAGGGCAGTACTGGAGGTGTTGGGTTCTTGTTCAGTGATGGAATGTTCCTATTTTGCATTGGATATCCTGCCCCACTCAGTTTCTAAGGACTACAGCGCTTTGGATTAAGGCGCTATATAAATAACTCATCATTATCATTATCATTACTGAACATCCTGCACATGTTGTGCATTTCCTCCATCATTGAGGGTCTGTATTGGCCTCGCTCTTTCTCTCACTCATCGTGGTATCCGGAGACTGACTTGATTGCCTCCTTCTAAACATTTAAGAATACAACATTCAGCATTAGTAGCAGAACCTGAGGTGTTTGCACTAAAGAAGAAAAACACCTAACATGATGAAAAGGGGGTGCAGACAAATGGTGCTGTTTCAGGATCTCCAGGACACCCATGAAAGGCAGGAGGCTTGCTGGGAGGGTGGAAATGGAAGCAGAGTAGGTGGCACTCCTTAAAATGAGTGTGTCTTGCCAAGTATTGTCATTGTTGTGTTCATAAGCATCTACTTATATGTTTTCCAATGGCTCTGCATGACCTGTGTGCAAAGAAGAAATCCCTGGGTAAAACATGCATACAGTACTGAGCCTCCATGTAAAACTACTCCATCACTCTCAGGTATTTTAATTTTTAAGGAAGGAACTGTACATCCGAAAATGTTTGCATCAAAGTGTTCAGCTGTATGCCTGGCATGCTTCCTCCAGTGTATCTCTTATAGGACTCACTTTAGACATTGAGACTTTAGCAGTCCATGTCCTGTACATTACTATGTCCAGGCTTCCACCTGCAGTCATGGTGTCACTTGGATAATCTCTCACTTGGTTTTAATTGCTAAAAGGAACCTTTTACATTTCAGCAGATATTCAATCATTTCACACACTAGCTTTGCTTATTGAGAGTATCTGCTCATCATATGATGCTTCCCATGATCACAGGTCACTGATTATACACCAGTCATTGCTCACAGATGATGTCTGCCCTTGCCTCGATGCATCATCAAAATCCAGGGAGAAAGGCTTTGGATTGCAATGGTGCTGGTCCTCCTAGGTCAAGAGAAGGAAACATTAGGACTCCCCCCACATCTGATCATTAGAACAAGGATGCTGTACATGCATACAGGCCATGCTTTATCTCAGAATGCTGACTTGGACGCATTGCAGCTTGATAGAGGTTTCTCACAATTCATCTGGGTTGGCGTCTTTCCTTTTGGGTAGCTAATTTGATCCATCACTGCATGTGTGCAGCCTTAGGTTACATAGGAATCTTGGGAGCGGAATATCATCTCAGCTTCAATCACAGGCTTGCATCCATTTAACATTTTGGTGGCCACTTAATCACTTGTTGGTTGCCAAATACAAACCTTCCTAGGCTTTCTGTGCAAAAGTGTTTTCCTTCAAAACATCCAGACACTCAGAAACAGCCCATTGTCTGTGGCAGCCAGCAAACACAATTACTTTATATGGCAACATCTGTGTCCCATTTTCTCTCATGGAACACAAAGGGAGTCATTAGTCCAGAAAAAAGTGACAGTATTTCCGTACACAAGCTCTTTTCCCCAACGTCACAGTACAATTTTGCCTCCACTGTCAGAAGACAGCCTGTATTTCTGGCACCGGCATAACCAGTGCTGGTAATATTGGTAATCTCCTTCATGGAGCCCTGTTTGACTTCATGGAATTCACATATACCACCATGCCCCGCCTGTAATATCCCGGTAACACCGGGATATCAGGCAGCGGGATCGTTTATACTGTTTTCCGGTATCCTGCTGGAATTACCGGCAGGATACCAGCATACGTGTAATGACCCCCAAAGTAAAATGTTTGGACTCACTGTATTGCAGTGTTACTGCGGGCACATCCCTTCACTCCCTACCAATGGAATCTACCTAACCTATGATGGAAGGATAACAGTGCAAGGAATGCAGTCCCTTGGAGACACCTCACCCCGATAAGACGAGGACTTCACAGGAGGCATGTACAGGATTCACATCTCTAGTGAGGCATTACATGTACACATAATCAGAAAAAACGTTGGTTTAAAAATGAGGAACATGGCTGACATTGAGAGACATCACAGCTGATGTGAAGTTTATGACCTTCAACCTCACAATGTTCATAGAATATTGCCAATATCGCAAATAATGACACCTCTTTCACAAAGGTGTAATGACTATCCAAATCAATGAGCTACAATCTTGGAGAGGTGTATTTTTTGACCAATTAATTTACACAAAGTCAAGTAGAACAAAAAGAGGCAAACAATGGAATTTCAGTTCTGAAACATAGTTCATTTTCCCCAAATCAATTATACGGTTCTCCAAAAATATCTATAGAAAATACCAGCACACAAAGACTCAGCCCTTTCTTTTTTTTCAGGAGGGCAACCAATCTGTGGGGCCCTGTACATCACGACTACCAGCAACACAAATGTCTGGGCTGGGCTGCACAACCTGGGTCGCTGACACCCTCAGACACTGGGTCTCTTGTATCAGGGCAAAAAACAGTTTACATTCTTACTAAGCTCCATTCTCAACCAGTCCTTGCATTATCCTCCAAGGTTCTGTACCCAAACACCTTCCTCTTCTAGTGACCTGCTCCCTGTTTAACTCTCAACCTCTCTGAGGTTGAAATAATCTCCCTCCAACCACCAGTCTTCTACTGTCTCTTCCTCCCTTTCTCCTCTTCCCTACAGACTCTCCTCTTTAACGTATCTCCTCTCACCATCTGCTACAGAACACTTCTCTGCAGCTCCTTTCCCGATAGCATACACTGTCAGACGGAGCCGCTTGGTTTATATAGAGATTCCCCTCCCCCGGGTTGAGACTCTAGGTGAGGATCTGCACCTATGTGAATTTAGGCTGGGCTCAGAATAATTGGTTAATGTGACCTGAGTAATGTGAGCTGGAAAGAGGCTGGACATTTACTATTGTAGCAACTCTCATCATTCTAGATTCCAATTCTCGCTCTGCAACCATCTCTGATGCAGTCTGTACTGAGCAGGGGTCCCCTGCTTCCCCAGTGTGTGCACTGAAAAACAAAACAACGTTGGTTAAGCATGAGATCCCCTCTTTTCCTTTGAAAAGACACACTGGATGAGAACATTTCAACATTTCATCTTCAGTCTCTTTCGTTCATTGATCAGAGAGCCACAGATATGCAGCATTGCATCAGTGGAGCAGCCGCCGTTTCCCCTAACCTGCAGCATGTTTTTCTATTTGCAGGAGATGACTTTGCTTTGAACATGCAAATGGATATTTCCCCTCTGTGAAGGGTGCAGTGAGCTCAAATGAGCCTGTAGACTCTCCTGAGTGGAATACATTCCATCAAAGGTATTTGCACCACGTTCCTTTTCAGCAGATGGGCTCGCAAAAAGAACTTATGAATGTATCAGCTCCATTGCTACCAATGATGCATTTCTGCAAAATCATTTCCATTGAACGCAAATGTATCTATTTATTTGCTGGTCGTTTTGGGGCTGGCTTTGTGTTACATTGGCTCTCTTTAGCTGACCTAGCGTCAAGTGGGTGGGACTTAACACTGTGTGTCCCCTACATGCCAACGGTGATTCATTGAGGGCGGTACACTTGCCAGGCATCATCGAGCTTCCAGTGGCACCCAGCCCATGTGTCCACAAAGGTAGGCAGATGCCCTGCTCAGACTACTCATATCAATGAATTCCTGCAACAAAGTAATGCTATTGTTTCTGTTTATGTGATGCTGTCCAGCAGAAAGGTTCAACTACTTTGAACCTACGGTTGTTGCAGGCAAACATACAACTATCTATTGAAAGCATGTATGCCTTGACAAGAAAAACTGTGCATTTCCAGATCAAAGTATAACCAGCCCTTAATCACTTTTCCATTCTATACTCTCAAACCCTGCTTTGTGACAGAAGAAATCATACTCTATTTTTGAATACTCAACTGCAGTGATAGCATTCTAAAGCCAAAAAAACACTGGACATTTTCTAAGCATAACTAAAGTTAAATGTTTGTTGTTATGATCAACATAGGGCACAGACCATCACCCCTGTGCAGTACACAATTAAAGGGCATAGCTACTACAACCCTTTTTAATTGAGAACATAGAACATAACTCTTTCCCAAGACAACTCACCCTTGCCAGTGCCATGAAAGTGTTCCTGTACCCACACATTCATGCTATATTTGGGCTTAGCATCACTGTTCTGCTTTTTTGAAACTACAGCAGATTGGGTAAGCAGCGATGGGATTGCGATCAAACAATACATGATTGCATTCATTTCATGCGGAGAGACGCTCTCTGGAAAAGAAGACGAAAGCCCACGTCAAGAGCGAACCCACACATCGGAACGACCGGGCGCCAGCAGTGACCGACAAATACCCTCCAAGATCAACCACATGAAAATAGACAGAGGATCATCAGCAAAGCTCTCTAGAACTCGAAAGAGTTCCTCCGGGTCCCCAAAAGAACTGGAACATGACCATTGAACAAGATACTTCACTAAAAGGAAAGGAGAAGCCAAACTGGGACAAGAAGCAACAAAGTGCAAAGGAGGAGGTCAACCACTGGGATTGGCTGCCCAAAGCATTATCAACAAACCATAGATACTAGCAATTAATCAAAAGCCAGTTAAACAAGGAGCGCTCTGGCCAGTCATTGATTACGGAACCAATCACCCACATAACTCTGGGTTCTTGGAATACCCAGTGTTTCTCCCACCTGACGAACTCTTCAGACGTCAACTTAGGATCTTCAGACAATTGGTGCTTCCAAGAAACTTGGATCCAACACAAACCGTCGATAGAAGGCTACGCGATCACCTTCTCACCAGCCCCGAGAGGAGCATCGGGGAGACCAAGAGCGGGATTACTCACAGCAATAAGAATCGGATCCGACCTTCACTTTCTCAAACTCTTAAAGGTCGAGCCGCACATACTGCAACTCTGATACAAAGAAGCAACAATCAACAAAATGCTAACAAACAAACTTGCTGATTAATCTATACTGGAACCCGGTAGAATGCGTAACAGACACCTTCTTACTGAAAATTGAAAACCTTCTGAAAAACGCCTTATCAAGTGAACTAGTGGAAAGCGTAGTCATCTGTGGGGACTTAAATGTCAGGATCAAGAGGAATGGGCAGGAAAACTGCCAAACAAAATCAAGCATGCTTCAACCTCCGGACAACTCTCAAGACATAGGAACGAAATGGGCTAACTTGATGGACAACTTCGACTTACACAATGCCCACTTCTTGGGAAAAGCATCACACCCGATTCTCCCGACCTGGGAACTAGGCGGAAGGAGCGCCACCTTAGACCATGTCTACTTGTCCAGCAGAAACCTCCTCCAGATGGTCACATGTTTCGACACCATTAGAACACTTAACAGCGACCACAATCTCCTGAAATGACATGGTCAGTCCCCCGCCTCAAAGCGCACGAAAGCGACATAGCGCTGAGAACGACCAACATGGAGACATACGCAAACTCCACCCGCTTAAGGATGAACACCTCAGCAGTTACGACACTAACTCTCAACTACTGCCAAGCAAAAGCACTGGTAAATTCAAAAGAGGCGGGACATCTCACAGACTATTGACCACTACTTCAACCATACCAGATCAAAAAAACTGGTAACGGAAAGAAAGTAAAAACCAACCATCACAACAACGAAACCCTCAGGCAAAAAAGGCTGGAGATGAGAAGAGCCGTAAGAAAGGCCAGGAGTTTCCAGACACGTATCAACGTTGAAACAGCTTGGAAAGTCACTAAAGCCTATAAGAACTGGCTGAAAGGCTTCAAATTACAACTATACCAAGATGACTCTAAACAAATGCTGTGAGTGCTGGCCGGCAAGCAAACAAAATCATTTTGGTCACTGGTCAACTCCAACAGCTGACTAAGTAAGGACGCTCTAACATCTAGCGTACCAGAAGAAGCCTGGATCAAACATTTTGCTACCCTTTTCGGTCCAGCGAGTAACGAACCAAAACCTGCGACACGTCGAACCAGCCGGTGGGCCACAGAGCCCGACCCATCTAGCATCGAAGACAAAATCAAGAACCTTAAATCATCACGAGCACCAGGTCCTGACGGCCTGTCGAATATGGCCTTAAAATCCAACCCAAAAGCCTGGTCAATCCTAATAGCCGAAATTTTTGAATCTTGTGCGGCCACCACATCCGTTCCGAAGTCTTGGAAAACAGCCAATGTAGTGCCTATCTATAAGTCTGGAGACAGAAGCGATCCAAACAACTATCGCCCAATAGCACTCCTTGACTGTATTGGTAAACTCTTCGGATCCTTCTTACTGGACAACTTCAAAACCTGGGTGGCGTCCTCAGAGGGTTGGGACAACTTTCAAACAGGCTTCCGAAAAAATGTGAACACTATGGCAAACATATTCACTATCAACATCTTGAAAGCCAGAGTCCAGGAAGGGGCTCCTCCCCTATGCATGGCATTCATCGATCTATCCAAAGCCTTCGACAAGGTAAATAGAGAAAAACTCTGGATAAAACTTAGCAATTGGAATTGCCCACCGTATCTGCTAGATCCAGTACAAGAACTTTATTCAGAAACATCCATGAGAGTCAGACTCAACTGGGTTACTTTCCTCCGTAATAGGAACAGCTATCAGAGTTAAGCAGGGATGCCCTCTGGCACCAGCACTTTACAACGCCTATACCGGTGATTACCAACAAGCCAAAAAGAATGTTAAAGCCTTCCCGCCCTCCTTAGGATCCGAAAAAGTCAGTAGATTACTTTACGCGGATGATATCATCCTCATTGACCAGACAAAGATAGGGTTACAGCAAAAACTAGAAAACTTGAACGAATACCTTCATACTAACGACCTGGAAAGCAACGCAACAAAAACCAAAGTGATGCGACTGACAAAAGCGGCCAAACGCAAAACCTCAGAGGTATGGTTCTTCAACAACACCCATCCGGAAGAGGTGGATGCCTTCAGATACCTGGGCACGATGTTCAATAACAAACGGAATGAGCAATCCATGTTAGATCTCCTGACCAACAAAAACAAAACTTTGTCAAATCAACTGACTATCATGGATAAAAAATGTGGTTGCTTCTCAGTAAAGGCGGCGACGAACTTCTATAAGATGAAAGTGGTCCCAGCGCTCACCTACGGCACAGCGGCAATGTTTGGCATCTCTGACTCAACGTGGCCTAAATTGGAGGGCTCACTCTGGAAAAAAGTGCTCCGACTGCCTACTTCGACTCCAATAGCATTGATAAGAAGGGAACTCGGCCTCACTTCTCTTCAAGGAACAGTATCTATTAACACTCTGATGTTCTACAGAGAAGTGAGATCATCTGTGGAGAAAATCTATGCATTGATACGGGAAGAAACTGAGAAAGGTTCAAACAAAACTCTCAAAACTTGGTTAGAAAAAAATCAAACACTTCTGAATTCAATAGGCAGCTCAGAGGAGGTGCTCTTGACAAATCCGAAAAGAACGGAAAAAAAACTGAAAGATTTAGATTGGTGCGACACTCAACAAACAGCAGCAAACTACAAATCAGTGGCCCACTTGCCGGCTTTCGCCCAAAAACTAAATGAGCCCATCGGCTACCTACTTCAATTTCCGAATAAGACATTCCGCTCTACCTTTCTAAGAGCGAATTGAACATTTTAAAGACCAACGGGGTACTGAAAATCCGAGGCAAATCTGAATCGGATGGCTGTCGATTCTGTCGGAACTCAGACTTAAAGGAAAGCCTGAGACAATTGATCATCCATTGCCCAGGAACAACTAGCAATAGAAAAATCCACCTGGATCACCTTTATTCAAACTTCTCAAAAATGGACGAGGACTACTGGTGGTCATATCTAATGAACGGGCTACGTCAGTTATCGCAGTGGCAAACTTTCTACACAGTCTGAAGTTGGATGCCATCTGTGAAGGACAAGAAAGTCTCTAAAAGGACTTAGCCCGTTCTTTGATAAGCATCTGGGAAAATGCACTTGGAAATTTCTCTTCTTCCTTTGTAAAAACTGCTAACAACAGTTAAACACAATTAAAAAAAAAAAAGAAAATTGGGTGGGACTTAACACTGTGTGTCCCCTACATGCGAACGGTGATTCATTGAGGGCGGTACACTTGCCAGGCATCATCGAGCTTCCAGTGGCACCCAGCCCATGTGTCCACAAAGGTAGGCAGATGCCCTACTCATATCAATGAATTCCTGCAACAAAGTAATGCTATTGTTTCTGTTTATGTGCTGCTGTCCAGCAGAAAGGTTCAACTACTTTGAACCTACGGTTGTTGCAGGCAAACATACAACTATCTATTGAAAGCATGTATGCCTTGACAAGAAAACCGTGCATTTCCGGATCAAAGTATAACCAGCCCTTAATCACTGTTCCATTCTATACTCTCAAACCCTGCTTTGTGGCAGAAGAAATCACACTCTATTTTTGAATACTCGACTGCAGTGATAACATTCTAAAGCCAAAAAAACACTGGACATTTTCTAAGCATAGACTAAAGTTAAATGTGTGTTGTTATGATCAACATAGGGCACAGACCATCACCCCTGTGCAGTACACAATTAAAGGGCATAGCTACTACAACCCTTTTTAATTGAGACCAAAGAACATAACTCTTTCCCAAGACAACTCACCCTTGCCAGTGCCATGAAAGTGTTCCTGTACCCACACATTCATGCTATATTTGGGCTTGGCATCACTGTTCTGCTTTTTTGAACCTACAGCAGATTGGGTAAGCAGCGATGGGATTGCGATCAAACAATGCATGTTTGCATTCATTTCAGATTGATAATTAATTCTATTGGAGCCAAGTTCTTTGTTCTAACATTTTACACCTTCCTTCTTTTAAAGGCATCCTTGAATTCTTTGTTTTTTATAGTGTAAATTATGGGGTTACTCTTCGGGATCACCCCTACATATATTAAGGAGGATATTTTGCTCTGACTCACTGAGTACATTGACGCTGGCCGTGCATAAACAAAGATAACAACTCCATAGAAAAGGATCACCGCTGTGAGGTGTGAGGCACAGGTGGAGAAGGCCTTGCTCCTATGTGTATTCGTCTGTATTTTCAGGATGGCTGAGATGATTTTGACATATGATGACAGTATTAAAACACATGATGAAAATATCACTATCACACCCACAATAAAGGTCATTCTTTCAATATCGATGGTGCTGGTGCAGGAAAGCTTAATCAGAGCGGTAATATCACAGAAGAAGTGGTCAATTTCAAGGGTGTTGCAAAAAGAGAAGGTAGATATTTGGATGATGTGGAAAATTGGCTCCATGAGGCCAACAATCCAAGCTCCAGTAGCCATATATCGATCAAAGGACATGATGGTCAGAATAATAAATTCAGTTGCAAGCATGACTGCAAAAAAGTACACCTGGATCAGACATTCTCGGAGAGTAACATGCAGGTTCCATATAAAAAAACTGCCCATCATTTTGGGGAAAATAACAGAGGTACAAGAAATGTCTGCAAAAGACAGGTTAGTGAGGAAGAAGTACATGGGAGTGTGCAGATGAGAGTCACAGTAGATAACTGACATGACGAGAAGATTTGCTGCAATAGTCACCAGATAAATTAGGAGAGATCCAACAAGAATGGGCATCCGCAGGTTCGGAATATCAGCAAAACCCACCAGAATAAATTCTGTCGAATATGTCTGATTCTCTTCTCCCATCTGTCCAGATATACTTGCCTTAATATTGTGTTTGTTTAGCTAAAAGAAAAGAAAACGACAGTTTTAGCAGATCCAGAGCCCTGAAACAAAAATTGTGTTAATGTGTACATTGTATAATTGTGTTAATGTGCAGCTCCAGTCCGTGTCTGCCCATGCTAGCCTGGGAAGTCTGCCACAGTCAACCGGAGGCGACTGATAAGGTAAGTGTGGTCTGGGCATGGCTTTACACCATTACTGTACTCCACTAAATGCTTCACCACTCTTGCTACCTACTAGAACAAAGCCCAACTGTGTTAGACAGTTATATCTCGCATTTAGCCCATCTGTGTTAGTCAGTCATATCACAAATTCAGGTCATCTGTGTAAGGAAGCAATATCTCACGTGTAACCCACTTGTGCTAGTAGACCATATCCCACACGGACAGAATGCGGGGCAGAGGGAACACATGACCCATGGAGGAACCCGTGGGGATGGTAATTGCTGCACACCAGAATGTACAACAGGGGAAGGGATATGGGCTGCAATTAGTCAGAACTGCGAGGGTAGGAAGGTACTATCACTAAATAACCCTACTAAAAACTCACCCTTCTGCCTACACCAGTCAAACTCTGAACTAAACACAACCATACCTCCACAGCACAACAACCGCACACACTTTCACATCACATGCGAGTTTGTTTCCAGCATAGCAATTCCAATAATCGCAGAAAATAATATAGCAAGCAGCTCAGAACTTGTGAAAGGTATTTTCTACATGTATATGACTGTTTAGCTTTGAGTTGTATGTCATGTTGACATAATATTGTGCCTTAATGGCACTGAAATAAATGCCTTATTACTGCAAGTATCATCAAACACTTAAAAATTCAATCTGGAAGCACGTTGTAATGGCTTAGCAGCAGCGGTGAATACAGTAAAGACTTGATTATCTGGCACCAATGGGGAACACATTGTACCATGTAGTCAAATATGCCAGATAACATATGTAATGCCCAGCATATAGAATGCAAAAGGGGAATAACACATGTTACCCAGTTATTTAGCCTCCAAACTTTATTATTCAGCATTTCCCCTCTATGAATGGATTTGTTACACGCAATGGGAAGCAGTGGATAATAGAGTGTTCTGTTCAATGTGGCATCAGTTGTCAAAGCATCAACTATATTTGGTTTCAGGTGGCATGGTATAAACGCTGGAACTGTTTGGGGTACAGTGAGTTGGCTTTATGATTCTCCACCTTCTCGTTCTAGTTTATGTTGCCGTATTTTTTGTCGAATAAAGGTAGAAGGTGCATTTTAAGATTGTGGGGTGAGGACTATTACTTTGGGGGGCATCAATGGACCTCCGGATGATAGGTTCCTTTATTTTCAGCAATTTATTTAAATTGCATGTGCTCAAGGTTACTGGGAGCTGTTTTAGCAGAACATGTGTAGAAGGTCCATGTACATTACCCTTTTCCCAGATCCTTCACTCAGCATTTCCATTATGTGGCATGTAAAGTCAGAGCAACCGGCAATGACTCGGGCTCAGGCTCCGTTATAACAGCCCTCTGCACTGTGAGGACTAAATATCCTTTTCAATAACTGAAGGGCTTTTTTTAAAATTCATTGGGCGTCATTACACGGACGGCGGTAACCATGGTGCTATTAGCGCCATGGTTGCCGCAGGTATTTTACCAAGTCCGCCATGGTGAATGGCGGAATTACCGGCCTATTCCAAGGTGTGTGGGGGCGGTAATTCCCCATTCATCATGGCACTTCCCCATTCCCATTTTTGCCCCCATAAGGCTCAATGGGAATGGGGAAGGCAGTAATTATGGTACCGCAGATTGCGGTACAGTAATTACCTCCAAGGTCCCTTCGCGGGTCCCGTCCTTAACGGCTGGTAAAACCAGCCGTTAAGGTAGGGTCCCACAAAGGGACCTCGTAGTAAGGCGGTAAGGGTTTACCGGGACTGGTACCCTTACCGGCACCAGTAAACCCTGACCGCTGTCCGTGTAATGAGGCCCATTGTCATCTAAATTCTAAGCGGATAAGCTTGGAAATAGACATAGGAGTATACGTCGCATGACACTACACATAGGTCCGTGTTACAGCTTCACAGGTCTTCCATGCATTAAATTAGCCGGAAGAAAATACCACTACAACCGGTGATAATCGGGAGTAGTTGGAGACCCAAATACAATGTTTGCATTGCTGCATGATTACTGTAGTTTGTTCCCTTTGATTTCACTGAAGGTAGTACAGAATGTCTAGTTGGTATTTATTAGCCTGGTTTTCCCATCCTTTTCCACCTTCATCTAGTTCTTGAAAAGGCTGCAAGAAAGGGATGGGGAAAGCAGGAGGAAACATGGAGCAGGGATTAGGGTGTGATAATAAGGAGAATTGAGGTAAACAGCAGAAAGCAGGGATGCATTGCAAGACATGATCCGGCAATATTGGCAAACTAATATGGCTTATGTGTAAAGTTATACTGGGTTCAAGGCCTCACTCCCGATCTACACAATGTAATACTGAAGCAGATGGTGTGGTGCAAGTGGCAGCTACACCTTTCATCATCATACAGAGAGGCAATGGTTAGTTTATGTTCTGGGTCAAAAGGATCATTTTCCACAATGAGACGCAGAGTGAGCCTACATGTTAATTACACAACTAACAGCTCATTGGCTTCCAGTGCAGCGTTAAACAGCCATGAGGGAGCTAAGGGCATCCTTTACATTAACCAGAATTGGGATTGTACTTCTTTGTAGATGTTTGATGCCTTTTCCAGATATGAAACTGTTGCTTAGCTTCAAGGATGCCAGGATAATCTTCTACCATATGTACTGTACATGTCATTTTATATAGAGCTGGGGTTCTCTAAAGTTCTTACACCTTTGATGCACTTTGAAATTCCCCAGAACAGCACAATAACACCTGTAGATTAACTAGACAGTGTGGAAGGGCCCACTGAGGAGTGATGCATTGGTAGCAAATCTAAACTGTAGAAAGGAAGGAAGTTTCTATTCGTACTTGAGGGTGTTATATAATTTGATTTTTTGATTGAGTTACTTGGCTAACATGTGGCATGCCTTTCTTATTGCAATAAGGCTAGAAAAACAACTCTTGTTCACCTTAAAACATTTGGAGGCATTTATTGTGTCTCCTGGGGATAAACTGTTGTTAGCAAACATAACATTGAAGGCCTGAATGGAGAACTGTGTGACATGGATAGTGAAGAGGGAGTCGGTATCTTGCCACCGCCTCCTGCCATCAAGTTCATGACAAGAGGGAAGGCCAGAAAACATTGCAATCACCCATTCTATTTCGAACGAATCCCAAATGCACCAATGATCGATAAATACACTCAGAGGTATCCAAGAAGCCATGTTGCTGACATCACTAGAGACACCACAACATAGCAGCACTAGACATGAAGCGCACGTGCCATCTGCACTGCCGGACACAAACACACACTCGAATACATGAAGAACACGAGTGTACAGTTCTATAGTTAGAGGACAGATACAAATACATACTGTCATTGCTTTTATTATTTTTGCCATTAGCCAAGTGCAGCAACGCAGAAACTGCAAGACATAAGAGATCCTGAGCAAATGCTTGCAGATGCTTACATGCAAAGAACTCTATGGAACTACAGGAGCACCTATAGGACCTGACAGAGACAAGCTTGACTACCCTATGGAGAATATAGCATAGAGTGGACAATGTAGAAACCACATTATAGTGTTTAGGAAAATTACAGCAGGCCTTAAATTATTGAGCAGAGAGCAAGATGAGCTGATTCAGGCTTCTCAGGGAGCCAGGCGTGTCAGACGAGGCCCACAGCCAAGGACAAGTGATACAGAGACATTCCAATCCTTATACAACAAGGGGACCAGCTGCAGAAAAAGGGACTACATCCTCATAATTCGGAGCTACAGAGCTCAATTACGTGGTCTCCAAACAATTGATGCAGCTGAAGCAGACAATGGACAGTGATCAGGGGTTAGAAAGGAGAGCCGATCCCAGGACGCCAGATGCAGGCTGCAACAAATGTGCAACAAAATGTTGTGACAAAGCGGGACATGGTCTCATAAACAAAGCTTTTACACACAAGTTACAATTCAGACACATACTCATTCACCGCACTTTAATAAGGTGCACAGTGAGCTGAGAACCCTTTTGGGTCCCAGGCCTGGGGACATCAGATCTAGAAAAAAATCACAGTTTAGGACTCTAGGGGTGGGTAGCAACGGGTAAGAACCAAAGTTAAGCCCACTGCTCCGCAACAATGCACTAAGATACATTTTGGGGAAGGGACAGGCCGGCCACCTGGCATATAAGAGCCAGTAAAATAACATGTATATGCACCCATACAGGTTATTATGCTCCTGATGCCAATCCCACGCCATATCAGGTTTTTGGAGAAAAGTCCAAGTGATGACGGAGCAGTGACGTCTTTTCTAGACAAAAGCGGTCTGTGCGCCATTTACTGTGTGACATGATGGAATCTTTCTGAGTTCTTGTATCAATCCCTGTTGGTTTTGGCTGTTATAAACTGCAGTGTGTACTGTGACTGAGTTTGCCGTTTATTCTGGAGAGAGAGTTAGGCCCTCTGAGTCTGTGGGCCCCCAGCATCATTCTGGCATACCGGGGAGTCCGTCTCTAAAAAGTTTGTAGCAGAGTTGATGGTTGGCTGTGCCGCCTGGCATGAGGTTGTCTCCCCCGCCACGGAACCTTAGAGGCTGCAGGACCCTCGAATATTTCAAGACGACGGGAAACACGTACCCGTGGAAAGGCCATCAGGAGCCAGTTGGAAGCCATCCTGCCCGAATTCAGTGAAGAGTCCAGGCAGACCAGGACGGGGAAATGAGCACCTGGTGGACACGGCAACAGCAGCGCCAGCAGACCACAGAATGTAAGTATTGATCCAGTCAAATGGCACTGTGGGTGTGAGGGAGGGTATTGAGCATTGTGGAGTATTGTTTAGTATCGTCGAGCATTGTCAAGGTATTGGGCCTCATTACGAGTAGCCCGGTAAAAACGGGGATAATTACCGGCATGCAGGTAAGAGCGGGTCCGTGCTCGTATGAACCCGCTAATAGCGGGTGATTACGAGTGTGCAAGCACGCGTGAACCCCCATGCCGGTAATGGTAATACCGCATGCTGCTAAAGACCCTCCAACCCCCCGATAGCGGCATCACGGGACCCGCCGATACCGGCATCGCCTCAGAGCAACCCCTAAATACTCGCCCGGTAATACCACCATGCTAATACCGGGGATCGCAAAACCGGACCCGGAAATTACGTCATCGCGCAGTAACGGGAAATGGGCCGGCGGCCATCTTTAAAAACACAATCCATTGCCATCCTCGGTAACCACCAGTCTTTTCGTGTCGTGCTGTGTTGGAAAGCCCTGAGGATGTCCAAGGACACCCGGAAGACAACCACCCGGCAGTGGAAGAAGCGTTTTTCAGACGCTGGGCTCAATATGCTTGCTGACACTCTGGCTGCACATGCAGCCATAATGAAAAGCAATGATATGAAGCGAGAAGCCCAGATGAGGAGAAAGGAAATCTGGCAGGAGGTTGCCCAGCAGGTGTCGGCCGTGGGGACCACCCATGCACCGTGCGTTACTGCCGCAAGAGGTGGGACGACCTCCGCTTGAGGGTGCGAAACATCCTATCGGGCAACAGGAGGGCGGCCATAGAGACAGGTGGGGGTCCACATTCACCTGCTAAACTGATGCCCTGGGAGGAGACTGCCAGCACTTTTATTGATCCTGAGTCAATAGACGGATTCGGAGAGATGGAGATGGGTGCCGCAGCATCCACAGAAAGAGGTGAGTGACCCTGCACATCCCTGTAGGGGAAAACATGACTTAGCACTAGTGAGGTGGATGTGAGACTAGGCAAGGCAATGCATGTCCCTACACCCACATCAATATATCCAAGTCAAGATTGCGGCCCAAACCCTGCCACACAGAAATGAATGCGGAGTGCCAATCCCATAACCTACACACGGGCAACATATCAGGACTGTGCCCATGTAACCCAACACACAAACCCCATATCAACTGCATGCCACCTGCCATGCAGTGAATGCTAACATGCCCCCTCTGAATACCTTGCGTGACACACCTGTAAGACATGAATGCATGATCAAATGAATAATGAACAGCACCATCGTATGCCTCTGCCATGTCACACCATCACTGATGCCCTGCATCTCTTCTACCGCCCAGGCACCGATGAGGAAGAAGCAACCCAGGAGACCACCGCAAGGGCATCCACCTCACACCCTAAGAAGAGGGCTACCACCACTACCACCACCTCTGCTGGAGGCAAGCAGGCCACAGCCACTGCCAGTGTGCCTGTGTGAGCTGGGACAGAGCCAGCAACACCTGCTGCCAGTGTGCCTGACACACTACTGACCCAGCAGGCCACACCCACACCTGTCGAAGGGGAGTCCCTGGAAGCACCCGCCTCCACTGGGGAAGAACTTGATGCCAGTGTGGAGCCTGAGGGAGACACCGAGGTGACATGCCCGGCCACCCCGAGCCCCGTGCCCACCCCCTCGCCCCAACACCTCCAGTCACCCACCTGCAGTGAAGCTGATCCCTGCCTCTGTGACTGTGACCTACCCACCTCTGAGGAGTACAGTCCCGAAAATGCCGTCCACGTGACTGCCCAATCCACCACTCCAGCCCCCTCCAAAACCATGGAGACACGATTGTCGATGGTGGAGGCCCGACAGGAGGCCATGTTAGACCTACTCCGCCAGCACACAGCGGACGGGGAAGAAACCAGGCAGCTATTGCCATAGCAATTGCGGGGACCCCAGCGGCCATCGCATCCATTACAGCCGCTGTTAATCCATCGGCTCGGCTAATGAGGGACTGCTTGGGGGCGGTGACACAGGTGCTGACTTCAATGCTACTCCATATGCAGCGGCCACGGCTTGCAGGAGGTGTGGAACCTGCCAGCGACTCACCTACTACCTCCACACCAGCTTCATCTGTCCCCACCAGCCCAGTGTGCCAGACACGTAGGAGTGCAAGGCACACTGAAATGCTGCCTCTGGACAGGAAGAAGTACCGGAAGTAGTGTGGGCGGACAATGGGAGTGGGACACAAGGTTGAGGGTGAAGGGGTGCATCTTGTGGAGTCTATGAAACACCTTGAAACACTTGTGTATATCATATCATATCTATTGGGGGAATTGGTGTTGGTTGGGGGGGTTGGAGTTTGTTGGGGGGGTTTTGGGAGTTTGTTGGTGGGGTCTGGGAATTTGTTGGTGGGGTTAGGGAGGGGGGAGTGGGCACATTTTTGCTGTTGTAATTAATACACACGTTGTGACATGAATAATCCATGGCTGGACCTTATTATTTTTGTGTGCATCCATTTAATGTGTTAGGGTGTTCAGTGCCCAACTCCCAACATTCCCTGTGTGCATGTCCATATTGGCCCAGTGTCTGACTGACACATGTCTTTCATAGTCCCTGTGGGTCAGGAGTATTCGTGAATCTGAGCCTGACGTGCTGCATGGCCATCCCATGCATCATGTACTAGCAGGGGGGCTACTTCACCTCCGTCTCCATCCTCATCATCCTCACCCGGGGCATGCATGTCAATGTAAGGTGGCAGTGGTACATTTCTCCGGACGCACATGTTATGCAGTATAACACAGGCCATGGTGATCTTTGCCACCTTCTCAGGCCTATATAGGAGTGACCCACCAGACCTGCTTAGGCAGCGGAAACACGCTTTCAACAGGCCAAAGGTCTGCTCTATCACAACATGGGTGCGGGTGTGCACACGAATGTACTCCTCTTCATGGCTGTTCTGCGGGTTCCACACAGGGGTAAGTTGCCACGGCCTCAAGGGATATCCTCTGTAACCTGCAAGCAAATACAAATAGGTGTGTGTCACTCTGAGCTGGCACCTTCAGGAAGCACAGTCATGGTGGCAGCAATTTGGTGTGGACATGCACATGTCCCTGTACGTATGCAAAATTGTCACCTAGATGCATTCTAAATTGTTATTAGGTGAGGTAGTCTGGATGGCGTTCAATAGATGATGCAGGGTGTAATCATGCATGCTGAGGCAGATGTACTGTGTTAGTAGGACAATGTTTAGCCTCCCATTCAAGCAGTTAGTTCTATGCATGGTCACACTAGCCACACTGGCCCAGTTGCCATTCTGTACAGTCATGCATTGCTTGCCATCACCATGGTGGCCTGGTTGTGCCTCTTACTTGTTGTCATCGATATGCATTATTTGTTTAATTTGTGCCAGTGATGTGTCATGTTCCGTTTGTTTGGTTCAGGTCTGGAGTGTTTAGCTCTGCATGCATTCTCCAATCACCGGCAATTGCCACCCAGGTGGGGTATGCATCACCCCACCCCTTTCCCAACCAGGTGGAGTATTCATCCCTACACATCAGTACCCCAGAGCACTGCCATGGCCCAGTTGTGCAACTCACCAAGCAGCCAGGCACGTGGTCCAGCATGTAGCTCCATGTGACGGGGTAGGGTGGAGTTGCGCAGTACCATGGCATCATGTGTTGATCCGGGGTATCGGGTGCAGCAATGTGTGATGATCTTGCTGGAGTCACATGCCATCTGCACATTGATGGAGTGGTATTGCTTGTGATTGCGGTACACCGCCTCTATGGCATGGGGGACTACCAATTCAACATGGGTGCAGTCCAGGGCACCAACACAATTGGGCATGCCTGCCAGTGCATGGAAGCCTACTTTGGTGTTGGCCATCTTCTGGCCAGTCCGTGGTAGGGATATGTGGGTGCTTGCGTGGTTCAGGAGGGCATCCAGCACTTGGTTCAACATGCGTGAAAAAAGTGGTTGTGAAATGCCATGCAGCTGCCCCACTGTGTGTTGATAGGTGCCTGTGGCCAGGAAGTGGAGCACGGACACAACCTTTAGTAGCGGGGGGATGGGAGTGCGTATTTCTATGAAGCTGCCTATGTCGTTGTGTATCATGTCCACTATGGTGGTGATGGTGTCCCGGTCCAACCTGTACAGGGTGTGGATCTGCTCATGGGTTAGGTTGAATGGGCTGGGTGTGGTGCGAGGGACTGCTGGCTGCCTACGAGGCACTGCTGGCTGTGATGGTGGTATTTGCTGGGCCTGTCTCACCCTCCTTCTCCTCCTGCGTCTCCTCTGTACTGCCTGTTGTTGCTGCTGTAGTTGTTGTATTTGGTGTTGTTGCTGTAGTTGTAGCAGTATTGGCATGTCCTCCAGCGCCATGATGGCAAAAGCTAGTGGTGGCATTTAAGTGTTGGAAGGGGTGTGGTGTGTGGGTGTGCTCATTTTATACTGGCCCAGCCTCCATTGCCTCCACCTGTGGGGACTGTGTGCACCTGTGGCAGTTGGCTTGTTTCCTGATTGCTGTTTTCGGGTGGTGCGCAACGCCTGTAGGGCCGGCATCGTGCAGCTCGTGATTACCGGCTTCGCGATGCCGATATTTGCATGTCTGCGTGGGTTGGGATGTCCCCCTATTACCGGCATGCCGGTATTTGCTCCCCGAAGGGGCGCATGTACGCGCCCATGCCGTTATTAGCGGCGCCATTATTTAGGGTGCCGCTAATAACAGGTTGCCGGGTCAGAATACACCAGAGAGGTAAACGATGCCGGTATTAGCATACCGGCATCGTTTTTGCCTTACCTCCTACCTTGTAATGAGGCCCATTGTCTTGCATTGTCAAAGTTAGTGGGGACAGGAGCGCATGTAGATGTCCCTTTTCTATGTTTAGGGCACATTCGGTTGTAGAGGTAAACGGCTCTGGTGAATAACCGAGACAATTTACTTGACATGTAAATAATGTTTTTTCTCTGGGTTGGGCGTTTTTGCTCAGGTCATAGATGACAGTATCCCCGTAAGGGCTAGCGTGGGAAGCCAGCCTAGATTGCAGAAGGTGAGTCGATGGTTAAGTCTTCTTGAGTGATACGTTTTGCACGCTAGTTGACGCAATGGGTACATTTCAATCACAACAGAATATTGGTATTCTCTGACTAAAGGCAGGAAGACAGCTGTGGGTGGGCTTCAACAGTGTGCATGCAGTATTTGATCTTTCAGCACTACCCTGGTTCATAGATTGGTGACGTCACCCATAGGTTTGCAGATAAAACACAGAGAGTATGAGACAGTGAGATGCTAGATTTGGAAAATTGGGATTGGCAGACGAGGTGAACCAGTGGCGGTGCGCGGAAAGGCGCATGTGCAAGATTGTGGGCATGCCTGGGGAGGCAGTGATGGCGAGTTTGTAAAAGGGCGGTGCGCAGAGCATGTTGGATAATTTGTGGCACAAAAGAGGCTCGTAGTAACCGGAAAAATATTGTTATTAAACTGTACCTTCTTTCCAACCAGCAGAGTGTCGAAACCCTCAACTTGAGGTCAGGTACAGGCACGAAAACAAATGTATCATGGAAAACGGGGGGGTGACATGCCCCTACAGCACCTGTGTAAGACACTCCCACCTTAAAGGGAGAAGATTTGTAAATATAGCATAGAATGTTCGAAAAGTACTGAGGGAAAATTAACTAGACCACGGCCACCGTGTGGAAGTTTCTACAAAGACATGCAGCAATCACTACTGACACACATAAAGGGTGCCTATAAGGGGAAGAAGCTAACAAAATGCATGGCCATATTCGAGTTGTGGTGCATGTTTGAGGAGGGCGAGGGGGATGCAGCGAGGTGTCAGTTGATGCTGAGCCAGCAGGAGGTGAAGGAGCCAGAGGCTCACCCCTCCGCCCCTCCCCATATCATGTAGCATCCAACGACATAGACGATGAGCAAAGGATGTACCCATTGCAAGATATAAGAGCCTTATGGGAATTGAGAGCAGCAGAGGGGTATTCAAATCCAACATATAAGCCACCACCATATAGAAAGGAGTAGGGGCCCAGAGGCATAGGACAGCTGAGTAGTGAATGAGAGGCGAGCGGTGAGGCGCAGAGGGCGCAGAGGGTGCGAAGGAGGGGATCAGGAGCATAGCCACTAAAGAGTGGATAGGGGGTCGGATACTATTGAAAATGGAAGGGAAAACTGGCAGGGAGGCGGAATGGGCAGCTACGGCAATGGAAGGTCTGAAGGGAAGCAGTTTGGGCGGAGATAATGGAAGAGGCAGATAGGAGAGAGAAGAGAATGAGAGGAGAAACTAGAGAGAAGGCGAGAGAAGACAGAGAACGAAGGAAGGAGGAGGAAAAGGAGCAGGTGCAGAGGGAAAGAGAAGAGTGGATTGAAAGGGATCTTAAGTGAAGGAAACAAGCAGAACGGGAGCAGCGGGACAGGAGGACAAGGGAAGTAGAAGAGCTTGAGAGGCGAAAGGAAATAGCAGGGCAGGAAAAATGCAAGTTGGTTGAGAGGGAACAGAGGAAGTTACAGCTGGACAGACTAGCGAGAGAGTGTGCGTGGGGAGGAGGACGAGCGAGCAGAAAGGGTGGTGAAGACACAAGGAGCAATGGACAGGGGAAACAACAGGACTTGAGGAGGACAGGCACACAGAACCAGATGGCGCACGCTCATGGGGCAGGAGCACAATGGAAGGAGGCAGAACTGGCCTAGAGACCTGGGAGGAGGAAGCAGATACGACTTGAGAGACATTGACCTCAGCATGAAACCTAATACGGACTTGACATCTAGAAGACTGAGGTCTCCAGATGATTTTTGCAGTAACATGGGCTTGGGGACCAACAGTGAAGACAGGAATAGCGGGGATAAGAGGAGGAAGCAATATCGATCCATGTCACTGGGGACATGGTCAGACAAGCGGGTGACATGGAAGTACAGGACGCACACAGAAGAAGAAGGAGGGGGCAGCTCAGATGAGCAGGCACAGCTGGTGAACGACTTGCACTCCCGACATGATTCCACTGCATATGTCAACAGACTTAGAGACCTACAAAGATGAAACAGCCCTAGCATGCTCAAGGGGAAGGTTAACAAGGAGGTATGACGACACGGTCGAGGTACCCATACTAGAACCAATAGATGTATGCGCTGGCATTGAAAGTGAGAGAGGGAACAGACAGTTCTGACTCACTAGAAATAAGCCTGGGGAGGAGGGATTCACACAGATGCCCTTATTGGAGAGGGGAGGGATGCAAACCTCAGTATATAACTTGGAAACATGCAGACAAGGAGAATGTGAAGTGTAGGCTGCCATCGTTGAGTGCAGGAGCTGGTAAATGGATTTGTGAGATGGAAAACATGACCGCAGGAAACAGGTTAGCAGTGGGAGACGTAAAAGGACTACTAGTGGCAATCCTCGGGACGATGCTGATGACGTATGGAAGAGGGCGGGGTTCCTTGGAGTGACAAAACAGAACATGGTGCACAATGGCTCGCTGTTTGCAAACTGCAAGGCGGCCGTATGGCAAACATCAAAGGCACAATACCTAGACACCTCGGACATAGGAGCAATTATGTTCTGGAAAATGAGGGAGGACAAAGACCCTATGCAGTATATTCAGGAGATTCAAGACCTTTGGCGCCTTGAAACTCGAGAACCGTGGACAAAACAGTAGCCATATTCTATCACATACTAGTGCAGGGCCTGCCAGAGCCCACCCAGAAACATCTAAACAAGTTTTTAGGAATGGAAGCAAGAGGCTGGCCAGAAATACAATTCATGATAGTTCACCTTTGTAGGCTATGGCAGTAAACGCTCAAGAAAAAGGTGCAGGTCAGAAAGATAGACAAAGCAAAGCTAGTACAGAAAAAGCCAATGAAGTACATGATGGAAGGGGCGGTATTAACCAGCCCCAACCCAGAGGGACAACAGCCACAGCAACAACCACAGCAGGTTGCACTGTCCACAGGGGAGGGTTAATGGGGCGGGGTAACACACAACAAGGGTGTTCAAGGATGGGGGGCAAATTGAGAGGGTGGGGTTTCAGACCACAGATACATCATAACAAAGGGAGCTTTCTCTGAGGTTTTCGGGGATATGGACAGCAGGTGCAGCTTGGCCCAGGGGATTTTTCAGGGGATTTCCAAGGGCAAAGGAGCAAGCCACCACAGTGTTGGACGTGTGGGCAGTTAGGCCACATTTCAAGAGTATGTAGGAGCAGGGGGAGCCGCAGAATTGATGAGCACAGTGTCAGCAGCCCTATCAAGGGGACCAGGATAACTATTTATTTATTTATTTCCACTTATAAAGCACACAGCAGCCCTGAGGCATCGTGGCGCTGTTACAGAATATTCACTTGGTACAATTTCAGACAGGTTGGTAGAAGTGACATAAGTACGTTAACAGTAAGGAATGCCATTGGACAGTTCCCTGGTTACATTGGAACAACAATAATATAACCGTCTTAGTTGAATAACTTGGTTTTTAGAGCTTTTCTGAATGTGAGGAGAGAGTTTTCCTTTCTGAGTGTAGGTGGTAGGGCATTCCAAGATTTAGGTGCTAGCACTTGAAAGCTGGTACCGCCGGCTTTGGCTTTGTTGAAGGCCGGGACTGTGAGTTGGTGTGTGTATTGGTCTCTCTTTGGTCTGATTGTGGGCCTCGGATGAATTCGTACCACTAGATACGTGTGGGCAGATTGAGACAGGCACCTGTGTGTGATGGTTAGGGCTGTGAACAGCATGCGTTCTTTAATTGGGAGCCAGTGGGCTTCTTGTCTGGCATGAGAACTGTGCTCTTTCCTAGGGATACTTAGGGCATCTCTGAGTGCATTATTTTACGTTATTTGCAATTTGTTGAGGTTTTTGGTTGATGTCCCTAGGAGTTACAATAGTCTAACTTTGCGCCAATAGTGGTTCTCGCAAAGTTGAGGCAGTTTTTTGATGATAGATGTGGTTTCACTGCATTAATAATTTTTGTTGTGAGCGCATCTGAGGATGAGATAGCACTGACCTGCCTTTCCATCGACATGGTGGAATCAAGTTATACACCTTGGGTCTTTACTGCCGCAGAGACTGTGATTACCATATTTCTCAATGCTAATGGCACTGTATTTACTGTCAAGTTTTGTCGGGAATCTTTTGGGCCTACCAATAGGATTTCAGTTTTTTCCCCAATGAGACGGAAGCCATTAGCCACCATCCAAGCATGGACACGTGCATATGTCTTCTGGAGGGTGTCTAGATCTTGCTCATAGTCCCCGGTTAGTCGGAGCAGAATTTTTGTATCGTCGGCATAGTCAGTAAAAGCTATGTCAAACTCTTCTAGGTCATTGAACAGGGGTAGCGTGAAGAGATTATATAGAGTGTGGGAGGTGCAAGACCCTTTTGAGACTCCACAGTCAATGAAGGATGGAATGGCTGATGCCTGGTCGGAGAAGACCCTCATGGCTCGACCTACCAGGAAGGATGTTATCCAGGTAGTGGCTTCTTGGGAAAAGTGGACGGTTTCTGTAAGCTATCTGCACAGGATTTTGTGGTTGACCAGGTCGAAAGCAGCCGAGAGGTCGAGGCGTAGGAGAAGTGAGACTTTGCACTGGTCCATGGTTTTGTGTAGCTGATTCTTGAGGTCTAGCAAAGCTGACTCTGTGCCGTGGTGAGGGTGAAAGCCAGATTGCCTTCTCCCGAGAGTGTTGTGTGTTTCAAGGTGGGACTGGATCTGGAGATATGCTGCCTTATCCAGAATTTTCAGCAGAAATGGAACGGTGGTGATTGGTCTATAGTTATTGGAAGAATCTGCATTAAGGGTCGGTTTCTTAAGCAGCGGCCGAACCCAGACTTCCTTGAGGGAAGTTGGGACGATACCTGAGGTGAAGGAGGCCTTAATGAGGGATGTGACGAATGGAGCAAGTGCTACTGCGCAGTCTTTGACTAAGCTAGCTGGGCAGATGTCTCCTTTACATAGCAATGGTTTGATATGCCCCATGATATGAAGGACTTCCGGTACAGTTGCATCCTTGACTACTATACACACAACCAACAATAGCAAGGACAGATACAAGGCACATGCCAGCAGATGTCACAAGCACAAGTACAAGCACCACAGATGCAAACGCAGATACCACAGATGCCAGCACCAGTACCACAATATTTACAAGCACCACAGGCTCACAGAAACACACAGCAATTGTCACAGATACAGAGCAATAACGCAGCAGCACACGTGGACTGCATGTGGCAACGTTTCCCATTAGACAACTAGGAGGAGTTATCATGATGGGGAAGAACCCCTTTACAGGGAATTGGATGTCCTTGTACCCTCAATATGACAGCCCACAGACGAACTTGATGTGTCCCATTCTGTCGATTACACCCAACCCTACGGAGGAAACTCGCATAGGGGTGGCAATAGGTGACAACATTTTTTCCTTTCTGATTGACACAGAGAGGACTAGGTCCTGCATTTGAGAAGGGGCATTTAAGATGTCAGGCGATGCGCTGAACACTCAAGCATTCTCTGGGGCTAGGGAAGTGGTTCCTTTCACAGACCACATTTCACTTTCTATAGGTTATCATGATCTATATCTGCCTTTACTTTACTCTCAACAGACACCTGTAAACATACTCGAACAAGACATTATGAGCAGACTGACCAGGACTATTTCATTCACAGACAAGGGAATAGTGTGCTCCATGACAGGAATACACATGCTCAATGTAAGGCAGGTTGTTCAAGCTTATTGTGGACAAATGGTACAGAGGGGGATACCAGTGGATGCAGAAATGTTCTAGTATGGGGTTGACATTGCCATTGCATGGCTTCCAGGCATTGCAGGGAAAATATGGCGGGTTCCAAACGAATACCTGTTCAGGCCTGATTTTCCATTGGACGAGGAAGAGGAAACCATAGTGCTAATACCAATAGAGGCAGTTGTGGCGAGAGAGGACTGGGATGGACAACACACGACAAGCCTGGAGAGCAGTGATCACAGAGGCAGAAGGGTGCAGGTTGACCACAGTGACAGATGAGGATGTATTCAGGGAAGAGAGATTAGAAATAGAGTTGGTGTTTGAGATGCGTGTGACATATTGGCAAAGGATACACCACAGGGATGTACCACAGTGGATGACAATGGTGCTCTAAGCGCCACCCCCATTTCGTGTGGATCATCTGGCCAAGGTATGATATGATATCATATGATATAGCATTCATAACGTGCCTATACACAAGAGTTTCAAGGTGCAACAAGGCAAGGGAAGGGGAACAGAGGGAAGAAAGAGACAGCGATCTTACTAGGCCAGGTGTCATTCAGATCGAGCAATTGCAGGGGAAGGGGAAAGGGACAGTGTAGTACATGGGATCAGTAGAAAGAATAGACAATAATAAAGAGTGTGGCCAGCTGGTGGCAAGTGCAAGGGTAAGTGCAGACATCAAGGTGTCAAGTGCTGTTAGGGGACAGTAGGGATACAGAAAACATTCCCCAAGTGTGAGGGGTTGCCAGGGAGGCAGTGCAGGTGTGCAGCTGGCGGGAGAGGAGCCTGTGCCCGAGAACAGAAGGTGGCCAGGTAACCAGTGCAGTTTCAGTTTCAGCCAGGAGTTCAGCAGGGGAGAGGAGGAGAGAAAGCAGAAGCAAAGAGGAAGGTTTTGAGGTGTTTCCGGAACCGGAGATGGTTCTCCTCAAGTTTCAAGGAGGCAGGGAGGCTGTTCCAGAGGGAGACCTCAGCCGAAGAAAGAGATCTCCCATAAACACGCTGCTTGGAGAAGCGTCTGACCCTGAGGGAGTTGGAAGTGGATGAGCGTAGAGCTCAAGAGTGAAGGTACTTAGGAAGAGAGAGTTGAAGGTATAGAGCTCCAGGCCCAGAAGGCCTTGTGGACAATGCAGAGGGTTTTTAACTTAATCCTCGCAGCCACTGGGAGCCACTGCAGAGATTTCAGTCCTGGAGAGATACGATCCCTGTGCTTGAGGCCAAGGACAAGTCCTGCAGTCCTGTTCTGGATGAGTTGCAGAGGCCTGAGAGTAGAAGCAGGCAGATTATGAAAGAGGCTGTTGCAATATTCCAGCCTAGAGAGAACCAGAGCTCTGGAGACAGTGAGCTTCTGGGGGAAGGAGAGGAAGGGCAGAACACCTCTGAGGAGGTGCATCTGTTAGTGTGACTTCTTAGAGACAGCAGTGATGTGAGGAGAGAAGGAGAGTGTGGAGTTGAAGATGACCCCGAGGTTTTTAGCATCACAGGTGGGAGCAGGAAGAGGGCCAAGAGAGGCCGGCTCAAGAGTGACAGAAAAGGAGGGAGCAGGTGTGCCAATGAGGAGAATCTCAGTCTTACTGGCATTCAAGCAGAGATCATTGGAGGCACACCACTCCTGGATAGCAGACAGACAGTCAGAGATGAGAGAAGGAGAGTAGGTGGCTGAAGGTAGCCTGAAAATGATCTGAGTGTCATCCGCATAGCACTGAAAGTTGGGGCAGAGAGCAGCGATGCGGTATGCAAGAAGTGCCAGGTATTGGTTGAACAGCCAGGGATATCCAGGTTATCACTGAGACAGATGAGCAGGATGGCATGGTTGACCGGGTCAATGGCAGAAGAGAGATCAAGTAAGATGAGAACACAAGGGGTGTTGGAATCAAGGTTGGAGAGCAGGTCTTCACGGATGATTAGTAGAGCACTTTCCCTGCTTCTGGCAGCTCTGAAGCCAGACTGATGGCCATGAAGACAACAAACAGATTCAGTGTGAAGATTAAGTTGGGAGATGGCCAGCTTTTCCAGGAGTTTGCCAAGGAAAGGAGTGATGGAGATTGGGCGATAGTTGGCAAGGCAGGAGGGGTCGCAGAGGGTTTCTTAAGAAGAGGGTGCACAAGGGAGTGCTTCAGGGGGGCTAGGAAGAATTCACTGGTGAAGGAATGGTTGCAGAAGTCTGCCAGAGCAGGAGCCAGGGAGTCAATGTGGTCCTTGATGGTTTTGGAGGAACAAGGATGAACCTGTTTTGAAGAGACTTTCATAGATCAGACTTCATAGAAACCTTGTCTGGGGAGAACAGGGGAAAGGTAGAGAAGGAGGGAGGAGAGGTGGCCGAAGAAGGGCCAGGGGAAGAGCAGGGAGTGGAGGGAGGAGGGGGAGACAAAGAGAGAGAGGCCAGGATGTCCTGAGTTTTAGAGATGAAATGAGAAGCCAGATCCATTCGGAGAGTCTGGGAGGGGATAGGAGAGGTAGAGACTGCAGCAGGATTGGCCAATTCCTTGCAGATTTTAAAGAGTTCGGCCGAGTTGTTGGATGCCGCAGAGATGCAGGCTTGGATGTGAGCTCTCTTCTTGATGCGGACAGAGAGCTGGTATTGCCTTTGGAGCAGGCGGTAGGCCAGTTTGTCAGAGGATGTACCAGAAGCACGCCATTTCTTCTAAGCCACCCTACACTTGCGTTTGAGGGTGACGAGGTCTGAGTCGTACCAGGAGTTGCACTTGGCAACAATCTCACAGCATGGTCAACAGATTACCCCCGAGAGAGCAGAGACAATACGCAAACACCTAAACCCACGCCAGGGAGAGAAATGCAGCAATTCTTAGGGTTATGAAACTACTGCAACTACTGCAGAGCATGGGGTTTTGACTACGGCACATATACAAAGCCCCTACTGTGCACACTGAAGGAAGCACAGAACTGACACAAAACACTGACATGGACCACAGAGGTGACTGATGTGTTCGACATGCTGAAAGTAGAAATATGTGCAGCGCCAGTGCTAGGGATCCCATATTACAAAAATAAATTCTTCCTGTTCATACACACTGACGGTGTAGTGATGAATGCAGTACTGACACAGAAGACGAGGATGGGACACAGACCAATAGCCGGTACGACGTCCTTTCATCACGGGATGTTCTTTCGCAGGGTTTTTTACTGCGAATATTTTTTTTTAAAAAAAACATCACATTTTTTTTTAAATCTGGGGGTTGGGGGGGACCCCCACAAAAATAAGAATAAAATAATCGATGGATTATTTGCGAAAAAAAAACCCCGGCAAAAAAACGCAAAAAAACATCCCTTGATGAAATGACATGGAACCCAATAGCCTACTACAGTGGGAAAATTGACCCAGCAATGAGCGAACACTATCATGTGAACAAGCTTTGGCAGTTGCCACATTTGCAGTAGAAGAGTCAGCAGCAATCACCACGGGATGCGCTACCACTCTTTATGTGTAGCACGTCCTCTTTGCTATACTGCAGAAGCCAAAGAGCACACTGACACCACAAAGAGCATCAGGGTACAAAGTGATACTATCAAACACGTCACTGAACATAGTGAGCTGCAGAGATGTCAACCCAGCAATTTTCCTAGCAGATGTCCTACAAGAGGGTGACTATGTACACAACTGAGCAGAAAACATTCAGGCATTCAGTGACACTCACAAGGTAGATGATGACGCAATTGAGGGGGGGTGGGACATGCTGTACATTGACGGGTCATCAATTACTGACCAGACAGATGGGCTCAGACGTACAAGAAGTGGAGTAGTGAGATTGAAAGAAGATGGGACGAGTGAGGTAGTGGCAAGTGCGCGATTACCATACCATTACTCAGCACAAGCAACAGATCTAGTGGCCCTAATACTGGCACAGGATTACAGCAGAGACAAGGAAGTGACAGTATTTTTCGATTCAGCTTACGTGACATCACCAGTACACGCAGGATTGGCACAGTGGATCAGGAAAGGATTCAGAAGTGCAGACAGGACACCAGTACAGCATGCACTTTTATAGGGTAAACTGATGGAAGCGATTGATTATCCAGCACGGATCGCCATAGTGAAGTTCATCCACACTAGGGGGGAAGATTCTATCTCAAGGAGAAACAAAGCAGCAGCCTTTGAAGTGAAATGTGCAGTATATCTTGTACAGCCATTAGAAATAGAGGCAGCATCGCATGTTCGAGAGTGCACCAGGAACATGGTACTAAAAGAAGGGTACAATGCACTGCCAGAAGCACAGATTATGGAGCTGCATGCAACTGCACACTGGGAGGAAAAGGAAATGTGGGTTAAAAGGGGATGAACAATGTCTCCAACAGATTCCCATGGTGGCATAATAACACAGGTAATGTGGTCATCCTACTAGTATTGAACACTGCACTGTCACAATTGCACCATCCAACACACACGGGAAAGAGGTCATTGCTGCCCACATTGGAGAAACATGGTTCTGTCCTAATTTGGCAGAACACGTGGCTGAAGTTGTCAGTAATTGCTTGACGCGTAAACAGTTTACAGAAGGGCATTCCTTGAGAGCTGTGAGAGGAGCCATACCATGGCCAAAGGGCCATTACAGCATTTACATGTTAACTATATTGACATGATCCAAGTGTGTCAAGGGTACTGTTTCATGATAGTGGTTGTTTGCCCATTCTCCAGGTGGATTGAGGCAGGCCCCTGTTCACATGCCGACACTCTCAGAGTAGCCAAGTTCTTGGTCAGGGAAGTGTTTCCAAGATGGGGCGTGTGTGAGGTCCTGTGGTATGACAATGGCCCTCACTACGCCAATGAGATGTTCCAGCACATCACCACGTTGATGGGCATTCAACACAAATTTTCCTGTGCCTACCACACACAAGTGAATGGGATGTGTGAACGCCTGAATGGCCTCCTGAAGGAGTCCATAGCCAAAACACAGCAGAGCACAAGGAAAAATTGTCTGCACTGCCTGCCTCTTGCCTTGTTTGCATTGCGCAATAAGCATGGGTCCGACCACCATTTAACGCCCAGGAGGTGGGGACTGGATGGCGCATGCATTTTCCATTGGCTCCTCCCACAAGAGCACTGAAAGACTGTGAGAATAGTGCAGATGTGTTAGGACAGGAAATGCATGAGTACATTACTTGATTGATTGCTAGTGCGTCTTTTATCTCTCGCCAGATACAGTGACACCCTGGGGGCCAGAAGATAGCAGATAGAGAAACATTGACAACGCCCCTTGAGACTCCAGACTTAAAACCCCAGTCAATGTAGGGGACATTGTCTTATTAAGAAACTTTATTAGGCACTGGCATCCGCCACGATTCACAGGGCGTCACATTGTCAAACAGGTGGCAGATTGTGCTGTCAAACAAGAGGGGAAGTCGGTCTTCAACCACCTTGCCGACAAGAAGCCCTGCAAAGCAGCAGAATCACCTGGCAACGTGATCGATAGTGCCAACGTTCAACAACTGGAAGAGCTACAAGCTGACTTTGAGCGTACGCTGCAGAGTGGAGGACACCCAATGCTTACTCGTTCAGCAGAGTTAGGGACCCAATTTCTGGTCGATTTAGAGTGAGGAAACACTGCCTGTTTGTTGTTTTATTCTCTGCATACTTCCAACGAGTAAGCCGATATAATTGTTGGTGATTGTTCATGTTGCCCACTGCCCACCCCCCAGATACCTTCTCAAACCAATTTGTCCACACTTTAAGACAACCCACTAAATTTAAAGCACTATTCCCCGGAGTATACTACCTTGCCTTTATAGAGTATTTGGCCCAAACATAACCACAGCTTGAGCATGGCAATCACCCTGTCCTCACAAGACCGAGAGACTCTTCAGTAAGAAAAGTGTGGGAAGAAGTGTTTGCATTTGGTATAAGTGATTAGATGGTACACAGGGCTTAAAAGTTGCTTACAATACTAAAACAATAACACATTTCTTTGCACATTTCAGGGGGGCAACTATATATCCATGCTGCAGGCGTATCAGCAGCACAGGTAAAAATGAGTGAAATAATAAAAAATATTGCTATCTTGTTGTTCATGATTGTTCATAGAGGTATTGTTGTGTTTATATTTTGGAGGATCTCTTACGTTGCTAGTGTTACCGCTGTATCCTCTACTAACATTTCCACAACCTTTGCAGGTGGACCTACCATGTCAGGTGGACAGGAGAACACTGCTGATACAGTAAGGAGAGGTAAAAGCAGTGTTGACACAGACATAACAGGGGTAGACATGTATCTCACCGACACTGCTCGAGTGTCTAATAACATGTGGTACAAACATATGACAAAAGTAGATAAGGAAACCACCGGGGAGAGCTGCTATGTCTGCTCACTAATCCGCTATGCCATGAGTGCCTCCAGAATGTACATAGCAAATGAAATATCAGCAGCAAGAGCACAATGATTGACAAAGGAAAAACAAAGACTATCACCTTGAAATAATTGCCGTGTCCCAGGACGAGAGTGAAGGAATCAGGAGGAGAGCCTGGGTGTTGGGCGAGACCACCGATATTTGTGTATGCCAAGTGTACACAGAGGATGGATGGAAGGATGGAGTGGTGGAAGGATGGAGTGGTGGGAAGCAAAGCGTGCACAATCACCAGTAAACAAGACACAGGAAGAAAATGACAAGTGCCTGAAGGAATGGGAGGCGAGTGCAAAATTACTGACATTGGTGGAGAATTAAGCTGGACAAATGCCAATAATACCCGTGAAGGCACCAGCACAGTGCTATCAGAATAACAGTGAAGTTGAAGTTGACAAGAATGTTGGAAAAACATGCTGCTGTGAATGCAGGAACAGCAGCACTGATGGTCATACGAGAAGATGCCACCCGACTGGGGAGGAGTTTTCCCATTGGTACATATAAATATGCCATCATTGGTCATGCTCTGAAAAGATGTGAAGCTCGATGAGTTCCCAAAGATGGAGACTAACAAAAGGAAGAAGAGGTCGGTGGAAGGGGTACCAACAGCCAGGAGAGAGGAGCAAGCTGAATTGAGCAGAGTTAAGAGAGAGGAGGAAATTACTTCTCTGAAGCATCAGAGACATTCCGGCCGAACACAGACTGTTCAATAGGACACAAATGTACTTTGCAGCAATAATACGATCTGTACAAGCATACACTCATGCAAAATGGCTACAAATTACCCATTGGGAGCTTATGTGACAATCAACTCCAAAGTGAATGGGTTGAACGCAATAAAAGAAGAGCTGCGAACAGTGATGTTGGTGGCACTCCAGAATAGATACGTTCTGGATCGGCTGACAGCAATGGAAGAAGGAGTTTGCACAAGAATTGGGTGTTCTTATTGCAAGTTCCTACGTGCGAATGACGAAGACAATGGTACGCTGTCAGAAGCAGTATTTCAACTATCCCAGATGCATGCCAAAACCGAGGAAGAATCAAAGGGGACTGGAAAGGATCAGAGCTACATAGCATACATATGGCCATGGATGCCATCATGACAGTCAGATGGATTACAGGTGATAATGGGAGCACTAGCACTGGCAGCAATATCAATGTACAGGATAAAAATATGCATGGAGAAGTGCAAGAAGATGGCAGAGGAAGCTATTGGGATGCAGATCCTGATGGATGTGAACATAGGAGGGGCAAAGGATGAGATTGTGGCAGAAAGAAACAAGATAAGAGAGAGAATTGCAACATGCAAAATGTTCCTGCTTGAAGCTATGAATCTGGACAACCCATTTGATGCAAAGTACTATGAAGGGAAGTAGGTGTGGTGCAAAACCACAGGAGTGTGCTGTTATATGAACTGGTCCTTCGATGATCATACAAACTACTATGGACACCTCAGAGGAATAACGAAGATATGGCAGCCAAGGGCAAACGGAATGTTGTATAAGGATGTTTTCCACAGGTCAAACAGAGGGTGGAGTGAAGAGGGAGTCAGGATCTTGCCACCACCTCCCTTCCCGTCAAGTTCATGACAAGACCGAAGGCCAGAAAACATTGCAATCACCCATTCTATTTCGAACGAATCCCAAATGCACCAATGATCGATAAATACACTGAGAGGTGTCCTCTCAGTCAGCCATACCACCTTGGCTCAGTACAGATCTATCCATGTGAAAATGAAAAGCTGCAAGCCATGGTCAGTGACACCTATATGGACAGCCTGGACATAGCACCAAGAAGCCATGTTGCTGACGTCATTAGAGACACTACGAAATAGCAGCGTTACACATGAAGCACACGTGCAATCCACACTGCAGGACACAAACACACTTGAATACATGAAGAACATGAGCATACAGTTCTATAGTTAGAGGACAGGTACATATACATACTGTCATTGCTTTTATTATTTTTGCATTAGCCAAAGGCAGCAATGCAGAAACAGTTAGACACAATAGATCCTGAGCAAAAGCTGGCAGATGCATAAATGCAAATAACTGTATGGAACTGCAGGAGCACCTGTAGAACTTGACAGAGGCACGTGTGGCTTACATATGGCGAATATAGCATAGCGTGGACAATGTAGAAACCGCAATAAAGGGTTTAGGAAAATTACAGCAGGCCTCAAATTGTTGAGCAGGAAACAAGCTGAGCTCGTTCAGGCTGCTCATGGAGCCAGGCATGTGAGACAAGGCCCACAGCCAAAGACAAGATGTACAGAGACAATCCAATCCTAAGACGACAATGGGACCAGATGCAGAAAAAGTCAATAAACCCTCATATTTGAGAGCTCTAGAGCTAATTTTTGTGGTCTCTGGACACGTGATACCGCTGAAGCAGACAATGGACCTTGATCAGGTGTGAGAAAGGAGAGCCGATCCCAGGACACCAGTTGGAGACTGCAACAAATGTGCAACAAATTGTTTTGATGAAGCGGGACATGGTCTCATACACAAAGGTTGTACACACAAGTTACAATTCAGACACATACTCGTTCACAGGACCTTGAAAAGGTGCACTGTGAGCTGAGAACCCTTTAGTGTCGCAGGACTGGGGATGTCAACTCTAGCCAATCACAGTTTAGCACTCAACAGGGGTAAGAACCAATGGTAGGCCCACTGTTCTGCAACAATGTAGTAAGATAGATTTTGGGGAAGGGACAGGCCGGGTACCTGACATGTAAGAGCCAGTAGAATAACATGTATATGTACTCATATAGGTTATTATGCTCCTGGCGGCCAATCACACGCCACAATAGGTTTTTGGATAACGGCCCAAGTGATGACGGAGCAATGATGTGTTTTCTAGACAAAAGTGCAATGCATGCCATTTACTGTGTGACATTCTGACATATTTCGGAGTTCTTGTATCGACCCCTGTTGGTTTTGACTATAATAAACTGCAGTGTGTACTTGCCATCTAACTGAGTTCTCTGTTTATTCTGGGGAGGGAGTTAGGCCCTCTGAGTACGCTGACCCCCAGCATCACTCTAGCATACCTGGGAGTCCGTCCCTAACAATAGCAATATCTAGTGTGTAGTGTGGTGGTTCATGGAAAAGGGAAATGCAGCCTTGGGTACCATGTGGTGGCTATGGTGTAAATCCACAGCATGCCAATGCCTAGATTTGTCTTAAGAGGAAGGTGAAGTGATAGTCATGGAAAGATGGGAAGTGCCTCATTTTCTAGAATCGCAGGTTTGATCTTATTTTGATCACTGTGATGTAAGATCATGGACAACAGTCAAAGTAATTATGCAAAGAATAGCAAGGGCATCAAATGTGAAAAGGGTGGACAGTCTATGGAGGATTTGAGGAGCCACAGTTATCCTGACCGATTCCAGTGTAACGCGCTAAAACTGAAAATGTGGCAACCATCTCCCAATCTGGGTCCTGATCGAGTCTCGGATCTGGCCAGCATTCGTGTTTACAGTCTCTTGTTTGGAATGAGAGGATGGGATTTACAAGTATTCAAGGCCATTGGGTTTCCAAGTGAGATTCACTGAATCTTGCAAAGTTGGCGTTGTGAGTTTGTTAAGCAGTAAAATCTCAGTTTGGAACCAAGTGATCTTATAATCAGATATCTTAGTATAACCCTTGATCAGTGACATGATGGATGGAAGGAGCCAGCAAGGCACAGTTATATGCACAGGATCATAACCAGTGTGATGATCATTTCAGATGTGTATCCTTTACCTTTCACCAGATTCTCTCATGAGTAGGTATTTAAAAGCCAAGATAGACAAAATAGGGAAGCTGGGGCACGCCTTGCAGGTACCCCCTTGCAGGTTGGGGAAGTCAATGGAGAGTTGCAGTTATTCGGCTGTATAAATGGTGCCATTAAAGTGAGGCTATCTTTTATAATGTGTCAGTTGTAAGCCATCTTAAACAGCTCTGGGACCATCCCACCCCATTTAGGGGCAGGTCTTTCGATGCACTGTTATATGCTGGTGACACAGCTCTGATCGACCTGACCCCCGCAGAGCTACAAGCAGGTCTTGACTATGCGGCTGAGTATTTTAAGAAGAATAAGTTAACCTTGAAAAGGGATAAAACAAAGATTTCACTTTTTAGTTATAGAAGGAAGAAGGTAGGTTATTAAGTACAAGATGTATGGCAGTGAAATCTGGGTGAGTTTTGACTGTGAGAAGTTGGAGGTCGCCCAACATAAAATTATGAAAAGCGTAATACGTCTCCCAATTGGAACCACAAATTGCGCTCTGCTTTTGGAACTGGGGATCACAAGAATAGCCACACAAGCTAAGGTTGTGCAGGTTCCCCTGAAAAATGACAATATTCAGTTCCTGTTATCAGAGATGGCAGGATCGGATTTCTCTTTAAAATTTAAGTGGTTTGGGAGGGTTTTAACACACAACTGACAGCAGGGATTGAATCTCTGACTGCAGCAAGAGACCTGAGCCTCACAGAACTGAAATCAAGGGTCAAAGAGGGAATACTTAGTAGGGACTTAATTCAGGAGTGCAATGCGGTTCAGGCATTAGGCTCTCGGAATCTGTTTTTGGCTATGAGATTCAATGCCGAGCAGGGGGGCAGTGTGTGTAGTATCCCCTTGCCCAACTGCAGGCACTCTATTTTATTAGTACCACTCAAAACCTCCACCAATCAGGGACTCGGAAACCCATCAAAAAAAGGTATGTGTGGGCTAAAAGTAAGGGTGGATTTGAAGCATTTTTTGTTAATTTGTAGGTCGTACTTAGATGTGCAAATGGATTTGATCAATCATATAAGGGACTGTAAAGCGGCACCATATTTTATTTGTAACTGCCCGGACCTTGATTTTATTTTTTCCTTGGGTACCTACATGAGCAAGGCCCTGATAAGACGTTCGAAGAAAGTTTTAATTTAAATTGAAACTGAAGTGGGGAGAATTCCTTTTTAACATTGTGTTTTAACTGATTTTAAATTCTGTTGAATTCTTTCTTTTACAATGCTGTGTTTAATGATGTATGTTAATGGAGAAATCTGATCAATACCGTTTACTTACTTACTTACTAGTAAATGTGCGACCATAAGGATGCACATGCTGGTTACTAGCATAGAGGGATCTGCCTGAAAGTTTGAGGTCTTAAGTGAAGGTGAAAATAGGGGACATCTTTACCCAGGGGATCATGTCTCTGTCTTAATGACATTTTGGGGGGTTGCTTCTCCTCAAAAATGAGGCATCCCTAAGTCCAAGAGGGAGGGAGAATGGTCAGTGGGGACTAGGGTGGAAGGTTGCCGCTTGTGCTTAATCAAACATATGAAAAAAACATGAATTGGAAATAATATTAACTACTGAACATTTACTTAAAATAGATAATCCACAATTTGATGTGTCTTCTGGGTCTAATAACGTGTTTTACAAATGTTCGACTCTTAGGTATTCTTGTTGTTGACTTTGAAAAGATGCAAGAAAGTGAAGACTTCATCAAGTGATATGAATTTCAACTATTCTGTGCCACATCCATGTAGCCTGGTCAGCTATGTTATAATCTTAATCTAGCGTACTATGAAACTGGACCACTTACCCTTGAAATAATATTAATAAGGAGTGTTTGAAATCAGCGAAATCCATCAGATGTTTAAGCGATTGATGCAAACTTTGTGTCTGGGAATAGTGTAATTATGGAACCTGTATTCAATGCACCTCTACTGCTTCCAGGCACTTCCCCAGGACCACCTGGTTTACAGGATCCATTACTATATAATGGCAATGAGAATGGAGTAATGCCACCGCCCCGGCCATCAGATACAATTTGTTGGTGTAGGTTATTTTGGGGAGGATAGGTGATAAAGTTTCATTTGTTGGAAGAAATACAACATACAGTTTCTTGCTCCTTCGCAGCCGAGGAGGAGTGGCTAATAGGGCCACATGCATTAAATTAAATGCAATGGATTGGGTGGTGGGGAAGAGTTTGCAGGGGTTCATTGCATGTCTTAATGCATATTTGCCTGTGGGGAAAAACAGCAACACACAACAAAGATTCATGTAGACTTTCAGACACCCATGTAGAGGGACATGGATGTTTTGTGCTTTCCAACTTGAAGACAAAACTGAAAAAAAAAACATATGTATTTATTTTCAGTCTAGAAGGTATCAGAACTACTTACACTCTGGACAGTCTCCTCCATGGGGAGGTCGGCTGTTCCACTTCAGAAAAAGAGAGTGGTTTCTGCCTCTGATAGAAGGGAATGGATGTAGTTTTACAGGTGATGGGCAATGATAACATGCAGTCAGTTTGTAGCCCAGAAAGACAGCAGCTAAGATGAAATTAAGCATTGAGTCTCCGTCTTCTCCCGTCCATCTCTAAGCGATCTCTCCCTTCCTCCTGGATGTACTTATACAGAGATAGCATATAGACTGCATCTGTCTCAGCTCTTCAGAGACATGGTCTCTGGAGCTGGAAGTGGCGCACATCCACATTACACGCCAGCGACATAAGAACTTTACTGATTAAAATGTTGTTTATTTATCTCAGTTAACATTTATCATCTAATTCTTTGGAAAGTCCCTTTATGAGTTTTAACGATGAGGCAAACTCAGCACATAATGAAATACCAACAATCAAATTAGGCCATGTAGTATCTGGCATGATCCACATTTCCTATGCTTGGTCTTTCGGTAATGATTTGGTAATGATTATAAAGGTGATTAATGGTCAATACGTTGTCATTGTGATTTCATCTAGTTCTGTTCTTAATGCGGTTAGTCACTGGTGGACAGCCCATTTAGTTCTGCTTCTCCTCTACGTCATATGCTGCTTTCACTATTACAGCGTTAAGATCTGATCCGGCGGGTCCGATCAGGTCTTATTATTCTGGGGCCCAAGTTAAAGGCCCGAGCAAAGCAAAAGCTTTTAACAAGGATCCCTAGGATGATAAGACTTGATCTGGTCCACCAGAGAGGGCCTTAAGGCTATCAGGAGTGCAGTTTCCAATTCGGAAAACCCTGGGTGTTAATAAAAATGTGTTTCATTCAACTAACGGGACGTGTGTGGCATCCCGTTTATTGAACGAAAACACTGGCACAAGATGTCCACCATAGATCTGGAAGGCGGGGGTCCTCTTCCATTTCCATGGTGGCCATGGAGCGGCAGCAGAAGCATTGTGGCGGTGCATAGGTGTCATGATGCCTACCCCCGGGGACCCAGACCAAGTCCAGCAACCCCAGAAGCAGGCATCAAGTTACCCCAAGCAAGCCCAACAACCCCCGCTAGGGGCTATTTGGGTGCAGTCCTGGCACCTATGGTGCCAGGCTCCTATGGAGAGTCAGTCCTGGCACCATAGGCGCCAGGCTCATAGATTGAAACTCACCTGATGCAGACCATGCTGCAAGAGCTCCAAGCCAAACGAGGCTTGGAAGGGACTATTTTACCTAGGGACTATTTTTTTACTTGGGTGGGGCTGGGGAGGAATACTTACCTGGGACTACTTTGGGGGATATTTAAACCACGCCCGAAGAGCAGCACATGCTTCGCGTTATTCTGCATCCAGCAGCATAACGCTCACCGTGCCTGCAAGTCTGCATCCAGTCTTCTGCCACGCCCCCCTCGAGTTTGGAGCTCCTAGAAAAAGGGAGAAAGAAGGAGAAAAGGTTAGAACAAGAGCAATATCTTTGATCCTTACCTGAATTCCCGATCCATCGCGCCTTTGAGCTGGAAGAAAGAAGTTATTTTATGCGCGTCGCCTCGCCTGCTGCAGCGCCGCGCTGAACTCACCGGCCTTCGCAGCATCTTCACATTTCACCGCATCCTCCTGCATGTTCCCGCCGCACTCCAGCACCTAAAGAGAAGACACGAACAGCAAGGTGAGCCAAGGGAATACACAGAGAAATACCCTCATAGAATTACCTGATTTTACCACCGGGGGTACTATTCTTCTTCATGGGTCAGCGCAGCTTCCACTGCATCCTAGCTGAACCCCGACCCCTAAAGGGAAACAAAAGGACAGCAAGGTGAAACAAGGGACTAACAAGGGGAACCCTCCTCACCACAAAAGACTTACCTGATTTTACCGCAGGAGGCATTAATCCCCGAGACTTCATACTTTCTCTCAGCACCTGAATAAGGGAGAAAGCAACAGGTTACATATGGACATTATTTTATCGAAATGTGTTGGATAATACAAATCCTTACCAGAACATTACCGGTTGCGACGAGGAACTCTTCAGTAGGGTCAAGCTGCAACCTGCAAGGAATCAGACAAGATTGAGAGTCAGGCATTTGAACTCTTACGAAAAACATACTTATGGCGTCTTGCCGGGAATATCGGAGTCGATTTTGTCCTGGAACTCACCAATTCCTTCGAGCCAGTGAAGCAACTGGTTATCTATGCGCCCCTGCGCTCAATGCAGGATGGAGAGCTCATCTTTTCAAATCATCAGGTGAGACTACAAGAGGGGACATCCAAGGTGATCAGTGGGGAGAACAGCGGGGTGGAGGGATTTACACTCAACTCCACGGGTGTTTAATTCCCTTTCTCCATTTGCAGAAGAATATTCCTACGGGCCAAACAAATGAAGCTAGGTGGGCCAGTCCAGTCTGTCATCTCGGCCCTACGCGTCACATTGGTGGAGAGCACAGCAGTCCAGTCCAGATCGACGCCTCTGTGGGATCCAGGTGAGTGTAACATAACGCAATGCCTACCCACAAATTCCCACCCGGGCGTTATGGATACCTCAGAGACTGACCAATTGGCCCAATTACTAGGGGAACTGAGGGCCGAAGTACATTCCGCCCGTCAAGAAACCAATGCCCTAAGGAGGGAACTGATTTTGTCAAAGGAGCGAACTGATGACCTTGCTAGGCAACTATTGCAAAGCCAGGCTGGACAAGTACACCTACCTGGTTCCGGGGGAAATCCAGCTCCTGTGTTATCGAGTAACCCAGTGCAAATAAGCCTACCTGGAAATATTCCATTAGCTCTACCCGAACGCTTTGCTGGAGATTCCAAAAGTTTTGCCGTGTTTATGAACCAATGCCGCTTGCACTTTTTATGCAGACCTGGAGCCTTCCCAACGGTCAAGCCAAGGTAGCCTTTGTATTGTCATATCTCAGCGGCAGTGCAACTGATTGGTCAATTCCACTAGTTACTCAGGATGACCCAATTCTTCGGTATTTCAGGGCTTTCAAACGAGCATGGAAAGACTATTTGCCTGGCACTCCCAAGGACAGGCCCTGGATAACAAACTTTTGTCCCTACGACAGGGTAACCAGGACCTTCTATCATACATCGCGACCTTTAATAGGTTGATAGTGGAAACTGGATGGCCTGAGGTAAAACTAATCACGTTATTTCATCGAGGGCTTCGAGGAGAACTCAAGGATGTCTTGGCTCAAGTCGTGAACCCACCTCAAGACTGTGCTGAATATATAGACTTAGTGGTCCAGTTAGATCACAGACTTCAGAACAGAAAGGCTGATCGAGCCAAGTTTGAGAACAGGTTGTTGTTCAAAACCCACGGTAACCCCAAAGGAGCAGAGGCTTCAGAACCCATGCAAATCGGAGGGGTTAAAGGACCCTTAACCCAGAAGGAAAGAGAAAGGAGACGGCAAATGCAATTGTGTCTATATTGTGGAACTTCTGGGCATTTTCTACGGGATTGCCCTGTAAAACCACCCAAGAAGGTGGTAGGAGCTGCTGATAAAAGCCATATGGAGTCAGACTCGGGAAACGACCACGCCCGACAAGCGTAGAGGTCTGATTGCCGAGCTTGAAAAAGGATACTCAGACCTCGCATTTCATCATACCAATGGTCCTCGTAGATCCAGGGCAGCCATCGCGTATGCACGCAGTAAGGGCATACATTGATAGCGGGGCCATAGGAAACTATGTGGACTACGAATTGCCTTCCAGGATGAATCTGCCTCTCTGCCGAAAAACCACCTCAGATGTCATCACAACAGTTGATGGAACTGAAATTGCCTCTGGGCCTGTAACTCATTCCACCGCAGAGATGACATTATTGGGTCCGGATGGGCATCGAGAGGCTATTGTGTTTGATCTAATCAAGGCCCCACAGTTCCAAATAATACTGGGGATACCTTGGTTGGAAACACATAATCCTTGTATTGATTGGCGAGAGAAGAAAATAACCTTCCCGGATTGTGCGCAAACCTGTTACCCAAAAAGAAATCTGAGCGCAGGCCTGGCCACAGTAACCACAGCAGTCATGCAACTACCTTCTGAATACCAAGAATTCTAGGATGTCTTCCAAAAAGAGCAGGCAAACACCTTACCTGAGAACCTTCACCTACGACAATACTTAGACCAGTACCTTGCCAATGGCTTTATTCACCCATCTAAATCCCCTGAATCTTCAGCTTTGTTCTTTGTGCCCAAAAAGGAAGGTGACCTCAGAACATGCATAGACTACCACGCATTGAACCAGATAACTGTTAAGAACCGATACCCATTGCCTCTGATCCCTGAACTACTAGACCAAGTGAAGGACGCTTGCATATACACTAAATTAGATCTCCGCGGGGCATACCATCTGGTAGGTGTAAAAGAGGGCGACAAATGGAAGACTGCTTTCTGCACTAAGTATGGGTTATTTGAATACCAGGTGATGCCTTTCGGGTTGTGCAATGCACCTGCAGCCTTCCAATACTTCATGAACGATGTCCTTCGTGAACTCATTGATGTTTGTATTGTCGTATATATCGATGATATTCTAGTATACTCCTCTTCAGAATCTGACCATGTGAAGCACGTCCGAGCAGTCCTTGAGAAATTGCGCCAGCACGAACTATATGCAAAACTAGAAAAATGCGTTTTTCATGCACAGAAGTTGAATTCCTTGGGTTTATCCTGACCCCAAAGGGAGTCCGAATGGAC